>NC_135630.1:7665943-7972306 GCF_053574225.1 Canis aureus | reverse complement strand
ATGGGCATTAAGGAGGGCACGAGATGGGATGAGCGCTGGGTGTTATACGAGACTGACGAATCACTGACTACCTCTGAAACTAATAATACACTGTGCATTAATTAGCTGAATTCAAATTTTTAAAAAAGGAAAACACATTATTGCTTTAAACAATATTTAACATATCAGAGAGTGCTCGTGGTGTATTTTAAGTGAAAAATAGGCTGTTACAAAGCACTTTTTAGTAGAGACTTATTTCTTTAAGTCTCTTTAAGTGTATATTGCAAATATAAAAACATACTTGAGGGAAAGTATGGTAAACGTAATTTATAGAATAGTTTGTTTTCCCTCATATTTCTCCATGGTTTCTACACTTTTAAAATTAAACATGTGTTACTTCTACGACTCTAAAAGATACAAAAAATGTCTTGTTTTCAATACATACTGAGCGTCAAGGAAAAATTTTAAAAATAATAAATTATTGGGCAGCCCCAGTGGCTCAGCAGTTGAGCGCCGCCTTCAGCCCAGGGTGTGATCCTGGGGACCCGAGATCGAGTCCCACCTCAGGCTCCCTGCATGGAGCCTGCTTCTCCCTCTGCCTGGGTCTCTGCCTCTCTCTCTCTCTCTTTCTCTCTCTCTCTCTCTCTCATTCTGTGTCTCTAATAAATAAATAAAATATTTAAATAATAATAATAAATTATTAGTCTCACTCCCATTAAGAGTGAATGGAGATACACTTCTGAGAAGGTTTCAGGATCTATACCAATATTTTTAAAAACACCAAATTTTTCATTCTTTAAGAGAGGCTTTCTGACCTCAGCTTGTCCCTCACTATTTCTCTCAATCCAGGCTGCTAGTAGGTGGGATGCTGATAATCATAGTCACGTAACTCCAAAGCGTCTGTGCAGGTACAGTGCGCTCAGCAGAAAACTCCTTCTCTTTCAAGCCTAGATCCAGGATCATGAACCAGGAGACATCCTCTCCCAGCTAGACCAAGCAATTCTAGAGAAATACTAGGACTCTGGTTCTTCTCTAGGATGGCACAGGCTCTTCCATGTATCTTAGACTGAAGAGAACCGGCTTGTCTACCTCAGAGAAGATCTACGTACTTGGCACGGGAAAGGAAGTGAACTGATGTGTCCAGGTCGACCTCCCCACACCTGCTCTTGACAGCGCCTCCTCAATATACCCAGAGTGGGATATGAGCTGCTCCTTGATCAGGCGTGAAGGTGGGCATGGCAAAGAACCAGGGGGCCAGAGCGTGTCATGCCACTTGCTTTATGGCATTAGATCCAGCGGGAGTCCTAAGCCCTGTTCAGTTCCCATCTTTGGAGCTCAGAGCTGTCAGCTGGAAGGTAGCTGCTTGCTTTGGTAATTAGTTCTCAGGAGGTAAAAGGAAACAGGCGTACCCACAGTCAGTAATGGAAGTGGGTGCCACACATCCGGCGGAGGCCCTCCCAGCCCTCTCAGAGCGCGGTAACACTCAGGCAGGAAACAAGACCCACCTCATAAGACGTCCTGATGAGCCTGAAGATGTCTACCTCAGGGTAGGGCTCCACATCATCACTGAGCAGCGAGTGGAGGTGAGGAATGGGAGGCAGCGTGCTGTCTTTATTGGTCACACTGTCTAAATACCTGGACAAAGAAATGCACCATAGTCACCAGAGGCTACTTCGGAATTCTCCCATTACAGTGCTCTACCCATTTTCTGCAAACCCTGCATCTTCAGAAAGACTAGAATTTCCTTAAGAACAGGATGGCATTTTCCTTCTAAAGACACAGCATATGGGGCAGCCCTGGTGGCTTAGTGGTTTAGCACCGCCTTTAGCCTGGGGCGTGATCCTGGAGTCCCAGGATCGAGTCCCACATTGGGCTCCCTGCATGGAGCCTGCTTCTCCCTCTGCCTGTGTCTCTGCCTCTCTCTTGAATAAATAAATAAGATCATTAAAAAAAAATAAAGACACAGCATATGAAAATAAATCCTCGGCCACGGACGGAAGTGGGCATTATGATTACAGTCAAGCCAATGAAGGCTCTGAAACTAAGGAGACAGAGGCAAGTTTGGAGAAGAAAGCAGAGGTGTTTCCGAGTGAGGCTTAGGGGCCCCCCGGGTGGCCCAGTCGATTGAGTGTTTCAGCTCAGGGTCGTGGTCTCGGGGTCCCAAGATCGAGCCCCATGTGGGGCTCCATACTCAGGGTAGACTCTGCTTGTCTCCTTTTCCCTGGGCCCCTCCCCCTTGCTGTGCGTGCATGTGCTCCCTTCTCTCTCTCAAATCAGTAAATACAAGCTTCACCACCACCACCACCACCACCACCACAACGCAGTGGGCCTCGTGCATTACCTTCCCAAGACAGTCATGGCCTCCCCGTCGTCCTTGCAGCACAACAGTTTGTCCACGTTTGCATCCAGCACGGCCAGGGCCAACTGGAATATCACCTTGATTCCTTCATAGAAGAAACAGTCCACGACCACGACGGCGCTCTCAAACGGCATCACGCTGAGAAAGAGCGTGAGGAACCACGACAGGGAAATGGTAGAAATCACGCCCAGGTCCTGCATGCAGTCGTACAGCTGCGGGACGTAGTCTCGGGCCAGTTCCTCGAAGACTCCCTGGTCCACCAGCGCGCCTGCGGCAGGGGCACAGAAGGCCCGGGTGAACCCAGCACACCTTCTTACGGGGCTCCCAACCCATCGGCTCCGCTGGGTGATGCAGCTCCCAACTGCCGCTGAGACAAGGCGGCTCCTTTCTCCGACCGTTCTGCTGCTACCCTGTTACCAGTCACCATGTTACTGGACCAGGGGGTCATCACAGCGCGGTCAGCACATGACTGCTGGGTGTTTCCTCTCTTTCCTGAGTTCTCCTCTCTTCCCTGCTTCCCTACCACGGAAGAGCAATAACACAACCACGAGGGTTGTTGGAAAAGTCAGTTTAATGAGTTTTCATGATATGTAATCATTTGGACAGGCACGAGCTATACATCTAAGTAGCTCCATTTCTTGGCAAACTTATTTAGAAAACAGGTCGCTTTTCTGGATGCATGGTCCCCACATATGAGGTGTTTTTTTTTTTTTTTTAAATGTGTGCTTGTTAAATGTAAAAGCATTCCAGGGGCGCCTGGCTGGCTGGCTTAGTGGGTAAAGCATGAGGCTGCTGATCTCGGGGTTATAAGTTTGAGGACCTCACTGAGTGTAGAAATTACTTTAAAAAGAGCCTCGGTGTCCATCGACAGATGAATGGATAAAGAAGATGTGGTCTATGCATGCAAGGGAATATTCCTCAGCCATTAGAAATTACAGATACCCACCATTTGCTTCAACTTGGATGGAACTGGAGGGTATGATGCTGAGTGAAGTAAGTCAATCGGAGAAGGACAAACATTATATGGTCTCATTCATTTGGGGAAAATAAGAAATAGTGAAAGAGAATAAAGGGGAAAGGAGAGAAAATGAGTGGGAAATATCAGTGAGGGAGACAGAACATGACAGACTCTTGACTCTGGGAAATGAACAAGGGGTGGTGGAAAGGGAGGTGGGCGGGGGTTGAGGATGACTGGGTGATGGGCATTGAGGGGGGAACTTGATGGGATGAGCATTGGGTGTTATCCTATATGTTGGCAAATCGAACTCCAATAAAATTATATATATATACAAAAAAATCTAAATAAAAAAAGGCACTCCGGTTGTACATACACACTCAGGATCAACTTACTGACATTTCTGGAGAATCACGTCCAGTGAATCAAATTAGTGCAAAAAGGTTTAGAAATGAAGCGCACAAGAGGGAAGCATAAAGCATACATTTTGCTACACTAGCAACAAGAAGCTTGTCCTGCTAAAATGAATGTCTAACACTTGGGAGGACTATAAGGAATAAAGGACTTAAAGGAATAAATAATAATTTATTTAAATGCTTACAATCATTGTTTGTCTTGCAATGAAATCAGTTCTGAAAAAGAAACTGTAGAAACTCAGTTTCTGATAAATTTTTATATGCTCTTTTTTTTTTTTTTTTGCATACTTCTGCTGTCCATAGATTCCATCCACTTCATGAAAACCTTTGTCAAACCTAATTGACAGTTGACGTGTTTGGTACGGTTCTCACATGCCACAGAGTGGCTTGACACCCACATCAAAGTTTTCTAAGATGATTTCTCTAACAGTGATACACGTGTATTCTCTTACGCTCTGTGGGGCTCTTCGGTGTCCCAGCCACATTAAATCAAGCCCTCTCATTCCCGTTTTGGGAAACTAAAGTAGTCGGAAACTCCTTTGGCTAATGGTGACTGGAAATGGTGTTCCAGCCAGCATCCTGGCCCCAGAAACATCTTTGCTATGAGACATGGGGTTCAAATGTTAACTACATCCCCACATACCAACGACTCTGGTGTTGTAGTAATCAGGAAGCATGCGCTCACACAAGGCCACAAGCAGCCAGAAAGCTTCCTCCTCTTTGGCATAAAGCAGCAGCACTGATGTGACAATATTCATGGCCTAAAGGAATGAAAAAGGGCATCATCAAATATCCTCTACGTACATCAAACGCATGTTAAGAAAGTTTGCTGACCTAAAAAATTACTGAGTTGGTCTCCCAGGGCCAGCAAACTTTTTCAGCAAAAGGCCAGATGATAAGAATCTAAAGGCTCTGCAAGCTACACACCCATATTCTTCTAAGTTTTTATTATTTAGAACCCCTTAAAAATGTACGAACCATTAGTCCTTGAGTCTGTAACCATTAAGGGTCTCCATGAACACCGAGTCACCAAGCACCGAGCCCCTGCACACAGGCAAGGCCTCATTCAAAAACTCCGCCCGAAGGCTATCTGACGAAGCTTTTAACTGCTAAAATCTCAGTGTTTCTAATCCTTCCTTAATCCACAAGATAAATGTTTCCCTTTTTAATCTTCCATAATGGGTTTTATAACCAAGTACACATAGCCTGAGGCTCTCCTTTTTTTTAATTTTTTTTTTCCTTTTTCTTTCTTTCTTTTTTTTTTTTTTTTCTGAGGCTCTCCTCTGAGAACAATAAAACCTTTCAAACTTGGAGTCCTCACCCACTACTTCCATCCGGATAAGGATGGCAATGACAAGTAACAGTGACTTAAATTCTAAAATAACCTACTTTACTAAAAGAAATTATCACATAACTCATAACCACTCAAGGCTCAACTACTTTAATAGTCCTCTTAATTAAAAGAGCAAGATCAAAAGATAAACACGAACCCTACAATTGTAGAAGCCAACTAACTCCTGTACTTCTTTTGATCTTTTACGAACCAGTAATTGTTCGTCAGACTTCCACCATGTAAATACCGAGAAAGGAATTTTGGTCTAATAAGCTTTTTCTTGTAAGTCTTAATATTTTCCCAAGTGAAATCATTATTAAAATTCCACCTGAGAATTAACCTGCAGATTCTAGTACAGGGTCGCAGTTAGTGCCTTCGTCACGTAGTCAAGGTAGGTTTGTGACAGGCTCTGGACTAAGTACTAGGGGATGGGAGGGGTGACAAGTCTCCCAGGACTCTAATGTTGATGTCAGAGAGAGAATTAAAGACGTAAAGGTTAATTGATCAATTTGGGGTGTATTTAAGTTAAGTACTACTAAAAAGATAAAATAATGTGGTATATAGAGGACCTGTACTGTGTGTGTGTGTGTGTGTGTGTAGAGGAACTAACTCTGCTTTAGCATCTATCTATCTATCTATCTATCTATCTATCTATCTATCTATCTAATCTATCTATCCATCTAATCTATCTATCCATCCATCCATCTAATCTATCTATCTATCATCTATCTCTTTCCCTCTATCTCTCCATTTTTGTGTTAAGCAGTCATTTAGTAAAAAATCTATTACACCATGGTTGCTCTGGATTTGGGGGGATGTTTGAAGTATTTGTCAACACATTAAGTTATACTCCATTGTGATTTCTTTTCACATGTTTTTTGAGTATAGTTGATACAAGTTTATAAATTATGCTACATTCATCACAGAGTCGCTACCATCTCTCCACAGATCTATTGATACACAGCTATTACAATATCACTGGCTACATTTCCTTATGCTATGTCTTTTATTCCCATCACTTACTGATTCCATTACTGGAAGCCTGTATCTCCCACAAAAATATGGAATGCTTTATATATTTGCGTGTCGTCCTTGAGCAAGGGCCATGCTAATCTTCTGTGTATTGTTCCAATTTTAGTATATGTGCTGACAAAGCGAGCACAAGCCTGCTTTAGCTTTTAGCTGGATGGTCAGGGAACGCCCCTCTGAATATGTGGCCTTTAAATCTAAAAATCACATTATCTTGGAGCTCTCCAAATCGTGGCATATGCACTAGTATAAGAGATAATTTTAGTTGGGATGGGGGCAACATTCTTTTAATACCAGACCAAGCATTTATTTTAATGTATATTAAAATACAATCATAGCACATAAAAGCTATATTCTCAAGTATGTTCTTACTTACGATGCAAAGTAGGAGCACCAGGGAGCTTAGAATCCAGAATTGGAGGCCTGGTGCTCAGGCATGCTCTCTTTTACCTCCGGGAGGGAGGAGGAGTAGCTCGGAGAGTAATCAGAAGCGACTCTAAGGTCACCCAGCTATGAGGTGGTGGATCCAGAAAGGGTACTCTGTCTCCTAGCTCCTCTGCTCAGTACAGTTTTGCTCCCCAGGGGAGGTTTTCCTCTCCAGGGGACATTTGCCAATGTCTCAAGACAGTTTGGGGCACCTGAGTGGCTCAGTGGTTGAGCATCTGCCTTTGGCTCAGGTCGTGACCCCCGGGGTCCCGGGATCGAGTCCCACATCGGGCTCCCCACAGGGAGCCTGCTTCTCCCTCTGCCCATGTCTCTATCTCTGTCTGTATCTCTCATGAATAAATAAGTAAAAAAATCTTAAAATAAAAAATAAAGACAGTTTGGTTGTCACAACTAGGGAGTCAGACCAGCATTTAGTGGATAGATGTTATGAAACGTGTTATTAAACAGGAAGGTTGTTAAACATCCTACAAAGCACAGGACAACCCCAAACAAAGAATGATCCAGTCCACAATGTCTATAGTGCTGAGGTCAAGAAACACAGGTGCAGTATGGTTCTGTTAACCATTCTTCTTTCTTCTTACTTTCTCACTGGTTAGTAAACAAACAAACAAACAAAAAATCTAAACCATCTGTGTCATTTACCTGGCAATATCCTATGTTAGGATTTCGAAAAGCATAAGCTGTTAAGACTCTCCTTAGAGCTGCGATGCCCATTTCATTCTGGAAAGCTGGGTGTTCTGGAAGGGAGCGGTGTAAATCCCTCTCAATCTCCTCTGTGGCGAGATTGTACTTCCCCATGGACTTCTCCACTAGGTCTTCGTAGTACCCAGGGTGCGTGGCCTTTTCATTGATGGCACCTAGGAAATACCCAACACATACAACATCCAAAGGTGCGGGCCCTGCCCTCGGTCTGCAAACACAGCTTACCAAGTGAACTGAATCTCTTCACATTCCTTACCCAGCTCAAGGGATACCTGGGAAAATACCAATGACAGTCCACGATGAGGCGGGCTGTTGCAATTGTGGCTAGACTGGTAAATTTACTTGTGGCCCGTGTCCCTCTTTCAACCCTACTGGAAGCCAACTATTTTAAAAGCTCCTAAGGTAGAAGCTTGGAAGCTAAAAATGTTCCCCAGAACTTCCACAGACAATCCTGGGGGGTGGGGAGGCTACTCAGGGGAAGAGGAAGAAGAAATAAGAGTAAGCCAAAGTCTCCTCATCTCAGCATCCCTGCAACCATAGCAGTTTTGCTGGTATTCTATTGGGGTTTTCCTTAAGATTTCACTTGAAAAGGAAAGTTATGCTCCCCAAAACAAGTCTGAAAACCGCTCGCTAGCATAAGCCTTGGCGAGTTCCAACAGCCATACTGCAGAGGAGGAGGAGGCGTTAGAATATATGCGGGGATTTTCAGAAGGGCAGTGGCTGGTGTGGGTGTGGGCATTCCCCACAGCGGGGATGGTACGGCTGGGGGTTCCTCAGGCGGCGGCGATGAGGACGGAGAAATGGGTTGAGATCACTGGTGTGAGATGTTTGCATTTGAAGACAGAAAACCCTGTATGAAATTACTGAATCTAAATCTAATTAAAGAACTTATGTAATTATAAATTCTATACACACACACACACACACACACACACACACACTAAATGACAGGATACAATGATCTGTATTTCACGGTCTAGAAATTAGAGCCCCTGGGCTGGCCTGGACCTTGTCAGTGATAGCCACCCAGAAGAGGCAGCATTACCCTTACCCTGGGAGAGGCAAGTTAACAGTGGTGTTTGCTTTGTTCTCAAGGGGATTTGCAAGGCTATCTTACCATCTGGCCTGCACTTCAGTGCACTGGGTACACCAGCCAGGTCCTGGTACAGTGGCCCTAAGAGTCATAGGGAGCAGAGCCGGACCCAGGCAGGGCTTGCCTACCAGGAGCGGGGTCTCCCCATGGATAAGCTGGCATCCACCTGTATCCCACCCCCCACGCCCTAGGTGGAAATCTGGGCTGTTATCTACGCAACGGAGGTACAGCAGGTCCACCGCTCCACCCTCCTGGCCCCACTCAGCCCATCACCATTAGAGAAAAGACTGAGTCTAGCTCTACACGTGTGCAAGAGTGCTGTGTACCTCTGTGTACTACTTCTTGGCTCTCACTTTGAGTTTCATTTTCATCCAAAATGTGGCTGTAAGTAACTTCTAATTTGAATGAGGATGAAAATGGGATTTTTCACTGACTCTATCAGTGATCCGAATCAGTTTTTTTTCAAGGTGACTAGTTCGCCGAGGCTCCTCTTGGGCTGGATTTGTAATCAGAGATCACTCGACGCCAATTTGGATTTCTAAATGAGGAGCTATGGCTGGTCTACTTAAAGAAAATGAAAAAGCCGTGTAAGTGAGGATAGAACAAGCTAGTTTTGCATGAAATGATAAAGCCAATTATTCCTCAGGATTCTATCCCCCAATTGCTGAGATGTTAATACATCTCGTTACGGACAACTACCATTTATATCTACTTTTACAAAGAGCTTCAAGTTTGTTTGTTTGTTTGGCTTTTTTTTTTTTTTTTAAGCTTTCCTGTAAGTCTGGCAACTATTCTTTTCATTTTAATGTCATTTTTAAAATGAAAGGTTTTGATAGCAGCACTTGTATTGGATCATCTTAGGTTCAAATAAAAATATTCAAATAAGCTTATTTAAGGTGATTACATTTCAGGCCTCTAACCAGGTGAAGAAACTGATTTATAAAGACTGGTGACACACACACACACACACAAAAATGCCGTGGATGTTCACGACAGATCAGACCCCTGGGATGCACTGGATGCTTTAGGCCAGCAGGAAGGCGAGACAGACGCAGCCTGAAGAACCTCTAATTCTCCAGCAGGACTCAAACCGCCTGACCCCACAGGGGCTCTGTGGGGCATGAGCCTGGCTGTGGAGCAGTGAGGTGGGCACATCTTTCCCGTAGGTCCCTGACAACCCCCTTCTGTCCCTCCTGGCATCTCTATCTTGGAGTGTAAATGTGATCTACGTAGGCCTCTGGTCCTGGTGCACATTCTGGCCTCTCCTTCCCATCTCCAAGTAAATTCAGGAGGTGGCAAAAACCAACGCCAAGGCTTTCTCATTCCTCCCTCCCCTGCCTCAACGATGACCCTGAACATGTGCCACACCTTGAACATTCTCGATGAGAGGTATTCTCATCAGAGCTAGGAAGAGGGAAAAAGAAATCTCCCCAAATCACAAAGAATTACACTCTTTCCCTCAGGTTCTCTTTCCTCATAAACAGTGTAGGTGAAGGGATGGAAGGGGTTATGCAGGCTTGGGGGATGGTGGCTTTAACATTTGGACAGTGATAAATGTGTTCTGTGTTTTTGCTGAGGGACTTCAAGGGTCTGGGAAGGAAAGGAGAGTCAGTGCTTGAACCAAAGGGCTGATATATGAAAACGCCCAGATGCCTGAGGGAAGGCTGAAGGGGAGCGCTGAGGTCCTCTGGGGTCTCTGCCACCACCCCAAGCCGGCCGTACCTGACAGCAGCAGCCACAGCTCCCCCCGCATGCTCTCCGGGATGCCCTTCAGCACCAGCTCTCGTGTTTTTTCTGTGCGGTACATGCAGATCCCTTGCCCATACTCCGCAAAGTGAATCTTCCAAGCTTGCTCCTTTAAAAACTCTTTGGCCTGAAAGGGATAATGAAACATTACAACATCCCAAAGCACCTCGAGGATGGAAAGGAGAAGTCAGGTGCAAAAGTCAGAGTAGTTCCCCTGGTGAATGGAGTGGTTATGTTCTGGACAGAACCTGACAACAAAGAGCTCAGATTTTCTCGAGTCCTGCCCTAATTGGACACCTGAACCTAATTTGAAGCCTGTGGTTCTGCTTTGAAGCTTTCTGGACCAGAATCAGAACTCCACTCCCCGGGATCCCTGAGTGGCGCAGCGGTTTGGCGCCTGCCTTTGGCCCAGGGCGCGATCCTGGAGACCCGGGATCGATTCCCACATCGGGCTCCCGGTGCATGGAGCCTGCTTCTCCCTCTGCCTGTGTCTCTGCCTCTCTCTCTCTCTGTGACTATCATAAATAAATAAAAAAATTAAAAAAAAAAAAAAACTCCACTTCCCTGAAACAGGTCAGCAGAATGCAAATTATATTTATGGCTTTATGCCTACATCTCCAAATGAAAGTGAGCTGATATTTTTTAAATGTGGGCTGAGAAATTATATACTCGCTGGCTGACTTAAACAAAAAGGAAAAACAAGACAAAAAAAAATGTTACCTGTACTCCGTATAACTCCTCTTCTTCTGTGAAGAAGCCATTCTAAAATCTAATGAGAGAAGAATCTGCTTTTCTTATAGAAAAATATTTACATAGGTATTTATGAGTTTACTTTAATTAAAAAAATATTTTGGGGACACCTAGGTGGTTCAGTGGTTAAGCATCTATCTGCCTTTGGCTCAAAGTGTGATCCCAGGGTCCTGGGATCGAATCTTGCATCAGGCTCCCTACAGGGAACCTGCTTCTCCCTCTGCCCGTGTCTCTGCTTCTGCGTCTCTCATGAATAAATAAATAAAATCTTTAAAAAATAATATATGTGTGTGTGTATATATATATATATATACACACTAATGTTATTGTTCTAATGTAGAAAGTTCCAGGCAGGAGGAGGCGGCACCCACCAATTTCGGGTTGAATTCCTCAGGAGACCGCCGCCGATACATGGTCATCAGGGTCTGCGTGGCTGTGGGGACGTTGTTGCCGTTCAGGTTAAACTGGCGCTCTCCATCGGCGTCGGAGCTCGTGCTTCTCTGGGGGCTGGAGGAGACGAGGCTGCTGGGCCGAGAATACACCTGCCGAGGCAGAGAGGAACAGACATTGAAAGAGTTTGGCTGTGGAATCAACTCCTTCAGTGTCTACTGTTCAGACACCAACAGCTGTACCATGGTTCCCAACGTGTTTCTTGGTGACCTGAAAACCCAGGAGGAAGACAGCAAGCTAGCTTTTTGGCAGAGACTAGACAGGTGCATGGGTCACAGACCATGAGGCTTCCATGCTCAGAACAGGTTCCCTCTTATTTTAGGTGCATTTTTGCAACCAACTGGTTGGCCCTTAGTCTCGGGTCAGCATGCGTGCAGAGCACGGCATGGGCTGAATCAGCTGCTTATGGGGCCAGCTCCTCACGCCTGCTCTAGTCTCTGATGCCCACGTGAGCTTGGACTGGGTGGACAGGGGCTGGGATGTTCCTTGTGAGGTCACCGTCTTCGCAAAACATTTTAGCTGCCGTAATTGCCTTATCACTTGAGCTGGTCACCCATCTTCCTGGGCTCCCATTTCCCCGGATGTTGGTCCGGGGCCTAATTCAATAGGGACACAGGATGTATTTTATCATAATAGAATTATCATCATAATGTCGCATTTCAGATTCGAGACTTTATTTAGTGACCTCTGTACATTCCCAACAACGTGACTCTACGGACCATAGTCGCGTGTTGCATAAACAGCACAAATTACTTCATTTCTTCAACTGCTGAGTAAGAAAGTTAGGCCCGATGATGATCTACAGGGCTCCGTCCAGCTCTGTGATCCCCAATACAAACTCCATGAGATTTAAATGAGCCATTGCTGAGACAGTGCTTGGGGCATCAGGGGAGGTGCCTTATCTTAGCACAGCTGCAAAGCTCAAGGATCAAACAAAGCGGACAAGGAGGGGAATACTCTTGGGCAGAGTAATAGGACGAACGCAAACACCCTCAGGAGAATCCCACAGACCTCATCATCTGAACTGTTGTAGCTGCCTGCAAACTCTTTGTCCGAGTATATCTTGGAGGTCGTCTGTTGCAGGAAATCAGAGATCCTCTGCACTAGAAAGTCTCTATCTTTCAAGTTGGCGAATAGGAAGGTCATCCTGTTCCTGGTGCTGATGGATAAAGGACTAGGGAGCACGCTGGAGCTATCTGCCTTTTCCACAATTGTCACCTGAAAGAAACACGAAACGAGGAGCGTTACTTTCCAGGGATTACCCAACAGCAGCCTCTGAGCAGCACCAAACGAGGAACGCAACACTTTTATAATCTTTAGGAACCACCCATATTTTACGGAGGCAAAATTGAGATTCTTTGACTCTGTTCCAAGAAAATAAAATAGCTCATAACAACTCAAACTGGAGCTCATATCAGCTTCTGACGGGCTGGTCTTTCTAAATCAGCGGTTCTACTTCGGGAGTGATTTTGATCTCCTGGAGACATCTGGCCACATCTAAAGGCACTTGCGGTCACCACGAGTGGAGGGTACCCGTGGCATCTCGTAGGCAGAGGCCAGGGATGCCACTCAACAGCCTGCAGTGCACAGGACAGCTGGTCCCCAACAAAGTCTGGCCCATGATGCCAACAGGGCCATGGGTTATTAGAAAACTGTTTGTGAAGTAACTCCCTGATTTTCAGGAAAATTTCATAGAGTCACGAAGGCGAGGACTCCTAGCTGCCACTGCATCCCTAAGAGACGGAAACAACCCGTGACAGTGGTGCCTTTTTACTGAGCTTAATGTGGGGATGGTTTTCAAAACCTCATCAATCTTTCAAACATCTCATCCAAATTCCAGGGCTTTGCAACCCTCCCCTCTTACCACCTGAATGTTTTAAAGGCTCATTTCTGAACGGACATGACGTAGACAGCCTCACTGCAACCCCAGCTGCGCCGGCTGCCTCCGCGTGTGCAGGGGGCGTGCATGCGTGTGGGGACCTAAATCTACCACATGAAGAGACGAGCAGGAAAGAGGGATGTTTGTTTTAGCTCTGAACTGACACATACAATTGGCGCTTTATCATTGGATTTTCATTGACTGGAAATTAGGATACATGCATAAAAATATTTTTCTTTTGCACACTAGGAAAAAAATATCTCAAGGCAAGCCCTAGATAAGTGGTTATTTGCAGCAGCTCTGACTATATACTGGAAGTTCAGTTTCTCTTCCACTCTTCATTTCCACCTGTGAGCCACCCAGACAGATTCAACTTTAACCTCTTCATCAACATTTTCATGTGAAATACATTTTCTCCAAAGCAGAATTTTTAAATTCCCCTTCAAGGTTAAGATACCTCTCGGAGTTGCCTAAAAAATCGAACGGCCCCAAATGCAAAATGGGGACAACTGGGATCCACAGAGGGAGAACTGCAGGACCGGACTTCTACTCTCAGATTTTATCACTACATATGGTTAGACATATATTTATATATTTTTAAAGGAATCCCCTGAGGTACTTGGAGCTGCACACAAATGTGTTTTTCCTAATGCAAAAAAAGCTGGAGAAAAGGAAAAAAAAAATCCTTTTCATGAAAAAGACTTTCCCACGGCACTTAAAACATGCTAAACAATACCCATTTTTAAAAGACCTATAAAAACTCCTTTTCCCACAACAATTTTTTTCTGATTCTTCTGGTCAGCAGATGACTCAGACCAAATGATAAATGTCAAGGGAACCAAAGGTTCAAGTTCCACACCTATAACCCAGATAACCATGTAGATCTTGATGAGGTCAAAGTGGAAAGTCTTTCAGCTACATCATGAATACAGAAACAGTCAGAAGCTCCCACATAAAACATATGAATGCTCAAGTGCACTACAAAGTATTTTTGGCTGACAAATTATTTCTGGTAGAATCCGATCCCAAAAGCTCTGTGATACCAGCAAAGAGTAACAGCTACATTTGAGTATTCTAGTTTAATGAGACACATTTCATTACCAACTTGGGTTATAAAAATAGACTGGAACTTAATCAAAGCTTGATGTTTACTATGTAATATTGGCAAGGTAATTTATGATTTAAAAAAAAAGAGAGAGAGACTTCCTCTGAAATATCTAAGGAGGAACCTGATGGATTCACTCTATCTCCCCTGCTTTGCTGCCTCAGGAATTTCTTCAAAATCTGTAGTAACATGATTCTGTGTCTATTTGATCTACCTTAAGTCTATCTGTGGAATATATATTAACAATCTTCAGTCAATATTTTAGCTTATTTGTAAAAAAATGTTAAATGAAACAATTCCTACTTTATAGAATCCTAAAGTGGCCATTTCAAGTACAATGTAATGTACCCATGGAGGCTGTTGCTCATCAATCAGCTTAACTCAAGTTCTGGAAGGTGCCCAGTTCACGGACAGACTGCTCTCTGCTCAGACCCCAGGTATGAGGTGGAAAGGGGAGGGGAGGGGGCCCATCCCATCATCACTTTTCTGTCACTAAGGTAATGGTTGTAAAAACTACGCCAAGTCCTTTGCTTCTTCCCTTGGGTGGGACTAGGGAACCATCATTCATGTATCTTGGAGATTCATCGGGTTAAAGCGAAGGACACGGCTGCCTTCTTTAAAGGTGCAGCCACCAACCACAACGTGCTTTATTTCTCCATGCTCCTACCTCCACTATTGCTCCCCCTCTGATCTACCCTGAAATATGACTAAATTATTTCTGCTCTACCACCTGTTGGGGAATACAAGCAAGCCAAAGATGGGCGGAGAATATCAATCCCCATTCTCTCAGCTGCCCTAACGCTCACTGTTGTATTGCATACTGCACTGAAAGGTGAAGAGAGCCAGCTGCAGGTGGTGAACGGGCGAGTGGGCATCTTGACAGCAGCTTACGACCGACCCCTCTCCACTCCGTATCTCCCTCTGGATAAACAGAGCGATGACTCGCTCAGATTCACAAATGCACATCCTTAATCCTGGAATGGGTTCCCCAGCTGTTGCAAGTAACTTGCTTTGGGATGGCACTTGAAGAAAACTACGTTTAGTGACAGTTTATGGCAAAGAACCTACATTTGCTGGAAGAAGTTATGAAATCCATCCCAGAGCCAAATGTAATGAGTTGTCGAATTATCCACCACAGAATTCACCCCCTGCAACGTATCCTGGTCTCAACAACCAGTTTGCTCATCTGCAGCTTCACTAAGAGAGCAATGACACAACGACAACACACAAAAGGGTGTGGCCAGTGCCACCAAAGAATTGTGAACATTCACCAATGGCCAAAAGCCAACGAATGCTGGTGACAAATATCCATAGTCCAGATAGAAAAGTACTGCTGATGAAACTCCTGAGATGCCCGTTTTCACCTGACACCTACCTCACGGAGCGGGATGATGAGGCTACACAGGTTCTCTCCCTTGCTGGTAAAGCAGATATAATTCGTGGACACAAACATCTGCCCCAAAATGTGCATTTTGTTGAATGGAGTCCAGAGGGTGCAGTCTGTGTGGCCATCTAGTTTTTCATCCTTGGGCAGCCGGAAAAGTGTGCGGTATCTCTCACTCTTTGCCCTGGCATCAAGATCGCTGGAAAGCAAGAACGACGGCACTTCATCCAAGAGCGATGTCTCGATGCCTCCTAGAGGATGCAACAGTGGAGGCCCCCCACCCACCTCTCCGCTCCTCAATCCTGCCAGACGCATCCCTACCTTCCTGGTTTTCTACGGGAGCTACCTCCACCCCACGACCCAAAAGCATAATAAAATTATTTTAATATATTTAGGTCCCGTGTGCAGTCACTTTACAATCAAACTTTGTTAAATGTTAAAGAATCTTAGGAAAACTAGGCCTGACTAGGAAACCCATCCTTTTTCTGCAGGAATACAATAATTTCTAAAGAGATTATCGTATTCACACTTATCCAAAGCCACTTTTGAGGACTTATCTTTTTTTTTCTTTAAGATTTTATTTATTTACTCATGAGAGACACAGAGAGAGAGGCAGAGACACAGGCAGAGGGAGAAGCAGGCTCCATGCAGGGAGCCTGATCCCGGGTCTCCAGGATCACGCCCTGGGCCGAAGGCAGGCCCTAAACCGCTGAGCCATGCAGGGATCCTGAGGACTTATCTTTGAAGAAAGATCTAATGAGAATGCAAACAAGCTTCATGAAACTGCTGGCTACCACTGTCTGCCCTAAAAAGACAACAAAATTGCCAGAAACACAGGAACAAGTCACCTCTTGGACAACTAGAGTTTCCAACCTCAGTTCATTTTTTCTTCTTTTTTTTTTTTTTTTGGTTTATCAAGTCAGGTGTTCAAACCACTCTTCTCAAGCTTTTAGGCCACCTCAGCTCCTGGGTGGTGGAGTTTCTGGCTTCACAGAGCAAAGAGGAGCTCCCCACATCATTCTCTCCCTTTTACCTCCGATTTGCTTCCATCCTCACCTACTCTTACTTCCTTCCCATTTCAGAGGCAGAGCTATGGGCGCACACAAGGATTTTTTTCCATGCCCTATCGGATATCACTTTTCAAATGATCGGTTTTCTTATACTTTGAGCTCTGTGCTCCCTCCTTCCCCACACCTACCTTCAGCACAAACTCTTCCTTCTCTATCTTATATTCAAATCTTTTACATTCTAAGAAGAGCAATCCCTTCTATTTACCATTGAGTTTCTAGAAAAAGCAGTCTGTACTTGCCTAACTCCCATTCCTTGCCTTTCATTTGTTATTCAGTCAGCTGCAGCGACACCATTCACCCTCAACCACTCTACTGAAACACCAGACATCTTAATTGCAGTGATCTCTTGGCAGATTCAATGACCAGCTGCCTGCCAGCGATTTCCATTCCATATATGTTACTGGGCTGATCTTCAATATGATGCTCTGCAGACAACTCAACATGATCAACACTGAGCCAGCACATCCCTTGGACATGCTGTCCCTCTCTCATTCCTCATCTCAGTTCAGGACAATTCCATGCACACATTCACACTTGAGGGCATTAACTATTCCCTCACCTTCCCCCTAACTCTACTCCCACATCCGGACTTCCAGACTTTTCTGCAGCCTCTCCTTATCACACGCCGCACCACTTTCCAGACATCGATGGACTTCATTCCCTCTGTGCTTTTCTCTTGTGATTTCTGTACCACGTTATTCCCTCTGCCGGAAATATCCATCCTACTGAATCTGCATGGGTAGCTTCTACTACGTCTTGAGAGTCCGCTCCAAGCAGCCTCCACTGAAGGCCTTTCCCACCACCTTGCGCCATCTCCCCACAGCACCCTGCCCCTAGGCACCCCGCCCCTGGGACCAGAAGAGTTCCCATCACTTTGTGCCAGAGCTGGCCATGTCTGCCTCACTTGTTGACCATTGAGTGCTTCAGACGGTCTTTTTCAGTTCTGTACCTATACCCAGAAACATTTTCAGAACCCTTGAAGTGGTTCAGAAAAGGTTACATTTCATAAAAGAAATGTAAGGGTTTCCTGTTTCTGAAGCGTTTAAGACTCTGCCTCTGTCACCTACCGTTTTAGAGCTGACACTTTTTTAGGAGACTTCTTTTTCAGTTTGGGCAGGGATCTATCTTGTTCAAATCCCTCATTGTCTAAGAGTTGCCTCATGGCTATGTTGGCGAGCTGCTCCATTAACTTGAAGGTCTCATTGATGTTAAGAAATACAGAGAAGAAATGTTCACTGGACCTCGTGCTCACTTTGATCACATCAGGCAGGAGCAGCGTGGCGTTCTTCTCGAGCTGTGTGATGTCCACCCACCGGATTACCAGCTTGGCTGAGCACAAGGAACAAGCTGGTCAACACCTGGCTCCTTAAAATCCCCTAAGGATCCTTCCATCTCACAACCCAACCTCCAATCTCGCTGAACTCCTTTTGAGTTTTCACGTCTATTCTTATTACTGCTTCGCTTGTTTAAGAGACAAATTCAGACCACATAAGTTCTGAGTTCATCACTATTATGGACTTAAGTCATGTCAACTACATGTGTTATAATTTCAGTGAATCTTTATTACTTAATAAACTTTTCTTTTTTAAACAAATATTGGGTGAAAAATAATGGACTTTGCTTGCTACATAGTTAAAACACAGTGTAGACCACGTCGTAACTACAGATCTATTTTTGGCATTTTGATGTGATTTGTGAGTTTAGGGCCAACCTCAGCAGACTTTCCCAAGCTTCCCTCTGAAATTATGGACAACTCACCTTCCCTTCCCATAAGGAAAGAATAAAAGCAAAGGTGGTTAATACTGAGGTACATCCAACCCTGACGGGGGACCTTCCCCTTCCAGTAGCTGCAAGAATAATAGTTGACGAGCTTCTCTTCCTCGGGCATCCCGAACAGCCTGTGGAATTTCACAATGGCTTCTTTAAACTTCTCTGTGTCATCATCTTCCTTCACATCATTGATCTTGTTATACTCTGCAATGATTCCCTAAAGAAGGAGAAAACGAGGCACGTAATGAGTATTAATAGGACTAGAGCTGCTTTTTTCTGCATGCTGTAAATATTGGAAAAGAAAAAAAAAACAATTTCTAATGCTAGATTTTTTTAATTGATAAATTATTTTCAAAGACACCCCCCACATTCTAAGCCTGTAACCGAAGAGTATTTGTGTACTAAAAAATCTCCCAAGTAACAATATCGATTTGATGATCTGTTTAATGGAGCTCATCATTTTAAGAGTTCACTCAGAATGAAGCCCATAGTTTTGTTCTACAAATGAGGAGATGTAAAGATTTTGCAAATT
Source organism: Canis aureus (assembly GCF_053574225.1). Lineage (NCBI taxonomy): Eukaryota > Metazoa > Chordata > Mammalia > Carnivora > Canidae > Canis > Canis aureus. The sequence continues at coordinate 7,953,307 of NC_135630.1, read as the reverse complement.
CTACTGCTTTTCCTAGCTCATCATGATAACAATCCCCAAAGGTCAATTTCTGCTTTTCTCAAGATTACTACTTCACTAAGAGAATAGAGATGGTTGGCTTTCACAGAGACCAGGGGAGATCCACTTTGAACTGAGGCTAATTTGAGGTGAACAGGCTTTGGTAGCGTGCTACATTAGGGAACTTTAGACAACCATGAAATAGCACTAGGGCACCGGACCTCTGGGTAGGGAGAAGTTGCCAGTTCAGAAGAAGGACGGTAAAACCTTTCCCAGTTGGCAAATATACCTACAGCCTATGCGACATTTCAAAGTTATCAATGCCTTTAGAGGGGAATAAAAAAATAGATATAAGAAGAAATAAATGAATGAATAAACAAAAGTGACTGAATTGGAACCCACTAATAAGTAGTAGCAGTTGGGTTTCTAGGCAATCCCAAAGGCCAATCAACTTGAGTAAGCCTGGACACCCCCAAATGGGCTAATACCTGTTCCCCCAGACCACTTAGCAGGGCTTGGACCTGAAGTCAGAATAAGGAGAATGTTATATTAGGAGGGAGTGATGCATAACAAACCAAAGGATACCAATGTTCTGAGTGGAAAAACATTCAAACAGCATTATCCAAAGTCTACCAAATACCACACTTCTAGAATTCTCCTCTAAATTTAAGAAACAGAAATGTTTCTAACTGAACTGAAACTCTGGAACACTCAAGGGTCTAATACACTAGTATCAACAGACCAGACCTTGCTGACTAATTTCAACAGTAAAGGCAATAGTTCCCATAAGATTCAACTCCCAACTTCCCCACCTTTAAGAAAAGAGAGGATCCAGAATGCAGAACCTCCCCTTAGTTTGCTTGTAATTTTTTAGGCAGGTGGACTGGGTGATGGAACACAGGGATGGACTATCTCCTTCCTTCATGTTCTACATAACATAAAATGGGTTATCTTGGTTCCAGGCAACAGCTCCACATAACTTTGAAAAATTATTACAATCCGAATGTTTGGGATGTCTAATATAAACCTGAATACACAAAGGACATGGACACAGAATTCACGAAAAGTAAAAATAACTTTGTGAACATTAAAAAAACGTTCGACTTCATAATCAAAGACAGAGAATTAAAACAATAAGACCCCAACTTTCACCTATTAAATTTGGAAAATCATTTAAACAAGCAGAATGCTAAAAAGCGAGCAATGGTGTAGCTGCACAGGGATTCTAATATACTGACAATCTCTACTAAGGTCCATTAAAAATGTGCCAACTAACTCAGTAATCAACATTATTTTGTAATCTATCCAAAAGCAAAGAAACAAAAACTATAGGAAAACTTATTTGAAGAAGTGTTCACCGTATTATATAACTGTTGGTGCCTGCCCCCACTGGTCTAGAAACTAAGGAGACTTCTAGAAAGAGAGGAATAGTAAGGTCAATAGTGAGATAATATTCCATTATTAAAATAACAACTAAAAATTCTATAACAATGCCAGTCAAGGAAACAAAGACATGATACAAAATGATATGCACAGTAAGACTTCTATTATGATAAAAATGCATTCCAGAAATCTAGAAATATACAAAACATTACCTATGGGCTTGAATTATGGTTGCCTCTGTAGTTAATTATTACTTTTATAATTTATAAAAGTTAATTAAGTCTCAAAACAAATAAATTTGTTGGTTCCCTTCATTACTGGACAACTGGGAATGCTTAAACCATTCATTAGCACATGAATGACATTCTTTCACACATAATTGCATTAACAGTAATTCCTTCCTCATAATTGGTTTCAGGGGAATTAAATGTGACATTTTTGATGTAATAAAAACAGTGAGAAGAAGGGCTATTCGACATAATTGGTCCTTGTTTTATTTTCTGTTTATTTGTGTGTGTTTTTGTTTTCCTCCTGGCTATTGTCACTTCTAAGCATCTGTTTCTTCCTACAGCTCTTACTTGTGTCTATTGCCCCAAGACCCTGCCATCCGAGGGAGGGCTAGCAGAACCTCAGCAGCGGGTGGCTCCGGGATGGGGAAGAGCCACCCCAGTCAGCTGCCTCCCTGCCACTCGGTCAAATGAGGAACCTCACACCCTACCCGTTTCCATTACTTCCCAGAAATTCAGACACATGACTCAGAAATGAAATGAAGAAGTCATAAATTCGGATGGGTTTTGTCAATAAAACAGCTCTCAGCTATCTGAGAACACTTTTTTGTTTGGAAGCTCCCACTTCCTCCCAGCTTCAAACTGACCTTTTAAAAATATTTTATTTATTTTATTTTATTTTAATTTTATTTTATTGTTTTATTTTATTTTATTTTACTTTATTATTTGACAGAGAGAGAGAGAGAGCGAGCACGCAAGGGGAGGGGCGGGGGTGGGGGAGAAGCAGCCTCCCCACAGAACAGGGAGCTGGAGCGAGACTCGATCCTGGAACCCTGGGATCACGATCTGAGCTGAAGGCAGATGCTTAACTGACTGAGCCACCCATGAGCCCCAAACTGATCTTTCCCAACATCTTCCCCATTCCCATTTTTTTTTTTTTACCCTCTTCACTACTTCTCTAGTTTCTTTAATTATGACCATGGAGTAAAAACTGAAACCCACCATCTGGAAGCAGTGAAAAGTATTCACCTTGATGGGCAAGGTGTGCGAGAAACAGAGAGGGTGCTCTGTTATTCGTGCTTTTGTGCTGTGCAGCCCTCTCTGATTTTATGTGGTCTAGTTAAAATTCAGTTCTCTCCCTCCAAAATATCAGACCCTAAAAAGCAGTGGTATTCCACTTGTTTTTCAGATTATAAAACTACTGTTTGTTCATGTAAAAGTTTAGTGAAAGAGAAGAAATCAAGTAGAAATGGACCATCCTGTGTAATTTCAATGAGAAGCGAACTATCAGATCACTTCCTAGAATTCTTCCTTAGCCTGGGTGTAAAGAAAGGACTTTCTAACTATGACTAAAAATCTGGAAAGGATTTCTCATTTTGACTAAATGAAACATTTAAACATTCCATGGCAAAAACTATCATGAGCAAAGTCAAAAGACAAATGACAAACTTAGGGAAAATGTCCATGATCTGTATCACCGACAAAAGGTTAATGGCCTTTATATAAAAGAACTTTTAAAAATTAAAGAAATATAAGACCAAAAGTCCCACAGAAAAATGGGTGAAAGACATGAGCGGATAATCTACAGAGATATAAAAATGGCCATTGAACATTTAAAAAGGTGTTTAACTTCACTCATAAGTGAGATAAATGCAAATTAAAACAACACTAAAATACTTCTCCCCCATCAGATTGGCAAAACCTCAAAAGCTTGATAATCTACTTTTCTGGTGAAGATGTGGGAAAAGAGTCCCATACATGGCAGTGGGAATGTAAAATGGTACAACTTCTGTGGGTGAGAATCTGGCAATATTAAGCAAAATGACACATGCATTTACCCCTTAATCTGGCAATCCCACGTCTACCAGTTTATCTTAAAGATAGATCCCTGGGCAGCCGGGTGGCTCAGCGGTTTAGCACTGCCTTCAGCCCAGGGCGTGATCCTGGAGACCCAGGATCAAGTCCCACATCAGGCTCCCTGCAAGGAGCCTGCTTCTCCCTCTGCCTGTGTCTCTGCCTCTCTCTTTGGCTCTCATGAATAAATAAATAAAATCTTTAAAAAAAAAGGATAGATCCCCACAATACAAACACACACACACACACACACACACCATGTATATTATTATATGTGTGAATTATAATTCATGCATATACTATGTTTGTGTGCGTATATATATATATATATATATATATATATAAAAAATTATTTTTAATCGCAAAATATTGGAAACTACCTAAATATCCAAGTGTAGGAGAGTGCTGAATTCTCTACAGTACATACACACATAATATGCACCTATTAAAAAGAGTTAGGCATTATATGCAATGTGGAATCCTGGATTGGACCATGGAGAAAAAAAGGACATGAAGTAGAAAAACCAGTAAAATCTAAATAAAGTCTGTAGTTAACATTTTTTTTTCTAAAGATTTATTTATTTGAGAGATAGAGAGGGTGCATGCATGCAGGTGCATGTGCGAGGGTGAGGGGCAGAAGGAGAAGAAGAGGGAGAGAATCTCAAGTCTACTTCACACTGAGTGCGGAGCCTGATGCAAGGGCTCCATCTCAAGATCCATGAGATCACAACCTGAGCCAAAACCAAGAGTAAGACGCTTACCTGACTGAGCCACCCAGGCCCCCCTGTAGTTAACAATATTGCATTAATGTTCACTTCTTAGTTTTGATAAATATACCATGATTACAGAAGATGTTAACATCAATGGGAGCTGAGTGGTAGGGTCTATGAGAATTCTCTGCCCTATCTCTACAGTTCTTCTGTAAATCTAAACATTAATATTTCAAAATAAAAACCAAACTATTAAAATGCTTTTTTAAAAAACAAAGAAATAACTAACATGTGGAACCTCTCTATGAAATGATACAAAGTGTTACCCAAGAGTTATTGAGTGAAAAGAGCAAATGCAGAGAAGCATATGTACTTGAAGCCTTATGTGTAACAATTAAAAAGAAGTAAGAAAAATATCTATATCTGCTTCTTACAAAAAAGAAACCCTGGAAGGCTAGACCAGATAACAATGAGTTTGGTTAACTGCAAGGTGTTGGGGAGAACAGGGTGGCGAGGATGCAGAAGGGAGTAACATTTGGGGTAATTCAAACTTTTGGAAGCAGGCTAATATTTTCTGCATGCAAAAAATAAAGTTAAACCGACAGTGCAACAAAGAAGAAAGGGCCTGAAACTGAAAAGCAAACTGAAACAAAGGGTTGCTTCTAGGACGGGGACAGAGAAAGTACAAGCGGAGTCTGGGACAGCCTGCTGAGGCAGAAGTACAGAAGTGCTCAAAAAAGGAACAGGGACATGTCACAAGGATGGAGGAGGTAAGCTGCAGGTGTTTCCTCTCGCTAAACCTGGGGGAGCACGAATACCAACATAACTAAGTCCAGTAATGAAACAAACAACTGGAAAACACGGGAATCCATGAGTCCCTATCAAAAATAGATAGATGAATAAATGACAAGCGAGCTCTTGCTGATGGCAAACTAGCAGGTGCCAACTGATAAATGAGAGAGTGCTGGAGTTGGAAAATCATTGTTTGTAAAAACATCACAGCAAAGATCGGTTCAGACAAAAAAAAAAAATCATGAATGGACACTCACCATGGGGAAGTTCTGATAAGGAGTAGGATGTTCGTGTAGCTTTGAAGTGTTTTCCCACAGAAAATTTTTAATTGTTTGTTATTTGAAAAGTCAAAACCATCCACTCTACAGCAGGGAGCCCAGGGAGGCAACACCTTGCTGGGTTCTTATCACTGACAAGGGGAAGTGGGTGGGTAGCATTTGCCTCCAGAAATGATCCTCTTACAAGGACGTAAGGTTACTTAACGAAGTGTTCCACCTCGGAATGCATAACCAGAATCAAATCCCAGGAAACGTCTGGCAAAACCCAAAATGAAAACCGTCCGGTTAAGGAAAACAGAACCTCACGCTTAAAAACATGAGTGTCATAAAAGACAAAGAAAGGCCACAGAAAAAAAAAGAAAAGAAAGGCCACAGAAATGTTCTAGACAAGACATGAAAACCAATTCAATAAGCTTCCTAGACTGGATCGGGCACTGGGCCTAAAGGCAAAAAATGCCAGACACTGGGTCAGTTAACAAGATTGGAACAGGTGCCAAATATTAAAGTATAACGTTAATGTTAAGTTTATTGAAAGTGTAACTGCGGTGTTCTTATTTAACAGAATATTCCCCAAAATACACACTGAAGTATGGGGGGGGGGGGGGAGGTACTCCGCTCAAATAGAAAGTAAATGAGCACGTCAACGGGGTGAAATGTTAACAACAGGAGGATACTCAAGAGGTCGACAGGCTCTCATTTTTATGACTTTTCTGTAAGTTTGAAGTTATTTCCAAATAAGAGTTAAAACAAGACAAAGGAACCCACTACCTGTATTTTCCCTCTCACAAATGTGGTGATATCGTTCTCGTTTTCAAAGATGGACAGTGTCTGCAGCAGGTTCTGCTCAAGCCATTCCCAGTGTTCAGTGATTTCTTTTCTGGAACCACCTGTGTAATAATAAGATGATAAAAAAAATGATCATAGAATTTTGGGGGGAACCTAAAAGATACTTAAACATAGAATTTTGGGGGGAACCTAAAAGATACTTCCTCGATACGCAGTGTCACGAAAGGAGACCACGGTTCTAACAGCTCTGCCTTTAAATGCTTTCTCCCTTTCAGAGGAGACAGAGAAGACACGTAAGGCTACGGAAACCCAAGAGTAAGCACGGGGTTACAGTCAGGTCTGGTCACGGGGGTTCAGGACGTCCCCGACACGGCTTCCAGGGAGAAGGTAGCAACGTCTCTCCGCCTCCCTTCCCTGGATTGGGACTTGAGCACTGCCCTCCGCTCTGCTCCCTTCTAGAACCTGCACTTCACAGGGCAACCCCGATCGTGTTAGGATACTGGGTTACAGTTGTTAAGCTGCAATGATATGAGAGTTGAGCTGCCACTGGAGAGCTGATGCAACCGCCTCCTGTAATGGGCAGAAACGATCCTCGCTCACTTCAATTATGAATGAGATGGGAAAGTGGACCATCGCTGGGGAATAGCTGCCTGGCTCCCCCAAGCACGGCTCCTCGGGATGTGCCGGGATGAGGTCATCCTCACTGCCTCGGAGCAAGTCCCTACCCTTAAGAAGCGCAAGCCACCCGGCCTGGCACCCTCCACGCCCATACAACCCTGGCCTTGTAGCGAATGTCCCCGGCACGGCTCTCGGCCCACGACTGTGGGGCATCACACGGATGCCGTCAGGATGTGGCTGTAAAGACGAAAGCCCTTCCCCTTTCCTTCTTGCCCTGGGATTGTTAATGATCTTGCAGAAAAACACTGTTTCATAAATCACCCACATGTCATATATATAAATCGCGTGTGTGCTGCTCGTTCCAGAATTAAGGACTGATTTTGTGATTTCCACTCATTCAACCTCCAGGTATCTCCTCAGATCGCCAAGCGTTCTGTTACTTGGTTTCTTAACGGCGCCTTTTCTGCTCTTTGTTCTCTGTCACCTGTAATTCGAGGCGATCAGAATCTCCGTCTGCGTCCCGACAAAGAAGGGCAGGAGACGAGAATGTGTCTACAGCGCTGCTCAGGACTGTTAGGGGCAGAACTAAAATCCCTTTGAGACGAGGTAGGTTTGAGGGGTTTCAGAATCAGTGCTTAAGGAGAGGAAAAACACAACCAAAGGCAAGTTCATTTTCTTTTCTCTTAAGGCTAAATACCAGAACTGCCTACGTGAACACTGACGGAGAGGACGAAAAGCAGGTTTCTTAGTGGAGGAGCAGCCCTGTGAGGACGCAGAGGAACATACTGTAGCCTCTGTGGGCATCATCCATGGCTCACTCGCTGGGGGCCACGGTCAACCCCACGCAAAGGCAACTGAAGACTCTGCACCACGACATCACGGTGAGAACTAGAACTCAGGACACCTGGTTCCCCGCCCTCTGCCACCAGCCAGTTGGAGGACTTTAGACTGTCTAATCTGTAAAACAGAGATGAATGAAAACAAAACAAAACACAACAAACCCTTTACCCATCTTAGAGCAACGTTATAAAAAATCCTGAGGAATAATGTCAACGGAGATACTGGAAAGCAGGAAATATTTTTCAGACGAAAAGAACAATGCCCATTTGGAGTATTTATGTGGAGTGAGTTATTTTGGAGTTTACCAGAGAGCTTTCAAACATTTCAGAGTTCAAGTTTTGAATAGTCCCTGGAAACCTTTTTTTTTTTTTTTTTTACTGGAAACCTTTCTAAAATACACTACACCCTTCCCTGTGTGGAAGCAGGTCCCTACCGGACCAGCCGCGCTGGCTGTCCCACCCAGAGCCCCGCCAGTGCCTGCCATGCACCCCCCCCCCCAAAGCCACCTGCACCTGCCGGCCCTGTCGGATGCATGCACCTCAGGACGGAGGCCCTCCCGGGGGCCCCAGGCCTGCTGAGCTTCGGCACACCGTGCAGCACAATTCCCAGCGTCCCTCTGATCCCGCTGCTCCCTCTGCCCCCGCCTAGGCTGACCGCAGACGGGCCTTCCAGACGCTGGTTCTCAGCTGGTCTGGCCATTGACGGGTGTCAACCAGGTCGCCACACCAGCTACGGGACTTCAAGGTCCCCATGATCCTGGCTGCGGAATCCAACCTCACTAACCCTCAGTTATCCTGGATGGAAAAGTGCGTCAGCTACAAGACCTGGGACAGAACAGCTACGCTCAGCTTTGCGCATGCTGCCGCCTCCAAGCTGTTCTCTCTGCACCCACCTCCCCGCAAAACACGCAGAGTAAAACCGGCCTGTGCACGCGCGCACTCATTCAACAAACATTTGCTCATATTTCCAATTGTCGTGGATAGAATACAAACACATCATGGCTAATTCCCACATTTTTAAAAGAGATAGATTTTTAAAGACTTTATTTATTCATTTTTAGAGAGAGACCGAAAACACTGGGGGGGGGGGGGCAGGGGAGAGGCAGAGGGAGAGAAGCAGACGCCCCGGTGAGCTCAGAACCCGACGCGCGGAGCCCCATGCCGGGACCCCGAGATCGTGACCTGTGCTGCGATCCACCGGCCCCTGAGCTGTTGAACCAACGCCACACCCGGGCCCTCCCATCCTTAAGGCCAGCCGAGCACTCTTGTACTGAAGTTCGCATTTCCCAGCAACCTCTTTCCCCACCTTTGCGCCGTCCCCCGCCGCGGTGGCCAGCATTCCCACCATCTCTGCATCCTCCCACCCAACGCCATTTGCACCACCGGCTCTTCTCTCTACTTGGTCCGCCCAGGATGGAAATCCCACATTTCTATCTCTGATTACTACCCCCGCGGCTGCTGGTGGGCTTCGGCTCTGCTCTCCATCTCCTGTTGCTTCTCCCGCCCTCCTCAGTGTCATGTGGAAAGGCTGCGCTTCTAGACTTCTCCTGAGCCACTCGCCGCTCCCGCATATAGCGGAGGAGCTGACACTGCGCATCTCAACAGCTTCAGGTCCTGCAACTCTTTCGGCCTTGGGTCGGCTTCGGTGCTATCAAACAGGTTTTGGAGGTTTCTTCTGGCTACATCTACATCTAAGATTCCAAGGTCCTAGGACACTGCGCTCTAGATAAAGAAGGACTCTGTGTGCCATTCATTACATGAAACCATTACCACCATAGACTATTTGAGAAGAGAAAAAGACAAAAATGCCATAAGCCGACAGTAGTTTCAGGAATTCGCTATGGATACTGGTCTATGCCCAACAGATACTTTTCTAGGGTGAGTCATGAAATACACCTCCTACATTTATTGCTTACTATACAAAAGCACTACATTGAACACTTTCCTAAATGCTCCAGGTTCTGGGGACTAGAAGTGTGATCAATACCGACACAGCTCGATTCCCTGACCCAGCAGACAAGACAAATTCTGAAGATGCCAGTATTGTAGATTTATTTTTAAAATCAGGTGTCCATCTCTGTCCCCCTCTCATGAGTCCACATAGGAACGAGCGGAACTCCAAAGGGAAAACGTGGGAATCCTTAAATGTTCTTTATAGATAGCTTTTCCATTTGACAAGGAACTAAATACAAGGGCTGCAATATTTAAGATCTTGGAAGTTTTCTTTGGATATTTTTTTAAGGTGAGATAACACGAAGCCCTTGTGCTGTGACTGTGAACAGGGGCTGGTCTGTTTACCCAGCAGTTTGAACAGAAGGTGTTAGATGCTCAGAATAAGAAAGGAAGGGCTTGGCTGTCGATTTTCTGGAAAGGCTTCATTTACAGAGATACAGCAGGAAAAACAAGCTGACCTGACTGTGCAATCAGCTGGAACAACAAAGAAAGCTGGTGTTGGGAATAAGAATCCTACAGAAAACCCACATTTATCCAAGTTAAAGCATTCTGCTGTGGTAAGGACTAGATCAACACTTGATGGGCTTAAGGTTACTTAGAAATTAATTTTGGAAAAAAATGGGAATCTTTATCATTCAGGGTGGTGGGTTTTATTTGGTTTGGCTTGGGGTTTTTTTGTTTTGTTTTGTTTTGTTCTATTTTTAAGAATACTAGCCACAGGCCCTGTGTGTATATCTGGGCAAAATTTGTTCTATTTTTAAGAATACTAGCCACAAGCCCCTGTGCATATATCTGGGCAAAATTAGACAAAATTAAACACGATGAAAAGTACAAAATCATCCTAACTTCTCATCTAGCTTTAAATGTATCTTAAAGTACATAAAGACTACTTGAAATCAAAAGGAAGAAGCATTAGGATGGACCCACCATTTGGTTCTATCATATCTGGCCTCTGAGGATTAAGAACTAAGGCTTACGGGTTTACGGCCCCACCGACAGATAATCAGCAGGTATTTCTTTGTGATGCATGATTACCTCACTCCAAAACCCATACTTAAGTGTGATAAGTATGCCTAGAGGTTAGATTATCTGGAATCATAAGAAGCCCAGTTATCAGGGAGACAGTATGACATCGTGGATCAGAAGACAGGCTTTGATGTCCAAAAAAAAGTACAGCTGGTTTCAGAAGTAACACATGCTGACTTTGTGATCGTAGGTAAATTACTTAATTCCTTTGTGCCTCAAATAATCCGCTCTGTAATACGTAGGTAACAACACCTGCCACCACATTGGTTTGTGTTGAGGATTAAGGAAAATAATACGTACATGTGAAGTCCTTAGCGCAGGTGTAGAATATACAAAGCACGAGATAAACAGTTGCTTTGGCTATCGCCATCACAAACAACAGGACGCAAAGCTCTCCTCTTCACATGTGATGCAGGAGTTTGTACCTTCCGATGTCAGGGTGCTAAGACACCGGCCGTCCCACCCTCGCCTGCCTAACAGAGCAGAAATCCCTCTGGCCGCGGCACCATTATGTTTGGACTGCAAAGGGTGCGCGTTATTGAAGTAGGCGCGCACACAACTCCTGGTGTGACTCTGTAAACTTCTTCCCGAACTCTGCTTGTAATCTTTTACAGTTCATAACAATATGCTCATAGCTTTGTGACCACTTTGAGACAAAAGAGCCCCAGGTAATTCATCCAGCCTTGACCGTAAGAATCTTACGAGGCTGGACACGGTTGATGTCCTTATTTTACTTAAGTACCAAGGTCCTTTCCCCACTCTGATGGGGAGAAAGTAAATGGGTATCTTTCTGGAAGGCCATTGAGCTAGAGACACTAAAAGCCTTACAGATATGTGTATTTTTTGACTCAGCATATCTATTTCTAGAAATGTATCCTTAAGTGATAATTTAAGGAATATAAAAAGTTTTTTTTTTTAAGGGTATTGATTAAGGTCGTTCAAAATGCAATTAACATTAGGAGAAAAAAAGACATTTCCAGTAATAGTTTATCAGATAAATCATGTTACACACTCAATAAAATATTATCTACCTATTAAAACTGATGCTATAGGGGCGCCTGGGTGGCTCAGTTGGTTAAGCATCTGCCCATGATCTCTGGTCCTGGGATTGAGCCCCCTGCTCCTCAAGGAGTCCGCCTTACTTCCCCCTCTGCCATCCCCCCTGCTTGTGTTCTGTCTCTCAAATAAATAAAATCTTTAAAAAAAAAAAAAAAAAAAAGAACTGACGTTACAGAAATAGGTTTTATTGACACGGATAATCTATACATATAAGTAATACACTCATATATAAACCCGTATACGTGTATGTATAGACACACACACAAACATACACAAAGTCTAAAAGGTGATTTGGAAGCGCCTCTGGATGGCATAGTCGGTTACGCATCCGACTCTTGGTTTTCAGCTCAGGTCGTAATCTCAGGCTCCTGAGATTGAGCCCCACGTTGAGCTTCAAGCTTGGCAGGGAGTCTGCTAAAGTTTCTCTCCCCTCTCCCTCTGCCCCTTGCTATGCTCATGCACGCTCTCCCCACCCTCAAATAAATAAATCTTTAAAAAACATAAAAATAGTGATTTAGAATGTGATACTGTTTTTAAATTTTTATTTTTGCTTATCTATATTTTCTAACTTTCAGCAATGAGCATGTATTAAAGAAAAAATAACAAGTTCTCTTTTAAAAAGATTTATTTATTTGAGAGGGAGAGAGAGACAGAGAGAGTGAGAATGCACACGTAGGAGGAGCAGAGGGAGAGGAAGAGAGGATCCTATGCAGACTTCCTGCTGAGCATGGAGCCTGACACGGGGCTCGATCCCACAACCCCGAGACCCGTGACTTGACCCAAATCAAGAGTGAGATGCCTGACTGCACCACCCAGGCACCCTACAAGCTGTTTATTTTAAGCTGCTGTGTTCCCAAGGATACAAGAATAATTCTTGACGTCCCCGGACCAAGAAAGGATTATAAAATACCAACTTCCACATAACATGTATTTTATGTGGCTGGCAACTGAACTACCCCACATTTTCTCTCCCTATTGCAGAGAAATGGTTGACGCGAAACCAATTAGCAATCTTTAATTAAACTCTGGGTCTTACCAGCTGCTGACTAAAAGAATGCTTAATCATGAAAGCCAGCATGGTGCCACTTTCCAGCACTGGGCTAGGAAGGCAGAGACCCAACAATGAGGCCTCAGCTCTGCACTAACCAGCTGCAACTAGCACTGTGAACTTGGGCGATTCACCTTGCCTCTGTATCCTCTTAAAATAAAAATGTTAGGCAAGAGGGCAGCTAAAGTATTTTCAGTTCTGAAAACGAATGACCGTCCAGCCCCAAATGAAATTCTGGGATGGTAAAGAAAGGAGAAACTAAATCAATAGGCAGCCAAATCAGGGCACCATGCAGGGCCATGTCATCAGTGACGTGCCCATCAAACACATACCCTCCACCCCATTTCCTTTATCAGTCCTGCTAGAAGGTCAGATGTATCTAGAAGGAATTGTCACCAGCTCCCTCTTTCTGTTTGTCACTCTCCTCCTGGGTGGTCCCAGAGCTCCTCTATAGACAACATCCTTGGAGCTACCAGCATTTTTATGTATCTGTATTCTCACTGAGGCTGTAAAACCCTTCTTACTGTTAGATCCTTCTAGTTCTTCTAAGGGGGGAGCTAAATGGGTTGCTTTTACTTAAATCCACTAAAGACCAAGGAGGGCAGCAGACTGGCTCCTCTCCTGCCCCTGGGGCACCAAGTCCAAACCACCAGCTGTGGAGGGAAAACCTGTAGCTGTGTGGCTCCCTAATGACAGTCAGGTGCAAAACAGTCAGTCAACTGACTGGTAGGGGAGAGGGGGAGACTGTCAGAATATAAGAGCTCAGGCTGTCTGGGGGGCTCAGGGGTGGAGCGTCTGCCTTTGGCTCAGGGCGTGACCCCGGGGTCCTGAGATTGAGTCCCACACTGGGCTCCCCACACAGAGCCTGCTTTTCCCTCTGCCTGTGTCTCTGCCTCTCTCTGTGTCTCATGAATAAATAAATAAAATCCTTAAAAATATATATATATATAATGAGCTCAACAAAGCTGGCTAGACAAATTCCTGTGATACTGATTTCTTTATGTTCTTAGAGATGGCAAATGTGTAATTTACTGCATGAACCACTGAGAAAATGCAATTCACCAGGTTAGAATTGATGGCGCAATGGATTATCAACCAAAGAGAATGGTGGCTTCATCCTGCGCAGTAGTGAACAGAAACAATCATTACTTAGGAACGTTTTTGGCTCCCTTTCCCAATTAAAAGTCTCAATGCCAAGGGAAAGTAAAAAAAAAAAAAAAAAATCAAACCAATCTGGATATAACTTATAGAAGATTAGAAGAAGCTTATGAAAATAATGTTTTGCCAAGTAACTCTTGCTTTTTGTTCCACTCTTCTTTCTGTATGGTTCACGTTACTGCCAAGGGCCAGGTGATTATTATATTGGAAGCAAGTGAGACTAGATTTCAAAGACTCCTCCTGCCTGGCTCTTTGTGGCTCAAGTCTAAGGCAAGTCAAACAACTAGGACTTACCACTGCTCTTCTGCAGAACGTGGTCTCCCTGGGGGGAGCCTGGTAGTGGTTAAGTGGCTGCCTTTGGCTCAGGTCAAGATCTCGGGGGCCTAGGATCGAGCTCCACATCAGGCTCCCTGCTTCTCCATCTCCCTCTGCCCCTCTGCTCTCCCTCCCCACTTGTGCTCTCTGCTCTCTCTTGTACTTTCTCTCCAAAACAAAAAAATCCAATCTTTAAAAGAACACAAGAAAATGGTCTATATGAAGGCACTGATGGTAGATGCTCCCTTTAATTCAATTTATATGCTAAAGATTCACAATGTGCATGACTTACAAGCAATGTTTTTGCAATCCTATGGATTCTACAGGGCAGTGAGTTAGACTCACCTAGTTTCCTGCTGAAGCTTCTCTTACAGCAAAGATTTATGAAAGTCAAGCAAATTAAAAAGCTCTTGATATACTGTCCCACCACATACCAACTTTGTAGTTTACAACAAAACATTAAAATTACAAACTGAAAGGTCAGCAAATCAGAGAAATCTGAAAGCTGGCAGCTTCCACTCTTAAAATCCTCTCCTGAAAGGGAGCCAGCAATTTGGGTTTTAAATGGAAATCGATAAGGAGGACTAATGGGTGAATGGGACTTCACGGCGGCTGTCACTTCCGTGGACTCTTCCACAAGGAAATTCTGGAGGTATCTCTATGGGTAATCAATACATACAAAAGCTAAAACTGTTCTGGGTTTATTAAAATGAGATCATGCAGTTGTGACAGGCATTACTTACTGGGAAAATGAAAGTACATCTCTGTGGTATAAATTATGCCGTCAGCATTTACTGCCTGGTGCTCCTTAGCCTCGGTCTGGCAAATAATTCAGGAATATCTCAGCTTTGTAACTCTGGGCTCTTTCCTACACGAGCATTCACAGGAGCATCTGCTTCGTAGATTGGCAAAGCCCCAGAAACGAGCTGAGGAGTAGTGATGTCAGTAACGGGGAAAGAACAAAGGGTTAGGGCTGAGGGGGCAGGAGGAGAGGAGTCACAGACGCACAAGCCAGCAGCTCTCACCAGTGTAAATGCACGCTGACCTGGGAAGGCCAGGCGCCTGGAGCTGCTGTAAGGAGAGATATGAGGGCTCTAAGGAGCTCCCGGCTCCAAAGGATCTCAAAAGCCTCTGGACACAAGTGGGAGGCAGGCTGGAAGGTGAGAGAGAACGTGTCAGAGTGTCCTTTCCACATCCTTGTCAAGTCAAGTGGTTAAGTGGCTCCATCTGATTGCTAATACCCTTTCTTTTTACTGCTTCACTTGCTGGCTATAATGTCTATTTTTACCTCAATTCTAGAATGTTTCTGCCGACTAAATGTGACACTTTCCCCATCAACCACCCCAGGGCACATCCCCCGCCCCAGTAGCTATGGGGTCCTTCCCCTTTGTATTGAATGAATGGCACAGATGACTGGAGTGCTGGTCTCCATGCCCTGCACCCTGATGCCATTCCTTCATTCGCCGGGATGCATAAATGGCTGACATATTCCATCATTTCTCATGAGGCTGTCTGCATCTTAACCAGAATAACTCAAAAGGGATATAACACTACAATGTTAGAATTTTGTGTGCCATTCAATCCTTGAGGGAGCATTACTAGGCCGCCAGGGCCTTCCAGCAGCTGGAAATCACACGGAGATAACCTCTCCTGCCTAGGTAAAAGGCCAGCTGAGATTCCTGTATTTAGTTGGGCACCCTGCAATTCACTGGCACTGTGTGGTACTGGTTCACACTGGGCTGTAATTGAATATTTACTTATGTTCTCAAGAGCAGAGACCGGATCTAATTATCGTTATATCTTTAGATCCTAGCATAGCACTTCCTACTGAGTAGAGATCAATTTAAAGACTGAACAAAGTCAATTGAAAGAGCTCCAAATGGCCAAAGCTAGAATGACTTGAGCAACAAAATAAAGTAGCACTGGACTCCTCCAAAGTATAAAATCAATGTGCATGATTGCATACTGATAAAAAATAATTGAATAAATTAAAACTCCCCATTCCTTAAGAGTGGGTTGTGCGTAGTGACTTCCAGAGAGTATACAACATGGAGAGGGGAAGAAAATAGTAATGTAACAGTAGAGAAACCCAAAAAAGCCTGCTTTGGCTGGATGATCAAGGAAGACCTCATCAGTCGTAAGTTAGCAATATGTACCCTTGCTTGACATAATGCGATAAAAATAGCACTTTATCTTTGTGATCTTCCTCAGCAAAAATTCATCACCTCAGCCTAATCGTAAGAAAAACATCAAATACCAATAGAGGGACATTCTCCAATATACCTGACTGGTATCCTTCAAAATTGGGAAGGGAAGTCTGAAGAACTTCCACCGCCAAGAAGAGCCTACAGAGACATGAGAGCTAAATATAATATAGTATCCTGGATAGGATCTTGGAACAGAAAAAAAGGACATTAGGTGAAATCTAAATAAACTATGGCTTTTGTTTACTAATAGTATAATCAATACGGGTTCATTAACTAAAACAAACGTACCGTACTAAGCAGGATATTGATAACAAGGGACACTATGTATGTACAGGGCAGATGGGAGCTCTCTGAACTATTACCCAACTTTTCTGTAAATCTAAGACTGTAAAAAATAAAGTCTATGAATAATAATTTTAAAAATCAAGTGAATGTAAAAAAAAAAAAAGGAAAGAAAACTAAGTGCTCCGTGCTCTTGCTTTTCCTATGGTTATTTGCAAAGCCACATGCAAACGAATAACTGAAAAAATCTTGGCCACTTTGGATTAAAAACCCTTGAGAGAGATCCAATAACGGCAGGGCTATTGACCACCATTTTAAACACAGGACATTATTATAGATTATGATCAGGAAGGAAAAAGGATCCCTACTCAAGTAGGAAGTACTGTGCTAAGATATAGAAGTATTACTCAGTACACCCAAGTAGTCCACATGTTCCTCTTTCATTTCTTTTCATTTCATTTCTTTCATTTCCTAGCTGCCCGTGGAGTTAAGTTGGGGTCATATGACTGGTTCTAGCCAACAGAGTGTGCGTGGAAGTGGTGTGTGACCCGTCCGGCCCAAGGGAATTAAATGCAGGTATACCTCAATCTTCCATTTTTCCCTTCTCAGTTGTCCTCCCATGGAGGCTCTGTGTCACTACAGATGCAGAAGGCCACAGGATCCAAAGGAGACTTTGCCAGGGTGAGAAAGAAACCCTTACCGTGTTAAGCCATTGAAGATTTGGGGTTCACCTGCTGAAATGGCTCTGGTTAATTACCCTAAATTATCAAGTGATTGTGTTCCCAAATAAAGGTTCCTTTCATTCTGACGGAAAACTGTTAATCATAATGTTTTTCCATATTTCTGAATATCGCTACTTACCACAGGCGATGGTCCAATAGACCAAAGAGTCTGGAGTCTGGTACAGGATTCGGTAAGGAGCCACCCGGGCACTGGAGTCCAGCACGACATCGAGGGTACCCACGAGAAGGCCTGAGGATAAAGAAGGAGGAAAAACGCTTAAGGGTTTCCCCAGTGCTGCCCCAAATTCCCAGAGGCAGCGTCAACACGCCCCTCCTGTTGGACCTCCCAACGGTCCTCCCCTACAACCCTTCTTGACAACCCCTCTCCTGTTGCACCCCACACCTTGACAAAATTTTCATCTTAAACATTCTGATGTTGGCTCTACATTACTTGTTCCAACAACCTCCAAGAGAAATCGCATTAAGTTGAAAGGCAGTCTGCTGGCATCAAAACTAATGGGAGGCTAACAAAGCTGGTAGCCCAGCCCCTGGCATATGCTGATATTTATAAATGCCTATAAATAAAAATAAGTAGGGTATTAAGCACTTACATGTTGGAGTCTCGGCTTTCCCTACATTATACCAAATGTGCATTATTTTCTCCCCTTTTCACCTAAGAAACAAATCCTTAATTTGAGTAACTTGCCAAGGCCAGGAACCAGTCCTGTCTATCTGAGTCAGTGTGCCAGGCTTGGCCTACATGTTATTTTAACCTGCCCCATTTCTCTTTGTATTAAAAAGGTACAGTTCAGCTTAGAAAACATCAATTAAGTCCCTACTGTGTGCAAGGCAAACCCTGTGGCACAAAACATAGTAAGAAAGAGTCCTTAAGGTATTTAGAATCTAGCAGCGAAGGCCAAGCAGTGTCTTAACACTTGTTTAGGAGCAAACAAGGGCTGTGAAAGGAGCGCTTGCCCATCCCCGGGGCAGAGTCCTTTGCTATTTGTTACATCAATCATTAAAACCAGAGATGGCTGCAGATGACCACCCTCTGCAATGATGCAGTAATGAGGCCGAGGGTCAGGAGAGGCACTGGCGGACGGTGGCCTTCTGTGGGTCAGGAACCTCACTGATCCGTCCACCCTGGGGGAAACTCACCACGTTATCCAAGTCCGGGCAGCCTGAACAGTCAATGAATGAATTTATCTATTTATCTGTGAGAGATGCAAATACTCAGGACACCAACGCTCACTTAAGAAGAGGCAGCATCTTCTGCTTCCAGGAGTGCAAATCCATCTCATAACTACCATTCCTGCAACATCGGCCCTCCAGAGATGTGTGCCTCCTTTACCTACCCCAAGCTGGGATCGAGCACCAAACACTTCCTCCACTGTTCTAAGACAGCACGGGCATGCACACAAATTCCACAAAGTCAAATAAACTAGATTCCTTGCATGGCAGGATGAATCCAAACAATTTCCATAAAGTAAATGCCCATAATTATTCCAAAGTCAGATGGAAATCAGCACAGAGCAGGATTTGGATGCAGAAGAACCAATTAGGAACTCTGGCTAGTTTTCTTTCTTTCTTTCTTTTTTTAAGATTTTGTTTATTCATGAGAGACACAGAGAGAGAGAGAGAGAGAGAGAGAGAGAGGCAGAGACACAGGCAGAGGGAGAAGCAGGCTCCCTGCGGGGAGCCCGACGCAGGACTCGATCCCGGGACCCCAGGATCACGCCCTGGGCCGAAGGCAGGCGCCAAACCACTGAGCCACCTGGGAATTCCCTGGCTAGTTTTCATGTTAGGGCGGGACATTTTATTTTCAATGCCTTGGTTTACTCAGTGATAAAATGGAGTCAATATCACAGTTACAGGATTGTTCTTGTAATAATACGGAATATAATAGGATTTAAGGGCAATAGGCTGATTGGAATAAGCAGTTTAACAACCTGCCTAGAACTTGCCAAGACTCCTTTATTTAATTTGACTTCTACTTAGATGACATGTTTATGAAAAATGGCTTAGATATGACACCAAAAGCATAAGCAATCAAAGGAAAAAAATAAATAATTTTTGGCTTCATCAAAATTAATCATTTTTGTCCTACAGGGGACACAATCAAGAAAGTGAAAGGGCAACACAGAAAGTGAAAGAAAATATTTCAAAACCATTTATCCGATAAGGGACTCGTTTCCAGAATATGTAAAGTACTGTTTACTTCATATGAAAATGCAAATAACCTAATAAAAAATAGGCAAAGGATCTGAAGAGACATTTCTCCAAAGAAGATATACAAACAGCCAACGAGCACATGAAAACAGACTCTGTATCATTGGGCATCAAGGAAATGCAAATCAAAACAAGTTACGCTTCACACCCACTAGGATGGCTTAACCAAGAAGAGAGGATATGAAGTATCGCCCAGGATGTGGAGAAACGGAAACCATCTACTGCTGGTGGGCATGTAAAATAGTGCAGCCACTTAGGAAAATCCTTTGGCAGATCCTCCAAAGGTCAAATGTGGAATTTACGTAAGACTCAGCAGCTCCACTCCTGGGTATATACTCAAGAGGACTGTACACGTACGTCCACACAAAAACTTGCACGTGGATGTCTTAATGGCCCTAAGTCGAAACAACCCAAATGTTCGCCAACTGAAGAAGGGATAAATAAAATGCAGGATATTGATACAACAGAATATTCTTCAGCAATAAAAGGAACGAAGTACTGGTAGAGGCTACCACACGGATGACCTCTAAGAACACTACGCTAAGGCTACGAGGCCAGATGCCAAAGACCGTATCTTGCAGAAGTCTATTTATAGGAAGAGTCTAGAATATGCAAATGTATAGAGACAGAAACAGATTCGTGGGCGCCTCAGGTTGAGGTGGGGAGGGGAGGGAAGGGTGTCCTGCTAATGGGTATAGGGCTTTTGGGGTGGGACAAAAAATGTCTTAAAGCTGAGTATGGTGATGGTCGTGCATCTGTGAATATACAAAAACCCATTCAATTGTCTACTTTCCACAGATGACGTGTTTGGTAGTGAATTACGTCTCAATTAAGCTGCTATTAATAATTTTTTTAAATGGCTTTGGGATAATCCTGATAGTGCTCGAGGCTGACAGGGGGAGGCTAATGTCCCCGGGTCCCTTGCTCTGTGACTGCGGAAATGAGTAGCACACAGGGAAGCAGGAAGCTCAGCGCGTGGCTCGTGGCAGGCTCTTCATGACGTCCTACTGAATCTGAACCGTCAGTTCTCCCAAAACTGTCACCACTAGTATCTCCTGACATGTCATCCTATGACAATGTCCCCATGTTTGGTTCCATCTCACTGTATCTGATACCTTGATGTGCAGGATGCCGCTGAAATCCACTTCCTTCTGCTCCAGCGGCGTGGGGTCACGGAAGGAGCTTTTGCGGAGTCACCTAGTGTTCAGGAGCTCAGTTCTGGCTCTGAATCTGTCATGACCAGTTCTGTGGCACAGACATGTCACTTAACTCTTCGATGCTTTGGCTGGCTCAGCTGTATAAAGTGATCATAACGGCACCTGCCTCCCTGAACCAGGTTTTTGAACCAAGAAGCGTACAGGAGGTCACCCATGGGCAAGTCCTACAGTTGTCCTTGGTCTCTGTCCAAGGACAGGAACCCAGTTAGGTTCACTCCAAACCACAGTGACCGTAGTCGACCTGAACATACCAGGAAAAACAAACTTCCACTAAAGTGAAAATTAATTAATTCATTTGTATAATCTGGCCTGTAAGAAATACATCAAAAATCCCTACAGCCTGCACTTTCCCAAGGGCTTTGTGAAGATCCACATAATGCCACACACATATGCATTTTTGTTTTCTCTACCGTGACGTGGATTTACTGCAAAGACCTCTAATTGTTTTTCAGGTATCTGCAGATGGACGAGCATATTAACAGGAAAGGCCGACAGGAGTGCCAGCTAACCTGGCAAACACAGGTACATCACTCGTAACTGAGGGTTTGTCACACTTCGCTCTTCTCGAATCAAAAGAAGAAATGAAATCCCCAGAATACTGGAAATGTCACATACGTTGGTTCTAAGGAATGCACACTTCAGGGTGGGCCTAGGAAATGCAGCCGAGGATTAGCTTACGCGGTTTAACGAGCCTCTGAAAGAATGTCATCGCAGATCAAGGTTCTTGCAAGGGCAGCAAGCACAGCTCACTGGACAGAGCAGCCAACGGCAGTCCCGCTTCTAGAATTCTTCAGGCCTGGCCCTGCCACCACCCAAGTCTCACAGCCGGCCTCCCTGAGCCTCAGTCTCCCCACCTTTAATGTCTCACTAGACTTCTATGCTCTATAACACGCAAGGGGTGGGGGGGAGGCCTCTGAAAAGGTCCAACCTAATCCAGTCATCTTAACCACCACCAATGTCCCCCGCTAGAAGACCCCGAGTGTGGGCTTCTGATTAGACACCAGCTCCTCAACGCTCCGTGTGCATTCATAGCTGGCACCACTAGCTCCCACTAAGATTTAGATGAAAACAAAGGGCACATACAAACCTACTGTAGGGGCCATGCTAAAATATTTTTTTTTAATATTTATTTATTTATTTATTTATTTATTTATTTATTTATTTATTTATTTATTTATTTATGATAGACACACACAGAGAGAGAGAGAGAGAGAGAGAGAGAGAGGCAGAGACCCAGGCAGAGGGAGAAGCAGGCTCCGTGCTGGGAGCCCGACGTGGGACTCGATCCCAGGACCCGGGGTTGCACCCTGGGCCGAAGGCAGGCACCAAACCGCTGAGCCACCCAGGGATCCCTGCTAAAATATTTTAAACTACGGACAGTATAGTGCTGTGACCCTCACATTAGGTGCACATACAAGTAGAAAATCGTTGTGAAAAATTCTTTTCGACAACTTGAGGTACCAGATACTCAGACAGAAAGTAACACTGTGAATCGGTACGCAGTTGGCCAACCGAATCAGTAAATACACCCTTCCACGTTAACCCGCGTGTGCCCTTGCCCTGGGTAACACGGACCACAATTCTCCCTCCCTTTGGGATGTTGTGCTTATGTGTCAACGCTCACCCGCCACGGCCGAAATGCCAAACCCCCAAGTGTGTGACACCTGTCTTCCTATCCCCCCCCTCCCATCCTGCTTCTGCAGGGCCTGTCGAATTCATCTAGAATTACTTGCACACTTGCCCCATTCCGCTTCCCCTCCTCTTCCCAGAGGGGCTCCTCCCGGTGCCTGGGGTCCGACTCCGACTCCCGGGTCCCCCACTTGTCTTGGAGCACGGTGAGCCCTGAGCACACACGTCATCACCGGAGGAGGGAGTAGTTTTGTTGTTTTTTGAAAACCGACATAATAAGTCGTCGCCGTGCTGCCTCGATGCTGTTGGTACAAAGAGTCAAGTCTCGGGGAGAGGGAAACCCGTGCTCCCGTGTCCACCGTCCATGCACCATACGAGAGGACGGGGTCCGGATCCAGGGCCCACCCCACCCCACCCGGAAAACCAACCCAGCAATCGAGACTTTCTCAGAAGGTCTCTTACTCACTCCTCTGAAATCGTTGTCAACCCTCCGGACCTTTGGACCTTTGGCCATTTCCCACACGACGCTGCTGCAGCCAGCCGGCTGTGGCTGGTCTTAAACGATCTTGATGGCCTGAGATAACGAAGTCAGACTATGGCCCTCAAAACAACTCTCCCCCACACCTACCTACTGTATTAGTTCGAGGGCATCTTGTTACATAAAAATGCTTTTGCAAGGAGGCTCAGAAAACACTACTAAGTCCGTACATTTAGGCTCTCCAGCGCCTTGGGGCGCGGGGGGTGGGTGACACACGGGGAGCCACGGCTTGCTCAGTGTCAGGAGAATGTGGGCCACATAGGCGCGTGCCTGTGACCATGATCAGTCACCTGCCCACGATCCTGGAGAGTGCAGGCCGCGTAGGCGTGTGCCCGTGACCATGATCACCTGCCCGCGATCCTGGAGCACCTTGCGGATAAAGCGGGCAAGGCCCTGAGGCCTACGAGGCCACAGCAGGCAGCACAAAGGTCAGACGGACCGCCACTACCTGTACCTACTCAGAGAGTGCCCTGCGGGCTCTACGCACTATTGTTAAATAAAGAATTTCGAAGCCACGGAAGACTATAGGAAATTGTAAATACACGCAATACAACTCTGACCTTTGACATTTAGCCTTACCTGCTTTGTTTTCCTTTTCAACCAAGAAAATGTAACACTCCTAGCAAAGGTCCCTTTGATGCCTCCTCCATCCCACCTCCCTCTCTCCATCCACCACTGTCAAGCTGCTTTGTATTCTTCTCATCCGGGTCCTTACACTTTAATTGCCCCATGGGTATGTACACTAATGCACATTTAACACTGATGCGCACTTTAAATTTTACATTAACGATAAAGAGTTCATATGGTTTGGCAACCTTTTTCACTCAATAAAACGGTTATAAGATCTACTCAGGTTAACCTTGTAAATCTGATTCACTCATTTTAAATGCTGTATGATATCCACTAGATAAATGCCAGTTACTTTTTCCTAATAAAGGACATTTGAATTTAACTATAACTTTTTCCCCCCTATAACAGGCACTGAAATCATTTTCATTGTTTGTGATGTTTTAAGCATATTAAAACATTTTAGAATGGAATTCTTGGGTCATAGGGGAAGTGTATCTTTAAACCTTATCAGACTTTACATAATTGCTTTCCAAAGTGATTGTGCCAACTTACTCTCACCAGGAAAGCGAAAGAATACATTTCTCCATAATGGTCCCAACATTATCCGTGGTTTGGTTTTGTTTTTCTAATTTTCACCAATCTCAAGGGTGAGAAATAGTAGCCATTTGTTGTTTTTAAGTAAGCTCGACAACACTGGAGCTTGAACTCACAACTCTGAGATCAAGAATTGCATGCTCTTCCAACTAACCAGCCAGGTGCCCCTCCATTTGTTGTTTAAATGTTGCATTTTTCCAATTATCAATGAGCTTGAGTAGCTTTTCCTGTTTATTGGCCATCCTGGTTTCCTATTCTGTGAGCTATGTGCCTTTCCTACTGAAATGACTTTTGCTGGAGATCTAGTGCAGAGATTTAGAATTTACCATTTAGAGGCTTCCACGAATATACAGCCTGATCAATTCATTTCACCAAATATATACGGATCTCCCTAAAGCCAAAGGAGCAGTACACTTGGGCTTACTTCTTTATATATATACTATATAAGTGGAGGAATCTGTGATCAGTATTTGCAAACTCCACTTCCATGGAAAGTTCCTGTAGGTCACAGGCTCCCACCTTCTCCTACCTGCTGATCCTAAGGTGCTACTGGTATGTCCCCCTGTAAGTCTTGCGCTGACGTTGGATTACGTGCTCTTAGGCAGAAAGTAATGAAACAGTAACGCCCAGAAGCAGCTGCTGACAGTTATCAACTCCAGCCACACCAGTTTTTATACTTCTCTCTCTCTCTTTATTTTTTTTATTGGAGTTCAATTTGCCAACATATAGCATAACATCCAGTGCTTATCCCACCAAGTGAAGAAAGAGAAATTAAGGAGTCAATCCCATTTACAATTGCACCCAAAAGCATAAGATACCTAGGAATAAACCTAACCAAAGAGGTAAAGGATCTATACCCTAAAAACTACAGAACACTTCTGAAAGAAATTAAGACACAAAGAGATGGAAAAATATTCCATGCTCATGGATTGGAAGAATTAATATTGTGAAAATGTCCATGCTACCCAGGACAATGTACACATTTAATGCAATCCCTATCAAAATACCGTGGACTTTCTTCAGAGAGTTGGAACAAATCATCTTAAGATTTGTGTGGAATCAGAAAAGACCCCAAATAGCCAGGGGAATTTTAAAAAAGAAAACCATAGCTGGGGGCATCACAATGCCAGATTTCAGGTTGTACTACAAAGCTGTGGTCATCAAGACAGTGTGGTCCTGGCACAAAAACAGACACATAGATCAATGGAACAGAATAGAGAACCCAGAAGTGGACCCTCAACTCTATGGTCAACTAATATTCTACAAAGCAGGAAAGACTATCCACTGGAAAAAGGACAGTCTCTTTAATAAATGGTGCTGGGAAAATTGGACATCCACATGCAGAAGAATGAAACTAGACCACTCTCTTGCACCAGACACAAAGATAAACTCTAAATGGATGAAAGATCTAAATGTGAGCAAGATTCCATCAAAATCCTAGAGGAGAACACAGGCCACAGTAACTTCTTGCAAGATACATCTATGAAGTCAAGGGAAACAAAAGCAAAAATCAACTATTGGGACTCCATCAAGATAAAAAGCTCCTGCACAGCAAAAGAAACAGTCAACAAAACTACAAGACAACCTACAGAATGGGAGAAGATATTTGCAAATGAGGTATCAGATAAAGGGCTAGTTTCCAAGATCTATAAAGAACTTCTTAAACTCAACAGCAAAGAAACAGACAATCCAATCATGAAATGGGCAAAAGACATGAACAGTTTTTATACTTCTCTTACTGAATCTTGTTTGTAGTTTCCCCCTAGCAGTCTGAGAGCTCCTGGAGGGCAGGCACAGCCTTGTTTATCCTGGGATTTCCAAAGCCTACAGTAAGTCCTGTAAGTTATGCTGAATATTTTATAAATTGGATCACAAAGTTTTCACCCTGATGGACATTGGGAGAAACCAAGAAATATTTTTAAACCTTATTCGGCTACCATAGTACCTAATAGGTTCTAGCAAATTGGCCTTAAATAATTAAAATTGTCCAAGAATCATTCAATGAAAGGAGACCAACACTTGCAAAAAGTTTGGAAAATCCCACCTTGATGCAGATCAGACTCACATCTAAACTTTGGACCATGGGAGACCAAATTCTCTAATTTTGAAGTCATCTGTCACTTTTCAATGAATACTGAGATTTATCTAGAATTAAGATGGATCAAAAGCAGAGATACTTAGGGAAAGCACAGGTCTTTCTATTCTCCTACTTTTGGAAACCAGTCCAGAGATTGGCAGCTGTAGCCCCCCCCCCCAAAAAAAAACCACAGAATTACCCCAAAGTTTAACTAGTTTAAAGTCTTGTGCCCACACACAGACTGGTAACCAATCTGCCCATCCTACCGGCCAGAGGACCCGGCGACAGATCAGGAAAACCATCGTGGGCACACAGCAGCACAGGGGGAGGCTGGAATTGCTGGGCGCGGGGTCAACTCCAAGCTCTCAGTGCCCCGAGTTCGTACAGTCACCAGGAACAGTGCACAGGTATACACGGGGGGACGCGACGCACTCCTGTCCTCTGTGCGAGACGCTGGGGACACAGGCTTGTCGGGAGGGGTGGCTGGGGCAGGAGAGGGGGGCAATCTATGGGGTTTCTCAGGTTCACAGCGTGAGAACAGGCTTTCCCGGGCTGCTGTCCTGCTCGCTATGGGACAGACAGGGCATGTTTTTAAGTGTTGCACACTTTCCAGCCCCTCTAGCATGTTTAGGTAAAGCAGGCACAGTTCAAACCACTGTTGGTGGTTTAAGAGACCGTCCACAACTCTCTCAACCTCAACAGCTGTGTCCCAGGACACGGCCCGAGAAGCACGGCCGCCTTACAATACGACCTGGCCTCTGTCTTGGGGGAGAGAGGAGAGCGCCCGTCTTACGTGTGTGCACACACACACATGCACACACACGGGGATTTGTCACCATTTGTGGAAAGATGAACTAATGAGAAGTTCGGTAACATAGGAAATACCCTGCCAACTCGGTCAATGAGGAGAGTACTTCCCAAACTATTGGTGACCAAGAATCCGTTTGGTTTTAGTTTCCAACCTGATAGAGACTGATACTTTTGTAAAACATGATATATGTGAAATGCAGGATCTATAGAATATGAAAAGAGACACAAACAACCCTCCAATTTTTTATTACTTAATCCAAGAAATTGCTCTAGGTTTCTAAATGCTTAATCTCAATTTCTGTTCCTTAGCTCAAGGCGCTGGCAAACACAAAGGTTGCAGACCAGGACTTTAACTAGCACTCAATCAGGAAGGCAATGCTGGAGGGCAGTAATTTTCTCAGGGCTGTGTTTATTAGGATCATACACATAGTTTTAAAGAGCACATTCAATTCTAATAATAACACATTTTTAAAAAAGATTGATTGATTGATTTATGAATGATAGACATAGAGAGAGAGAGAGGCAGAGACACAGGAGGAGGGAGAAGCAGGCCCCACGCAGGGAGCCCGATGTGGGACTCGATCCCGGGACTCCAGGATCACGCCCTGGGCCAAAGGCAGGCACTAAACCGCTGAGCCACCCAGGGATCCCCAACACATTTTTGTTTGGGAAATTGAAACAACTGTCTACCCACTGCAAAGTAAAACAAAACTCAACAAAATCATTTCTCAGTTGAAGGCAAGACTACATCAACAGGGGAGGCAGGAACACAATATACACTGTGCTGTGTATTTATCCCATGGGCACTGGTTTAGGAGTACAGAGAATCCACAGTCCTGCACTAGACGAGCCCTGGGAGACCCTTGACGCATTTCTTAACACAAGGGGGGCAGGCTCAGAGGCAGAAAGACAATGCTTAAGGGGCAGAGCATTCCCTCTGTAGTATTCCAAACTACTTCTGGGTTGTAGGGTCTTTGAAATTCATGCTTGCTTCTATAAGTACATTAGTTCCTCTTACTCGTAGTTTCACATTCCTGGGTTTCACATATGCCCAGTCAAGTGCCATCAGAAGGAGATGATCCTCCTTCTGAGTTGTGGTTTGGAGTTCGACAGCAGCCTCACCCTATGGCCCCATGCCTACGTCATCCACCTCGCTTCATCCCACCACGCAGGCGTTTTATCATCTCACGCTAGCAGAGGGTGAAAGTGAGTACAGTACAAGAAGACATGTTAAGTGAGAGAGACCACACTCACATAACTCTATTACAGTCTATTATTATAATTGTTCTATTTTCTTGGTGGTATGTCTGTAGAGGGAAAACACAGTATACGTAGGGTTCAGCGCGATCCCCAGGACCAGGCATCCATGAGGGGATCTTAGAACTTACCCCCCGCAGACAAGGGAAAACTGCACACAGAAGGTTAGAGCTCCAAAGGAGAGAAAGAAACCATGACGTTCATATTTTCCACCACAGAAGATAAAGCACAGGTGGGTTATACCTACGTAACTGCAGAAAATTGAAATCTGAAGACTGTTTCCTCAGCAAAGCCTTTGTCATATTAGCCAATTATTAGCCAATTATTAGCCAATCAGCAATTATTAGCCAATCAGTGCTGTTCACACCTGCCACGCACCCTTTGAAGGCCACGTCTTCCAGGAGCTGTTCCATTTCACCCTATAGGCCAGTCTCTTCAAGTTCCAAGCACCAACTCCTACAAAAAGGGAGGGTACTTGGAATTGGTTTTTCCTTCTCTTTGGGGCCGTGTCTGAGAAGGAATCATTATCATATTTTAATGCCTAACACCCCAGTTACGACCAGCTACATAATTTGCAGAGCCCCGTGCAAAAAGAAAATGCAAGCCCCTTTGCTCAAAAATTCTTGAGAATTTCCACACAACTAGTAGAACATTCACCCAAGCCTGGAGTCCCTTGAAATGCAAGTTCCTGAGCTATGGCACAGGCCACATACCCAGCAGGCTGGCTCCGACCCCAGCAGTGCGCTGGTGATTTCATCCCCACAGACAAGCTTGTTGTTCTCAGACTTTTATCGCAGACTCAAGTTTGCTCTGATATGGACCCATGAGGACAATGAACTGAATTTATTCAAAAAACACTCTAGATACCTGCGTGTCCTGGTTCTGCAAACAAGTCCTCAACCCAGAAAGAGGAAGGTAGATGCACTTTCCTTACCTTTACGGCTGCTCCCATACACGCAACAGGACGGCGTACTGCTTCTAACCTTGACTAGAGGCATGAAAACCTGAGACTGAGGGCTCAGGGCTGGCCAAGGTCCTCCTGGAGAGTGAAGGCGGAGGGGCCCTTTCGGTGCTGGCGGGAGTACTTCATCACTGTGAAGTCCACCGTTTTGTTTTGTTTTTTAAAGATTATTATTATTATTATTTTATTTATTCATGAGAGTCACAGAGAGAGAGAGAGAAGGGCAAAGACACAGGCAGAGGGAGAAGCAGGCTCCATGCAGGAAGCCCGACGTGGGATTCGATCCCGGGTCTCCAGGATCAGGTCCTGGGCTGGAGGCGGCGCTAACCCACTGAGCCACCCAGGCTGCCCAAGCCCACCGTTTCTAAGAGACAAGCCACATCCACCACCTCGGGGAAACCTGGGCGTGATGCCCCTCATACACCTACTGCCAGATGGACCACATTTGTAGGAGCCACTCACTGTCCCAAGATCACTGCCCACCCTCCTAATTCATGTGGCCCCTTCTCTATAATGAATTAATATCATGAAATAGAAGTAATTAGGAATTTTAAATTACATTTAGGTAATGACCTAATAGGTCTCAATAAGTTATAGTACATTTATGCAAAGACAGACATTTAAAATCATGCCCTTGGGGCACCTGGGTGGCTCGGTTGGTTAAGTACCTGCCTTCAGCTCAGGTCAGGATCTCAGGGTCCTGGGATCCAGGCCTGCATCAAGGCTCCCTTAGGAGCCTCCCTCAGTTGGGAGCCTACTTCTCCCTCCCTCTCTGCCCCTCCGCCCCCCTCATGCTCTTTCTCTCTCTCAAATAAATTAAATCTTTAAAAAATCATGTGCTCAAATATTATTGAATGATATATCTATGATAGTTAGTATGTTACATGAAGAGCACAAAACTATAATTTTTGTTCATGATTCCAATCAAAATATATTACTATATTATAAACTATAATAGATGTATCATTTTTAAAGACTACAAAATTAACATACTGGTGGGTAAAATATTTTCAATTTTTTCTGTATGGTTCTGAGTTTCCAAAAGTTTTTCAAATGTACATTCAATACTTTTATGATGCAAAAGAGTTTGTTTTTTTTGTTTGTTTGTTTGTTTGTTTTTTTTTTTTTTGGTTATCTCAATTTCCCACAACCTTCTACTTTGGGCTTTCTTTTACTCAAAGAAAGGTAAAAGCATTAAGCAAATAAATGGTTACTGTGTTTACAACGAAGCTGCTACTTCATTCAAGATCGTCACAGGTTAGTCATCTTGTTGCTAGCATGCAACCCCATAGGGAGGGGGTCAATATCTAAGAGCGGCATCCTCAAAAACACTCTGATGGAGAGGGTGCCTGGCCTTTATCTTTTAGAAATTTGTTTAAAGTTCATTTTTTCCCTCTAGTATACGAAGCACATCCATACCATAAACACATACACATTCAATCACACAGCACCAACTTCCTTAACTCATTTGTAGGGACTACACACCTAAACAACTAGCTTAAGTCAGGAAGTTGATATCCCATCCCCCCCCCCAAAAAAACCTGCAAACATTAGATGGGTGAAATTAGTTTTGCCACTTTCATTACTGAGTCTTCATTATAACTGTAAATACTCCCAGCGCTGCCTTTGGCTATGCAGATGTGCGGCAAAGAGGTTATGTGGGGACGTCTGGGTGGCTCAGCGGTTTAGCACCTGCCTTCAGCCCAGGCCATGACCCTGGAGACCCTGGATCAAGTCCCACGTCGGGCTCCCTACATGGAGCCTGCTTCTCCCTCTGCCTGTGTCTCTCATGAATAAATAATAAAATCTTAAAAAAAAAAAAAAAGAGGCTACGTGTGCTTGTAACTACATAGGAAATGTCTGGGAAGTTGTACATTAAACTGTTAACAATGGTTACTTCTGGGAAACGACATCAATATAGGGAGACACCCCACGGGGAAGAAATCAGACTCTTTTAACTAGTAGAGCTGCATTTTTAAAAGTAGTCTTTACGGACATCCACATGCAGAAGAATGAAACTAGACCACTCTCTTTCACCATACACAAAGATAAACTCAAAATGGATGAAAGATCTAAATGTGAGACAAGATTCCATCAAAATCCTAGAGGAGAACACAGGCAACACCCTTTTTGAACTCGGCCACAGTAACTTCTTGCAAGATACATCCACGAAGGCAAAAGAAACAAAAGCAAAAATGAACTATTGGGACTTCATCAAGATAAGAAGCTTTTGCACAGCAAAGGATACAGTCAACAAAACTCAAAGACAACCTACAGAATGGGAGAAGATATTTGCAAATGACATATCAGATAAAGGGCTAGTTTCCAAGATCTATAAAGAACTTATTAAACTCAACACCAGAGAAACAAACAATCCAATCATGAAATGGGCAAAAGACATGAACAGAAATCTCACAGAGGAAGACATAGACATGGCCAACATGCATATGAGAAAATGCTCTGCATCACTTGCCATCAGGGAAATACAAATCAAAACCACAATGAGATACCACCTCACACCAGTGAGAATGGGGCAAATTAACAAGGCAGGAAACAACAAATGTTGGAGAGGATGCGGAGAAAAGGGAACCCTCTTACACTGTTGGTGGGAATGTGAACTGGTGCAGCCACTCTGGAAAGCTGTGTGGAGGTTCCTCAAACAGTTAAAAATAGACCTGCCCTACGACCCAGCAATTGCACTGTTGGGGATTTACCCCAAAGATACAAATGCAATGAAACGCCGGGACATCTGCACCCCGATGTTTATAGCAGCAATGGCCACGATAGCCAAACTGTGGAAGGAGCCTCGGTGTCCAACGAAAGATGAATGGATAAAGAAGATGTGGTTTATGTATACAATGGAATATTACTCAGCTATTAGAAATGACAAATACCCACCATTTGCTTCAACGTGGATGGAACTGGAGGGTATTATGCTGAGTGAAGTAAGTCAGTCGGTGAAGGACAAACATTGTATGTTCTCATTCATGTGGGGAATATAAATAATAGTGAAAGGGAATAGAAGGGAAGGGAGAAGAAATGTGTGGGAAATATCAGAAAGGGAGACAGAACGTAAAGACTGCTAACTCTGGGAAACGAACTAGGGGTGGTAGAAGGGGAGGAGGGCGGGGGGTGGGAGTGAATGGGTGACGGGCACTGGGGGTTATTCTGTATGTTAGTAAATTGAACACCAATAAAAAATAAATTTAAAAAAAAAGTAGTCTTTACGGAACTCTAAAACTACAATCTTGTGTGTGTCCTACACTAAAGTAATAATACAAGAACTAATAAAGGAGTAACAGAACATGGCACCGAATGTCCTGCTGTAAGGCTTCAGGAAAGAAGAGACTATGTAGCCAAGGTGCTCTTGGCGACCCTAAGCACCTCTGCCTCGGGGTGCGGAGAGGTAGGGTGCCTGTCAGCAGGACCGTGGTGGGGCCCGACGCAGGGCTCGGGGTGGGCCCAAGTGAAGGACGCGCAGGCCAATCACACCCTCTTCCGGGGAATTTGAGCTGAGAAATGCTAAGAGAAAAATCGAAGGGCTACAGAAGCAGAAGATGAAAGGATGTCACGAGAAGGGAATGGACCAGGCAAGCCGGATGACAGGGAAGCAGCAACCCTGACTATAGAAAAGGCAGGAAGCAGAGGAGGAGGGAGCCAGCCATGGCACCAGGAGAGGGCGGAGGGCGGTGGCTGGGTGGTGGGTGACCCGGGGCTGGGGGGCGGGGTACGAGAGGGGCCATCTCCCGCCGCCTGGCTGCCCTAGAGCGCCCCAGCCTGGCCCCAGCGTCCTGGCAGCTACTGCCACCAGGGCTGCCAGGCCTCAGCTCCTTGCGCCCCGGAGCGCCACCCAAACCCTAGCCACCCCTGGGGCCTCAAAGGTGAACTGAGGAAACGTTCCCTCTGTACCGCGGGAAGACGGGTGTTACACAACCACGAGTGGAGGCATTCAACCACCACTTAATAATACGCTTTCCAGCCTGGCATCCCGATATCCTAGAACAGACAAAAATAGCGGCTGCAGAACTGCAATTAAAACAACCATGCTGTTGACAGCGGAGAGATATGGGAGCAGCCCAGCCTGACTACTGGGAACTTGGTCTGACGCCGTCACCTTGAAGGCCTGCACCCCCACTCGCATTCCCTCTTCAGAATTTTAGTTCGGGGTGCCTGGGTAGCTTGGCTGGGTGGCCAACTCTTGGTTGCAGCTCCGGTCATGGGTCAGGATCTCAGGGTCCTGGGATGGAGCCCCCCGTCTTTGGGCTCTCCACTCAGTGGGGAGTCGCCTTGAGGACTCTCTCTGCCCCTCACCCCTGCTAGCACACGCATGCACGCTCTCTCTCTCTCATCTAATAGACTGATATCTAGATAACTAGAAGAATTCCAGTTCTAGCTCAGCCTTAATGCACCTGGATAGGGCTAAAGGGATATTTCACAGAACACACTCGGTTTGGGATACATCAAGTGAAAGCAGCCTCACCTAAGGTCCAGGAAAGCTTTGAAGAGGAAAGTGAGCTGGGAGGACCTGAAAATAAAGAGGCTAAACAAGGAAGCTTACCAAATATGGTTTCCCTTGACAAAGCCAGGTGGATAGCAGCAAGGAATGCCCTATTTTGTCAAGTTGTCCATTATAATATTGTGTGTTTCCCAATACACGTAAACAACCTGCATATGCAGATGAGTCCCTTATGGAATACATGAGATCCAAATGAGATTTCTGAAGAAATAGTTCAGGGGATCCCTGGGTGGCTCAGCGGTTTAGCGCCTGCCTTTGGCCGAGGGCGCGATCCTGGAGTCCCGGGATCCAGTCCCATGTCGGGCTCCCGGCATGGAGCCTGCTTCTCCCTCCTCCTGTGTCTGCCCCCACCCCCCGCTCTCTATGTCTATCATGAATAAATAAATAAATAAATCTTAAAAAAAAAAAGAGAGAAATAGTTCAGGTATGGCCTAGAAATAGCCTATAA
The DNA here is from genome assembly GCF_053574225.1 of Canis aureus. Classification (NCBI taxonomy): domain Eukaryota; kingdom Metazoa; phylum Chordata; class Mammalia; order Carnivora; family Canidae; genus Canis; species Canis aureus. Next base: position 7,919,207 of record NC_135630.1, on the reverse strand, counting down.
ACTATTTGGAAAAATACTGATAGGGGATGGACAAAGGGATCACTGGCAATAAAAGAAAGCAGATCCCGAGGTGGGGCAGCGTTCCACTGCAAAATGACTTCAAAGTTGTTTCCAAGAAATTGTTCTTTTTTCACATTATGAACAATGTCATGACACAAGAGCCAGCAGTTACAACTACCAACCGTATGACGTCAGCAACGTCACTGCCTCATATATCCTCAGAGGTTGAAGAACAAAGATGAAAAGTGAGGGAAGTTATTGTTCATATTATTGCTTTACTAATGAATGGGGCAATTAAAGTAATAAAGGCCTTATTATGTTTCTTTCGCCTTGAATTATATCTGACCCCTAGCTCCTTAATCTGTAAGGGACACACATGTACATGCACACACCCACAGCATACGCACATGTACGCACACACACGCTATAGCACCTTATGCACGTTGAAAGCATGACCACTTAAACTGACTTTAGAGCAGTGTGGGCTCTGAAAGGCCCCTGAAAGTTTGGTTTTGATCTCTGGACTTAATGAAACACAATCAAAGAATAAGATCACATCAAAATAAATATTTTTATCTTTTTAAAAAGATAATCACATGCAAGAATCCCTTTTGTGCCAATGTTTCTCAACCAATATACTCTTTGAATAAACATGAATATTTCACTATCAGCTTGTTATGCCACCATGAACAGGATTCTGAACAGAATCACCTTATGTTCCCTGAATCAAGATGATACAGACAGAAAATTTTTGTCCCAACTGTCCTGTCATTTGTTTGAGAGAGAAATGGAGAAATAGAAGTAGAGGGAAAAAAAACCCTGTTTTTTAAAAAAGTTATCAGTTTTCTCTCTCAAAAATAAGTTGAATTTTAAAAGAGGGGGGCACCTGGGTGGCTCAACTGGCTAGGTGCCTGCCTTCGGCTCAGGCTGTGATCCCAGGGTCCTGAGATCGAGCCCCAAAGTGGGTTCCTTGCTCAGCAGGGAGCCTGCTTCTCCCTCTCCTTCTGCTCTCCCCCACTTGTGCACTGTCTCTCTCTCAAATAAATAAAATTCTTAAAAGATTATCAGTTATAAAATAACAATATTTTTTAGAATTTTATTTTTAGAGAAAGAGCACAACGGGAGGTGTGGGGGTAGAGGGCGAGGCAGAGAATCCCAAGCCGACTCGGGGCTCCATCTCACCACCCTGAGATCATGACCCGAGCCAAAATCAAGAGTCAGACACTTAACCAACCGGGCCACCCCTAATATAATAACATTTAAGATGCTTCTTCAAACTGCACCCACCTTCCTGTTCATAGCTACTGCATAAATAATTCCAGAATGCCAGTGATTGTTTCTTTGATGGCTATCACGTTCACTTCCCGACAGCGCGTCAGCGGTACCCACTGATGGCAGGCGTAGGAATGATCCTGGGCACAAAAAGCTGAGGCAGTGCTCTGCCGAGAAGGCTCAGGTGCAGTGGGACAGCGCATCCCAGCACTCCCTGGCTTTAAAATTTGTCCTTCACTGGCTGAGGGCGAGGGCCTCTGAAATCTAGAACATTGATTAGAAACCAGATTCCTTCCACAGCTCAGTCACATCGTGAAGACCTGCACTTGGGAGAGGCGAATGCTTCACACACTCAGTTTCCACCGGGTGCACCACAGTGCAATCAGTGAGCGACAGGAAAGCAGGGTCTGGGTTCCCAGGTTGCCCACCCCTTGACCTGTCTGCTAGGCCATGAGAGTTGTTTGTGGTTGCTGTTGATTTTGTTTTTTTTTTGTTTGTTTGTTTTGTTTTTGTTTTTTTTTTTTTTGCATTTTCACAGTTGTACTGAATATACTGGAAAGCCGTTCTCAAGGGTTCTTGTGGCAGACACACCATGCCCCTAAAGTTCGGTTTTGAAATATACTTTCAGGGGCACCTGGGTGGCTCAACGGTTGAGTGTCTGCCTTCAGCCCAGGGCATGACCCCAGGGTCCCGGGATCGAGTCCCGCATCAGGCTCCCTGCATGGAGCCTGCTTCTCCCTCTGCCTGTGTCTCTGCCTCTCTCTCTCTGTCTCTCATGGATAAATAAATAAAATTAAAAGAAAAAAAAAAAAGGAAAGAACGAAAGAAATATACTTTCAGCATTGGAGAGGCACATGGATTCTTCAGCCCTTGGTGGAGCTGAGTAGGGTCTACCTGTGTGTGTCCTGCTAATATTACCATTTTCAAAGTGTGCTGTGATGTGAAAATAGGTGGAAAGCTCTGTATTAGACAAAACAAAGCACGATAAGCCTTCAGGTTGCAGCACATTACACTACAAAATTTCTATACATTTAATCCCAGTGTACACTGGCACTATTCAATTGAATTAACAGTATTTGGTTTTTCCCATATTTTGCCTATAAATTTGTACTAAACATGCTTTAGTTTACTTAAATGTATGTATTTTTTTTTCTTTTTCTATAAGGAAAAAAAAATAGGGGCACGTGGATGGATCAGTCAGTTAAGTGTCCAACTCTTGATTTTGGCTCAGATCATGATCTCATGGGCTCAGGTCATGATCTCAGGGTTGTTGAGATCTAGCCCCACCTTGGGCTCTGTGCTCCGTGGAGGGTCTGCTTGAGATTCTCTCTCTGTCTCCCCATACCCCTCCCCATGGCTCATGCATGCTCACATGCACACTCTCTCCCTAATAAATAATTTTTTTTAAAGCAGAAAAAGGAAAAAATACACCTAAATTTGTACATGGGGAGGTGACTCATGCAACATTTGCCTGCTATTTCCTTCTTGTTATGCTAGTTCTTGGGAAATTTTTATTAGGACCAAAAAGATCCTCCCTAAAAGTGTGGGGATCTCTGATCCTTTTCTTCACTCGTCTGAAGGGCCCCTGAGGAAGTGATCCAGGACCCCCGCAGGTAACTGGTGCCCAGGTTTCAGGTCTCCTGTCCCCCAGCCAGGGTCCAGGGAACAGACAACCACTGTGATGGAACACTTTTACACGAGCCAGCCAAATGATTAGGAAATTACGAACATGCCTATTTCAAATTATTTTCAAGAAGATCATCAGGAAAACCCTTTAGAACAACTCAGCTTGCTTAACTTCATTCTGGGAGAGTACCCAGGAGTCAGAAGGGCTCCTGGAGATGTTTGTACTGGCCAACTTCCTCGACTGGAATAGGTACGTTTCTCACCCTGCCGGGCCCATCCTGTGCTGTACAGAGTCATCCCATACAGTGGACTTAGCTTCCCACTACCCACCCCCACCCCCAGGAGCTGTGTGGCTTCAGGCAAGTCACCTAGCTTCTCTGAGCCATAGTTTCCTGCCACTAAGTCAGAGATAACTTATCTTCTCTGCCTATCTCCCAGGGCTGTTGGGAAAACCAGATGACATGCAGAGGATCTTGCCTGTAATAATGTATCTAGAAGGTTTTTGGAAATAATGTTTAATCTTAGAGCAAGAGAGAAGCTTTCAGGGATACATTTCTATCTTGTATTGAGAAGGAGATTGAACATTAGGTGAAAAAGTGCTTGCCAAGATTATGTTTTTGAATCTTACTAAGTAGTCACCGTGGTTATTACCGTCCAGAAGACGTGAAGGAATAAATATGGTCTCAGTCCTGGGGATGTGTGTTTTCATCCTTATCCTCGTAAAAGAGAAACTGAGTACGTGTGGAGAGGACGGTTTGTTTTGGGCACTGGAGATGAAATCTATCTCTGAGGTTTTAGAGAAAAATAGGATCTGGCAGGAAGACAGAAGTAACCCGGCGAACAAGAACTATTAACAAAACAATTTGCTCAGTTAGTTCAAGGATGCCTATAATAGATGCCATAGGGGCAACTGCCCAGGACTGGGGTGCTTGTGCAAGAGGCAGCTTGGAATAGCATCCTGGAGCTGGGCTTGGGTAGAAGGGGACACTTAAAAGCACTTAGACCAAAAAGAAAAAAGCCAAAAAAAAAAAAAAAAAAAGGCACTGAGACAACACTTGCTAAGAAAATAGATCTTAAAAGTTCACATCACAAGAAAAAAAAAAGTCTTGTAACTATGTATGGTGACCACTTTGCAATATATACAAATATTGAATCACGATGTAGTACACCTGAAACTCACATAGGTTGTATGTCAGTTATTCCTCAAACACATGAACACACACATTAATGCATAAATACTCGTTTGTGTAATTCTCAGCAAAGCCAGCAGGGTGGGGCGCCTGGGAGGCTAGTGGTTGAGCGCCTGCCTCTGGCCCAGGGCGTGACCCCGAGGTCCCGGGATCGAGTCCCGCATTGTCGGGCTCCCTGCGTGGAGCCTGCTTCTCCCTCTGCCTGTGTCTCTGCCTCTCTCTCTCTCTCTCTCTCTGTCTCTCATGAATAAATAAATAAAATCTTAAAAAAAAAAACAAAAAACCTAGCGTGGAGAACCTGAGTGGAATCTCAGTTTGACTCCATCCTAAGGTCTGGATGGAGCAAAGCATATAATTCACAGAAGCCACAGTTTCTGCGGCAGACAGGGCTGGAGAAGGGTTAAGGGATGTAGCGGTGGCTGTACCCAGGCAGGCTCCGGCCGCAGCTCCCACGTCGCTCAGGAGCCCCCCGGTGGCAGCGTGTCGTGGCTGGGAAGGCGCAACAGAGGCTGGGGCCGAGTCAGCCACCTTTTGCGAGGAGGAGCTTTACGGGCTTGCTCTCTTACACCAAGCGCTTTCCTCACACAGGATCTCCCCTTCGCTCCTCGTGAACCCCGCAAGTTCTCATCCCCCTCTCAGATGAGGTAATGGAGGCGCCGGGGGTTAAGAGCTGAAGCCCTGAGCTGCCCACCGCGGTGCTTCCCTGGGCAGGCGGACGAGGGCCACCTGGACGGCCAGGTGCAGCGGGGGGACCGGACACCCCGTTACCTGGACGGCGATGGCGGCCGCCCCGCAAAGGTGCCCCACTCTCGGCTGCTTGCATTCCCATCAGGGGCAGGGCTGCTTCATCCACTGTCTCCCAGGGCCGAGCCTTTGAGGAGCTGGTTTCCAAGGTGATCCATAAGCTTCCACCCGCAGTGGGAAGTTAGGCCCTCACGAGTTTAGTATTTTCTGTTGATTCTCCAGAAGGGAGGATGGACCATTGCAGCTGGACTCAGACCAGCTCCCCGTGTGCGTCCCCAGAGGGCAGCCACTGTGGCACCAGCAGCAAACACAGCTCCTTTCCTGGCAACTAAAAGGTGCTTTTTGTTTGGGATAAATGTCCTCATTATGGCTCGATCGGCCTTCAAAAGAAGCTTCCAGAATTACCCTGGCACCTAACTAGCAACAGATAACTAGACCCAAAGGGTGAAGAAGACCCTAGAGATCCTTAGGGTCTGAGGAACAGAATCCACATCTCCACTAGAAGCCTATTTGTTCTCTGGCTGGAGAAATGAAATGAAAATTCATTATTATATTACGTATTAATATGTATTAATACGTATATTACATATTAATAATATAACGTATATTATTCCAACGGACCTGTGAAACCACTACCAAATGTCACCAATAATTGCTAACAGCAGCAACCATATGCCAGCTGCTGTCCTTATCACTTAAATGCATCTTCTCATTTAATCTTCACAACATCCTACACCATATATATGTATATATATGCCAGACACGTGTAAACATCTGTATATCTGTGGTGTGCGCACACACACACACACATATATAAAATCCCTATTTGATGGATGAGAACACTGGGGCTCAGAGAAGTGGAGCATCGGCCCAGTGGATATGCAGCGTAGATGCCCCTCCAGTCACTGGGCCCAGGGTGGAGCTCCAAAGCCTGTGACCGTTGCACTGCATCAGCTTATAGAATAATTTCTTCAAGGGAGTGAAGCAGTACAAATAAAATGAGTAATAATAAGAACTTTCTCTAGTTTCCAGAAAATTCAACCTTCTTTCCGTCCTTATGTACTTTAGACCCTATAGCATCTTTACCAACTCTATTAATTTTTTTTTTTTTTTTTTTTTGCTGGCAATCTGTAAAACCGTGGTATTCTCCTCAACCCCCACTGTGTGACTGTCAGAAATCCTCCTATATAAAGATGATTCACAGTCAAGATGCAATACTCACAATAGGCATTGTCTTGGAAACTGTGAGTCAGCTTAGAGTCCCGGTTAGCCTGTTACCCACCCTGACTTAGCCTCCCGGCCTGTGAGCCTGCACCGTCTTTCATCATCTCTCTCTCTACGTCTTCCTAACTCCCAGAGTGGAGGAGCGTGGAACACTGGTGCTTGGCTATCCGCAATGTTCTGTGACACAGGGTCCTTGAGGAGCCCCCATCTCCCTGCTGGTCCTGTTAATAACAACATCATCCGGACCCGATGTCTAGGATTATTCTCCAGCGGCTGAATGGCTGTTTTGGTGTCCTGCCCGGCATCCTCATTCTCTTGGCACACAGTCTTCCTACTTGATAACCCCGGCTCATCTCTGCCTATGGTTTAACCATCTGCCTCTTGCTGAGACTCTCTCAAAAACACGCCTAGCCTCAGTGGATCTAAGTGTTTAGCTCCATTCTCTCAGGGCCAGCCCATCCCATCACCCACCCAGGATTTAAGCCTCCTCTGCCTAGATTCCCACAAGGCCTGCACCTGTTTGTCAAACAATGGACGTAATAACGGACACTGAATCCACAGGAGCAGGGGGCCTTGGGGGAAAGAGAAAAAGTTTGCTCATGTCAAGCTTCAATGATCAGAATAGCTCCAAATATGAAATCAAAGGAAGTATTACAATATTACCTGGGCATAGGAACCGACGGCTGAAGCAATCACCACACCTGCCATGACGAAAGCAGGTATTCGGTCATTTGAGAAGTTCCACTGATCACTGATTATTTTTCAACTCCACTCATGTACCATAAAAAAAACGCAAGCCCCAGAAATACAGAAGGAATGGTGGCAGTGTGTTCTACACCAAGTGTGTTTACTGAAATCCTTTCCGTTGACCTTTCCGCCTGGTTCCACAAAGAGGTAAATCACTGTCATAACAAAGCCAAGGCCATACATATTTTTACTGTCTGAACTTAGGCCAGAGATCTAAACATGCCCCCAAACAGATCATTCATTTATCAATTCGATCATTCATTCATCCAGCAAATATTTACACAGGGGTTTACCAGATGTCTGGTATGGGGCTGAGTCGTGGCAACGCTATGCTGACCTTAACTAAACGCTAGGTTACTGGGAACTAATTTGGTAAGTAACAGAAGATAGAGGACACATGTTTCTGCCCTAATATTAATTCTCAAAATAATGCCATTCTAAACCTTTCACTCTTCAGCTATTATTAAATCAAACCACTACTTTCTGCTCCATACTGTTATTTATTTGGTGGGTTTTCTTTTTTTTCATATTACTTTGGAAAGACTCTCATCCCATTTTTGTCTGCAATGTCACTCTCGTCCCCTCCAAGGTATGCCTCTTGATTCTCCCCCTTTTCTTCTCAGAGCATTGGATTTTGCCAGCAATTCTCCTCTCTGTTCATTGAATTATGACTAAATTACGCTTTGGGCTCTCTTAGCATCTTTCATGACTCCCCTCATCCCTGTTTTTCTCCCTCTTTTTTGTTCCTTTCAACTTCCTTTGGGAGTGGGTGAGCTTTTCACTTTTTTTAAACCATCAAATTATATTGCATGATGGAAAGCACAGTATCTACTCATTAGAGTCCTTTCAAATGAGAAAGGCCTCACTGTGTCTGATTATGGTGTCTTGAATTACAAACTCTAATAACTCCTAGTAATTACCCCTTATCTGCTGTGCACTCACTCTCAGCTTCTCAAGACCCTGGATGGCTGACGTAAATAAAAGGCTGTCCGTACACCATAACTTAACCATTGTGGCCTTCCTTGAAGGACTTACTATGAAGAAGGCATCACCAACAGACAGGGCCTCAAACTAACAGATTTATATCATTACTTCCCAGTCTTTGACAGCTTCCTTCCAATTTGGATAGGCATTTAGAATTATTGAAATGAGAACATGTTAACATATAGGCTCCATGAAAGTGTCAAATTTAATGATAAAAATGCTGCTTTTCAGGGGTGCCTGGGTGGCTCAGTCGGGTGAGTATCTGACTCTTGATTATGGCTCAGGTCATGATCTCAGGTTCGTGAGATCCAGCCCCAATTCAGGCTCCGTGCTGGGCATGGAGCCTGCTTAGGATTCTTTCTCTCTCTCTACCCTTCCCCACCTCTTAAAAAAAAAAAAAATGCTGCCTTTCAACTACATAAATAGCATTACTTTCTGAATAAATGTAAGATAATAAAAGTCACAAAAATAGCAAGTGATGTTATATTTGCGAAATGAGACCAAACGGGCCTGATTAATGCAAGGTCACTGTGCAGTTTCAGCCGGCCGTTTCTGCTCTAGCCTTCTCTCTCACCACTCCCTCAAAAAGTACTAAAAAAAGGAAACAGGATACAGGCTAAGGCCAGAATTGGTTCTATTACTGGTTCAATAGGCAACTAAGGCGTCCTCGTCCAGCTTCAGCTCCCTGAAGTTCTGCAATAGACAGAACGATGCAGGAAGTGCCATGGGCGCTCCAACATCACATGGCTATGACGTAGCCCAGAAGGGCCACCTCATCAGCACTGGTGAGTACATGGTGTCAGAGACATTTTCAAAATTCCCTTTGCATTTGGAGTAGGAAGGCTTTCTAACTATGATTCACAATCGAGGAACCACTTTTTAAAAAACCCCAAATTTCTACATTGCAAAAATACCCTAAGTCAAAAGACAGAAGACAGACGGGGGGGGAAAGATGCAACTCAGATCACAGACAAAAGGCTCACGTCGTTAATATATAAATAGCTCCTACGTGTTGGTAAGAAAAAGAGCAGCCACGCAACAGAAAATGAGCAAGGAACAATAACTGACAATTTACAAAAAAGGAAATGGAAAGAGCTTATAAATATATGAAAAATGGAAAGAGCTTATAAATATATGAAAAATGCTCAGCATCACTTGTAGGAGAAATGCAAATTAAAAACATACTGAGATACTATTTTCACTTATCAGAATGAGAAGAATCCAAAGTTTGATAACACATTCTCTTTATAACAAGACTGGGGAAAAAAGGCACTCCTCACATATTTCTTGGGAGAGTGCAACTAGAGTAAAACCCCAAGGGTGGGTGATCTTGGTAACATCTATGCATGTACCCAATGGCCTTGCAAATTCACTTCTTGGTATTTATTCTACAGACATGTTTCATTTGGATAAATGACATTTACAAGGTCATTTATTGCAGCTTTAGTTCTACAGTAAATGCTTAAAAATAATATAGGGGAGGGGCACCTGGGGGGCTCAGTGGTTCTGCCTTTGGCTCAGGGCGTGATCCCGGGGTCCTGGGATCGAGTTCCACATCAGCTTCCCCGCAGGGAGCCCACTTCTTCTATGTCTCTGGCTCTCTCTGTGCCTCTCATGAATAAATAGATAAAATCTTAAAAAAGAAAACAAAACAACATAGGGGAGAGGTTAAAGAAACCATGGATTTGCCACATAATGGAATAATAGGCAGCCATAAAAAAGAAAAAGAATGGAGGCACTGTAAGTCCTGAAATAGGAAGATGGACTGTTCACTGAAACACAGTAAGGAGCAGAAAAGCTTTTCTGGACAAGGAGTTGAGGGAAGGATGGGCTAAAGCTATCTACTGGTGTTTGCCTGTACATGCAAAAAAGGATCTGAGGAAGATACACACAAAAAGGAATATAGTGGTCAGCAAGAGGGAGTAACAGGGCTGAGAGATACTGCAGTATATACCTCCTAATAGATTTGGATCTCTGAATCATAGAAATGTATTATTATTCAAAACTTATTTAAATTTTAAGAAGCGCCTTGACTGTCAGAGATGTTCTTCACTGAGGACATTAATAAATCATTAACTCCAAGAATTAAGGGATACCTGAGGCAAAGATGCCCAGGATCATTATTTGCAGTCTCTCCTTGTCTTGTATAGCTTCCCAAACATGAATTAGGGACCTTGCTGGTGGAAAAATTCTCACCACCCCCTCCCCGGTAGTATCTTTTCTTAAAATGGCATGGCTTACATGCACGTACAAGCACAGAACCAACTATAAATTTCTCATACTCAATGCTCATTTACAACTCTAAAATCAAAACGTATTTCCAAATTAGACACAGCAAAATTACAGAACCAAGAAAAATCTAAAATAACCACGTTATAATTGAAAGATGAGGTTGATGTGTTTGAACTAAATTGTCACTTGGAGGGCAGCCCGGGTGGCTCAGCGGTTTAGTGCCGCCTTCGGCCCAGGGCCTGATCCTGGGGACCCGGGATCGAGTCCGACGTCCCTGCGTGGAGCCTGCTTCTCCCTCTGCCTCCCTCTCTGTCTCTCTCATGAATAAATAAATAATATCTTTTTTTTAAAAAAATTGTCACTTGGAGCAGGAATCCTGAATAGGTCCTCTGGAATCCAGCATACAACATCATCTTTCGTCACGTAATACGGTGACTCCACCACCATTTTCCTCTATTCACGTTCAGGAACCATCTGTGTAGTGTGTTGTGAAACCATCTGACCTTCCTCTGGCCAAACATATCTTTGATGTATTCAACTCCTCCAATACTTTCTCAGTGGCTTAAAACAGCTGATGTGGAAGCAGCAAACACAAACCCACATGCTACTTGAGCACTGAAATTGGTATCATCCATAAGGTGGTCACTCCAATAACCCAGAATAAACCTATATTAAGATTATTTTACTCGGGGCACCTGGGTGGCTCAGTGGGTTAAGTGTCTGACTTGGGCTCAGGTCGTGATCTCAGGGTCCTGGGATGGAGCCCCATGCACTCAATGGGGAATCTGCTTCTCCCTCTCCCTCTGCCCTCCCCCCGCCCCACACTCATGCCCCCCCCTCAAATAAATAAAATCTTTTAAAAATAGTATTTTATTCATATTATTCATTTTTAACATCAGTGTATCTTCCTCTATCAGGACATAGAATGTTGCCATTCTTATTATTTATTTATAAGAGAGAGAGAGAGAGACAGAGAGAAGCAGGCTCCATGCAGGGAGCCCGACGTGGGACTCGATCCCAGGACTCCAGGATCACGCCCTGGGCTGAAGGCAGCGCTAAACCACTGAGCCACCCAGGCTGCCCTCATTCTTCTTTTTATATCTGCCTCTCATTTCATCATACGGCAAATCTATCACATATTTAACCACTCCCCTATCAAACACTTACTATAAAACTAATGCTGCAACATCTGAAACTAATGATATACTGCATGTTGGCTAACTGAATTTAAATTAAAAAAAAAAAACTAATGCTGCAAAATGGAAATATCAAATTTAAAAATCACGAAGAGCACTCAGGCTGAGAGTGAACACAGACCCTAGGATGCAAAACACAACTGTAATCAGTTACTGTGTTTGAGAGATGATGTCTATTCATTGCTCCAGCTGAAGACTGTGCCCTGGTTTTCAAGCCTCCCAGGGGTTCTCCTCTGGCCCCTCAGTCCGCCTTCACCTTTGATGCTGTCTCTGTGTCACTGCCCACAGCTGTGGAATAGCCGGCCTATTTCCAGGCTTTCAAACCCCAGCCTGGGGCAGAGACTCAAACCACCTATGGGTTAGGATGAGAGTGTGGACCATCCTGATGATGTAATCCCCATTTAGTACAAACAGCAAATCTCCATAGAGGGAACATGCATTTCAAAGTCTCTCTCATTAAGTCTTAACCAAAACCAAGAAACTAATTTCAGCATTAAACATCTGGGCCAGGAAAAAAAAATTCTGTGCAGATTCTCGCTGAATCCAGTCTCTCAAGCATAGAGATGATGTCATATATTTTTGCATCTTCAGTGCCTAACAGGTGGTAAACACTTAATATCTGTTTGATGGATGAGTCAGTCAACGGATGAATAAATGAGTGAGTGAGTGATGAAGAGCAGAGAGTAAAAATAGGGAATAATTATCTTTTTCTAATTAAAATCTTTCTCCACATATGATGTTCTTTATTTTTCTGATAGACCGCGGTTTGGGGAATTTTCGTGCGCATTTATTTGTGAAGCATTTGCAGGTATATTATAGGGAATCGGTCTGACTTTTGGCCCGTCACCAAGACTAAAGCTAAAACAAGCAGATTGTACTGGAGTTAATAAAGAATGCAATGTGGTAAACACTTTCCCATCAAACAGTACAGTGATTATAAAGGTCACTGGCTACATACTTCGGGCACATTCTTTTGATACCATGTTCAACATCAGTCAGGAATGTCGGCTACAGTCCAATCTAAGGAGGAAAGGAAACAATTTTCTCTCAAGTTCAAGCAGTTTCTGAGCTACGTGAAGGTCTCTGTTTACTTACTTTACTTCACACGGTAGAGAAGTACCGTTTTACCAAAGCTCTCGATGAAGTCAGCCACTTTTAGAAAAGGTGGAAATCTACCTCCTTTGATGAAAATGTAGGCACATGTAACACAAATAAATGGGAGTACTTGCTGCCATTCTGGGGTCCATACCAGATTCTTCTGGCATTGCCTTGGTCCCCTTTGCATCTCTCTCCTTTTTAGCTTTTCTCTACACCACAGTCTTCATTCACCATAGCTACAGAAGTGCCATTAACTGTCTGCCCCATCTCTCTCGGTTGATACTTTGGGTTTCACGGGACAACACAGTGAAGCCACCTTGCTGGATTTCAGAGTGTGAAGACCTCATAAAAGTAATGGGGGTAAAGGTATACCTCTCCCTAAGATGTGAGGGATGCTCATGGTTTGAACAAATCCCCAGTTTTAATGAGATTTTACTACAGCTAGAAGATTCTGATGATGTGGATACGAGACTGCTTTCAACCATATTCCTCAAGGTCGACTTGTGCATCCCAACAGCCAAGAGCCTACTGAAGGCACTACGGGAGGTGATAACCTCTGTTCTATTAAATAAGCCTTATTTTCCTCCTCTTGGTTTTGAAAGCAGAATAAAAAAATAATTTAAAAAAATGATGCAATGGGATTTTCCCTTACACCTTTGCAAAAATCTCCCTTTGTATTTCATGGGGATTCGATCAAGTATTCTATTTTTTTTTATTTTTTTATTATTTCTTTTAGTACTCTATTTTTTAAAAAAGATTTTATTTATTTATTCATGAGAGACAGAGAGAGAGAGAGGCAGAGACACATGCAGAGGGAGAAGCAGGCTCCCTGCAGGGAGCCCGACGGGGCTGCCCATCAAGTACTCTATTTTGGAGGGATATCATCAGTGACTTACCCAGATATTTTTGCTATGTCCTCTATGGGGCCCCAAATCTCAGTGGTAGTGAGTGGCAGAGATTATGTCTTCCCCCACATAGGCTCTGCTTGGTCTCTTCCCTTATCTTCACAGAGCTTCACCCTTTAGTCCCATTCTTGCTGGAGGCGCTAAGAGGCTTTGCATGAGTGTTCAGTTCCTGATACAGTCAGCAGGGCTGCTCGGGGCTGTCTTGAGCATCCCTCCCTCATCAAACCTCTCTGACATCAACACCTACCTCTCCTACAGCCTGGTGTGTGCAAACTGGCCACTCTGAGAATAAGGGCACCTCGTCAGGAGGAAGGCCTCCGCCCTATGCTGTTGGAATCAGGGGAAATCAAACAGCAGCTACCCTGACAAATGGTGGCTCTGATGGCACCAACTTCCTAAGACGTCAACAAGAAATCAAGCATGCATCTGCTTGCGCACCAAAGCCACCAACACTCAATGGAAGTGAGCTGGGCACCGTAGGTGGCAATGTGAATGACAGGTCCCCTCCACCCCAAAAGGGAAAACACTGCAGATCGGCCTTCTTGCTGCTGGAACAGTCGCAGTCCACCCCGAGTAGGCCGTGAACTGCTATTCCAAACAATCCATCAAACGGGACTTGCCTGTCCTCAATGGATTCAAGTTAAATGAGTTAAATGACACTTATTCTTTATCCGAAGATGTTCAACCACATTGTTACCCAGACTGTGGGGCCGTTTAAACTTGCCTCTGAGGTTCCAGAAAGGCAAGGGGGAAAGGAGGTCGGCTGCAGAGTGTTGCAGCAGGTGGGCTCAAGGTACACGGTCCGGGTTGGCATGGCACCAGCTCCAGCACTTACTGGCTGAGTGACCTTAGGCTCAGTCTCCTCCACCAAAAGCAGATAAGGTACTGGTAAGTGCTACTTCTTGGGGTTGCTCTGATGGCCAAAGGAGAGCGCCAGACTCAGTAAGTATTCAACTGGGATTACATATTATTATTATCATTAATTATTACAAGGAGTCTCACTGCCCAAATCCAGACGCCGTCTTCTAACTCATTAAAGAAAGAAAGAAAAAAAGAAAGAAAGAAAGAAAGAAAGAAAGAAAGAAAGAAAGAAAGAAAGAAAGAAAGAAAAACAAAGCCTTTGAAATCACCAGAATGAGTGATTCACAAAAGGGTAAATGGTTTGCAAGCTGGTGCCTGTTTCATGGAAGGCTACTGGTCTAAAACCCAGCACAACCTCACAGGAAAACAAAACTAAGCTAAACATCTGCCAAGTACTTCAGCGCATCCGGACTCACAATTCTTTTGATTGTAGTGAAAATCCTGAGGAGCAGTGATCTCTCCGACCCTGTACCTGTATGAACAAACTGAAATTGGTAGCAGTGGGACTGAAAGCCCAATTTATTTCTTATTCCAAATCCTCTTCTCTTTCTGCTACACCATGAAGTAATTTTTTTTTTAAAGAGTTTACTTATTTATTCATGAGAGACACGGAGAGAGGCAGGGACATAAGAAGAGAGAGAAGCAGGCTCCCTGCAGGGAGCCTGATGTGGGACTCGATCCCGGGACCCCAGGGTCATACCCTGAGCCCAAGGCAGATGCTCAAAAACTGAGCCCCCCAGGTGCCCAGTAAAAATGTTTCTTAACTGGTGCTTTGACCCTCAAGGCTGAATCCAGTTAAGATGCAAGCCTACTTTGAGCTTCCGCTTCTTCCTGCCAATGGGAATCATCTACTAACCAAAGGAGCTGGGTGGCCATGGGTGAAGCTCCCCAGTCTCACTGCCCGTCCTGGAACTCCTCTTAATCGGCCATGACGCACTGAGCTCTTGCTAGGTTCTGGGTGCTGCCCTCAACGCTCTCCATTTATAAATGTAAACCACCCCAGTACAAGCACTGCTTTTACCCTTATTTTAAAGAGAAGACGGAGGCAGGGAAATGCAATTTGCCCCAAATCATACCAGCTTGAAAGTCAGAAGCCGATTTCAAACTCCAATACTGGGCTGTTCCAGGTGTCAGGGCCAGGTGTGCCTCGGGTGGTGGTGAAATGTAGCCCCAGCTCCATATGGGGGCCTGGGAGGGGTGGAGGGGGGGCTGTGCCTTCCTGGCAACAAAGCTCAGAAAGGACACCTTGTCCTTAGTGCACAAGACCCTTGCAGGACCTGCTCGGGGAGCAGCTCCCAAGCCATGCCCTGAAACACAAGTCTACACTCAAACTCTATACCCGTTGGGGAGCACCCGTTGGAAATATGAACTCAAAAGAGCACTGGCGCGTGCGTGAATGACATACAGTAAGTAACGGGTTCTCCGTTATTAAAGGGGAGTGGGATCTCAGGCGCGGGGTGGATTATACCTTAATCTTCCCTGGCGGGCTTCCAGGGCAGCCCGGCTCCCCGTCGCTACGGACAGTCGCTTCTCCCTGTCACACACCTGCCCTGGGGCTTGTTTGGAAAGGAAACCGAACACGAGGGATCCCTGGGTGGCGCAGCGGTTTGGCGCCTGCCTTTGGCCCAGGGCGCGATCCTGGAGACCCGGGATCGAGTCCCACGTCGGGCTTCTGGTGCATGGAGCCTGCTTCTCCCTCTGCCTGTGTCTCTGCCTCTCTCTCTCTCTCTCTCTCTCTCTGTGACTATCATAAATAAATAAAATTTCAAATAAATAAATAAATAAAAGAAAGAAAGAAAGAAAGAAAGAAACCGAACACGAACAGGTACATTTGTACACCTGCAAACACACCCAATTATGCAACTGGGTTCTGGCTTAACAGGTAGGCAGTAACGTAAGATGCTTGAGATACAGACAACCCTTGGGCACGCACCACACCGTTCTGCCAGGACACTCCTGCTGTTGGTTCGTGCAAGCTCCAAACAAAACGTTGCTCAGTTCCCACCACATCCCACTAAGGGTTTGTTTCACTAACTGAAATAAAATCTGGTCTTGGTCTTGGTCAGCTTACATCAGGCTCGCCACCACCAGAGAAAACCGGTTTGCACTCAGAGCCCCAGGCTTTCCAGAGCTGTCTGTGCCACAGGCTGGGACACGCCACCAAGCCCCAGACTTTCCTCAGTGTCAGCAGGAAACCAGATTTTCTACGGAAAGCGTGATCACTTGAATCAGTAACTTTGGGGCGAATTTTGAAGCTGCTGAACAAATAGCAGGGAACGAACGTTCCTATGGACACATTCCAACCAGCAGCAACTATTTGTAAATTATGATGACAGGCGGCGAGGGGAACCTGTACCACTGGCAGCAGAGGTGACAGCCCGGCCGGCCACCTCGGGAGGCATGCGCTCGCCAGCCTGGTCGTCCGTCACCCCCACTGTCTCCCTGACACCAGGACGAAGGCCACTTTCCATTTAACGCCTTGCTCTCAAGAAGACTGCAATCATTGCTCAGAGTAATGAACTGCATCTCTATGTCCAGACACTGCATCTCTAGTAAAGCTGGAAAAGAAAACAACAGGCTGAGAGGAATAAACGTCTCAAGATATTGGGGAAAAGGTATTTCTTTGTGTGATAAAAAAAAATACTCCTAAGTGTTTAACACCTTAAAAAATTGACCTTTGCTACAGAGGCAATATCCCTCTCCCCTCCATTCCCTCCTTCCTCTCTCCCCTTCTAAAATCATTATTTGAGTTTAAAATGCCAGGAGTTATTAAACATCTAGGTACTAATCCTTCCTTTATTTAGTCTGGTGTCAAGACCAGACTTGCCCCAGGGGGAAAATAAGAAAAAGGCTTCCCAGAGAAATTTCTCTAAGAGAGGTTTTCTCAGGTCCTTCAGGGGTTGGGTGGGAGGCAGGGGTGGGGGTGGTACGGTGAGTCCTTCTTACTGCCTGGATCTTCATCTTCCCTGTTAAAATTCAACAAACCACCCAACAACTTTAAATGACACAACGTCAAATTCTTAACATGTGCGCTTACATACTCATTTCCATGAACCCAGATTCTTCCCAATTGTACCTGGGAGCCTGGCAACCTGGACAAAGGGCTGCCCGAGAACAGGTGGGCAGGCTTCCTCCCCATTTCCTGCTGTGATTGTCCCAGAATGAAATCATAACGAGGAACACGGAACTGTTTGTGTGTGTGTGATGTAAAAAATAACATGTTATCTACTCCCAAAGAAATTAAGAAATAGTCAGGTTCACTTAGATTTACAAAATACATATCCTGACAATTTGCCATCCTGGTTACTGAAACCAAACATTCTTCTTTTCCTTTTGCTTCTTTCCTCCCCTTCCCTTCTTTCCTCCCTCCCTCCCTCCCTTCCCTTCTTTCCTCCCTCCCTCCCTTCCTCCCTTCCCTCCTTCTTACTAATGGACATCTACTCCTGTGGGCAAGTCCATCTTATTTACGCACTGTTTTTCCTGGGAGCTTGCTGCCACCAAGCCAGTGGCCACGCAGTGGATCTGTAATGCCGGCCACTGCAGCTGGCCCTGATTTGGCTGAGGAGATGGAGGATCCTTTGGTAAGAGAGGACTTCTTTGGAAATACAAAATCCTGATACCATATTAAACCTGATTGATGCTTTCAGCTTCCAAAGTACATTCAGTACCTCATTTGGCCCTCACAATGAACATATGAAGTGGTTAGGGGGAACCATCTCCATTTTCAGATGGAAAACAGTCCCAAAGAAGTTAAGAATCGTGGTCATACTTTAAGAGACAGCATTGCTGGGTCTCCTCCCATTCTAGAAATCCCTTTAAGAAAGCAACCACCACAAATGGTTAAGTTCTTTCACTACAAATGTAATTTACAATGAAAGATAAATAAGAATTTCTTTTCATCAAACTGTATCTGCCGTAAACAATCTCAAAGAAGAACAGGTATTTCCTTTGACATTTATATTCTATTTGAAGGACATTTCCAAGGCCCTTGTGGAGATGACTATCCCCATTTGCTTTTTGAAAATACTCTCCCATTCTGTATAAGCATTATGGATCCTTTAAGACAAAGATCTAGTTGGTGAATAAGAACAAGGAAAAGAGGGATCCCTGGGTGGCACAGCGGTTTGGCGCCTGCCTTTGGCCCAGGGCGCGATCCTGGAGACCCAGGATCGAATCCCACATCGGGCTCCCGGTGCATGGAGCCTGCTTCTCCCTCTGCCTGTGTCTCTGCCTCTCTCTCTCTCTCTGTGACTATCATAAATAAATAAAAATTTTAAAAAAAAAGAACAAGGAAAAGAAAGTATTCAGCTAGCGACTTGAAAAATCCATGTGCTCTTCATCTAAACCTTAAAAATGTGGGTTATAAGCACAACAGAAATAGAAACCTGCAAGTGGCTTTTAAGAGCACACATGCTAAGAGTTTAGTACATCTGTAACATCCAATTGTACACAGTCCCAGTAACAAACTGCAATGTCCACAAAAGGCAAAAGGGTAAGGAAGTGTCCTCTACTACCCAACGTTTCTATCGGCACTAAGAAAGGGGAGACAAATCACAACACATTATAGATATTTCTACCAAGGGTACAACCTAAGTTATTTAGATTGTGAAAAAGCCATAGAGTATTTGCTTGATCAAACACATCCTGAAATTGGCATCATAGGGGCAAAATTAGCAGGACTCCAAGAAGAAGAGCCTATACATTTATGAATATTTTCAAAAATAAAATGAAAAAGACTCTGCGAAGACTCCATGGAATCTGCCATGAAGACAGGTTGTCAGAAGAGGGGAAAATTGGCTTTTATCGGGGACAGAGTTAGGAAGAAGGGGACAGTGGGCTCTCGGATAAACAGGTAAGAACAGATAAGTGGTTCAAGTCGGAGGGCAGACGGCGCCCTCCCCCTAAAGACCACAGGTTACACTCAGGCAGTAATCTCAAGCCAGGACAGAGGGACAAGAGGTGGTCCAGCTGCAAAGTGGAGAATAGGAAGAAAGCGGAGCCTGCAGTTCTTACGCTGAGGATGAGCCTTCTGGCAGTGAATGAGGTGGGAGCACATGCTCTGTAGTGATTCGCCATGCCATCTGCTTGGACTTGCACAATGACAGGCCGATAGCTGAACTGTAGAGAGCAGAAGGGAATTGTCAACTCACTGCTTGTATTCAGACTCCGTTCTCCCTCCAGTCGCCCACAGAGGAGAATGAATAAGGGACAAACGCCAGAGTTACCCGTTAGAGCTGCTTCACATCACAGAGCATCCCGAGCTCCGCTGCCTGAGAAGAGCATCCCCAGGGGAGGGAAGGGCCAGCTCCTTCCCTGTCTGCACCCTTCCCTGTCCCTACGCACACATGCACACACCCTGGGGTCTTCCCCAGCAGAAGAAACTGCAGGGGAACCGTCCCACGGCTGGGTATCAGGGTAAGAGTAAAAGCAGCACCAGCATTTTTATCACTGTATTCAAAGACAGTGATGAGCTGCTGTTGTTTAAACAATAGACAGCAACAGGATTACCTGGAAATGGGTAAGACTTATTACAATTCACAGTAATCCTGGTACAAGCAATAACAATAAATTTCTGAAAACTGCTCTGGTGGAAAAATCAGAATTGAGAAAGGTAAGACTCTAGGGTCTTGGGCTCTTCATGTATTTGATTCACAATCCACTTTAAGTAGCTAATGGAAGCGGTAGAGCCTCAGTTCCAGAAAAGTACACACTCCTAATGAATTCCATAAGTCTTGTAAATGATTTTGGGCTATTCAAGGACCTCCTGAAATCCCCACCAGCTTAATTTTTCTAAAAGAAAAAAAAGTTTGAGGAGTATGATCCTATAAAATACTTATATTTTTATATCCACAAAGAGAAAAGTAGACACTAAGTAAAATCTTTATGATGTTTGACATAAATTACGTTACTAAAAAAAAAAATCAATACTGTATATCAAGTTTACACTTTTCCTCCTTGGTGGCCATAAATTTTTTGAAACGGACCTCATTCACAATAAACATGGATTTTGGTCTTCTTTGTGTAATATTCATTTTTTTCCTTGTCTGTCCTCCACCCAAAGGGTCAATGCTTCTTGATTGGAATGACTCCATATTATGGGCCCAAAGACAGCTTACTAGAAAACTGGAAATGGGAAAAGTTTGGAAACCCTTTTAGGAAAATCCAGAGATGGTGTTTGGATTTCTACCCTGGCACACAGGCATGTACGTGCAAACCACAGCTGCTAGTCAACAATGTCACAACCCCAAGGTGTGGCCTTGCCCTGCCTATTCCCTTCATTTCCACACCGCAGACTGCTTTTCTTTTTTTCTTTTTTTTTTTATAGATTATTTTATTTAGCACCAGCAGGGGAAGGGGGTACAGGTAGAGGGAGAAGCAGGCTCTCTAGGGAGCCTGACACAGGACTCGATCCCAGGACCCTAGGATCATGCCCTGAGCTGAAGGCAGCTGCTCAACTGACTGTGCTACCCAGGTGCCCCAACACTGCATCCCTAAGACTGTGGCTCACTTTGCCCCAGTTTCCTTTAGCTTTCCGATTACTTCTTCCTCTCTCTCTTTTTTTAAAGTTTTTTTTTTTTTAATTTATTCATGAGACACAGAAAGAGAGGCAGAGACACAGGCAGAGGGAGAAGCAGGCTCCATGCAGGGAGCCTGATGTGGGACTTGATCCCGGGACCCCAGGGTCACACCCTGGGCCAAAGGCAGATGCTCAACTGCTGAGCCACCCAGGCATCCCTCTCCCTTTCCAAATTCAATCAAACTCAAGTACAAACCCAAGCTCTGTCTGTTAGAAGCAGGGCCTCCTCAAGTATCTTACTTCTTGAAGCATTCAGTTTCCTCATCTATAATAGAGGGAGCTTCTAACCTACAGGGTTTGTTATGAAGATCAAATTTGTGACATATGATAAATCCTCAGCAGAATGCCTGAACCACAGAAGGATTTCAGCAAATGTCAGCTCCTCTGCCTTTATACCTTATGACATTTGTAAAATTAATAAAAATATACATAATCAAATGTTAATTTAAAAATATGACCACAGTAACAATACTCTGAAATTTAGCTTTGGACCACATAGATCTGAAATTTTATTACAAAGATGCTTTTAGAAAGTGTATTTTCTATTATTTGCTAAAGCAATAGACATGTAAATGTTAAAAAATGCCATGGGGTGAAAGACAGTAAAGGAATTAATGGGTGACGGGCACTGAGGGGGGCATTTGACGGGATGAGCACTGGCTGTTATTCTGTACGTTGGCAAATTGAACACCAATAAAAAATAAATTTATTATTAAAAAGGAATTAATGATTTCTTCTTTTTTATGCTTTAATTAAAGAGTCCATATAGGTCTGTTGAGTATTGCTTATTCTTATTAAAGACCACCTTGGCTCCTAGGTTAACACAGAGATCTTAGAAATTATTTGGCACTACTGAAATATAATCATTTTCCTTACTAAGAAGTATTACATGCAGGTAATCTACTAAAAAACTTAGTGAGGTCAACAGAGTTCCCTTTTCTGCTGTTCAGCGTGCACACGGGGGGTCATGTGGTGCTGACCTTCCCCGGAGCAGCGCCTGCCGCAACTGAGCTCCACTTCGGGCTACCTGCTCCTCAACTCGGGGAGTCTGCTTCTCCTCTGCCCCTCCTCCCACCCATTCTTTCTTTGTCTCTCTCTCTCTTAAATAAATAAATAAATAAATAAATAAATAAATAAATAAATAAACAAACTAACAAACTAAATAACTAAATAAATAAGACGAAGAAGAATGCAGCTGAGAGGGGGAGTGTTTCACAGACATCAGCTCTTGGACTAAGACAGTCACTGGCCTCGCTTTGAGCTCCTAGGACCCGCACAGAAGGTGGGAGAGTTGATTCACCTGGAGGTTGCTTTCTAACCCAGATTTCCAAAGGAGAGTCCGAAGCAGCCCGAATGGATCTCTAGAACGGATCCGACGCTAGAAGCCCAGGTCTCTTGAAGGGCCAGTAAATCACCTAACAGCAAAAGTGGGAACGGAGATTTGAAGAAAGCTGGAAGCCAGTGGCAATTTTAAGATTTATTTATTTATTCCTGAGAGACACACAGAGAGAGAGAGAGAGGCAGAGACCCAGGCAGAGGGAGAAGCAGGCTCCCTGCGGGGACCGGATGCGGGACTCGATCCCAGGACTCCGGGGCCATGACGTGGGCCGGAGGCAGGTGCTCAAGCCCTGAGCCCTCCAGGCATCCCACTAATGGCAATTTTAGAGCATCTTTTAAAAATAACTGGCCTATCCTCTGAGCTCTCTAGAACGTACACTGGGCGGGAAAGAAAAACAAAGAAACGGGACAAGTGGGTTAAGGACGTCATCATTCTCTGGGGTAATGGTTAGAGCCCACGTTTCCAAATGATAAACTCAGATGGACTAATAACCACGTATACATATAAAGAGAAAGGTGGCCCCTCTGCCTCCTACCCCAGTCTTCTTAGAAGTGCCACTTGCCACTGTCAGAGAGAATCATTTGTGCGAGGAGAGAAGGGAGGAGGAAGCACAGAGGAGAGAGGAGGAGGTTTCTGGGCAGAGCTTTCAAAACAGGCCTGGCCCTGAGGGGAAGAGGGAGCGGGAGGGAGGGACGGAAGGGGGAAAAAAGACAGGGGTGTAGAAACAATTTAAAGTTGCTGATCAAGGGGTGCCTGGGGGGCTCAGCGGTTGAGCGGCTGCCTTCGGCCCAGGGCATGACCCCGGGGTCCTGGGATAAAGCCCCACATCGGGCTCCCTGCAGGGAGCCTGCTTCTCCCTCCACCTGTGTCTCTGCCTGTCTCTCACGAATAAAATTTTAAAAAATAATAAAGTTGCCGATCAAAAATCACCTTTAAGAAAAATTACCATCTTCCCAAAGCCCTGAATAGGACTTAACTGTTTTAAGCTGCTTAAACACCAGACAGTTCTCCTTCTGCTTTGACGGCACCCTTTGAAAAATGCAGTGTCTGTAAACTGCAGACTGTAGAGTGGCTCGCACATGGGTGTGAATCAGATCAGCTGCCTCCTGACACCTTCCTGTGGCTCAGCGGCAAGGGTGGAACAGTGGTGCGCCATCATCTGTGAATGGCTCCTTAGACTTCCTGTGCTTTAAAGACCAGTTTATAAAAATCCAGAAGACCCAGAGAGCCACCCCAAATCCTACACAGATTATACGCATTCACTCTTCAGCTTCTTTGTAGAATAAGGTAAAGTCTCAAGACAAATCAGAATGGGAGATTAAATCATTCTGTGAGGAAGTTCTCTTCAAGTTCAAAATAACAAGCAGAGGGGAAAGATTCTTGGAACAAGCAGGCAATATGTGCTTTTACCTAATCATGCGTCTTGCTGGAAGCACTTCCTTATTATGTATTATGAGCCAACTCCATACACAGCTGGAGAGGACCGCCCAACCCAACACAGAATCACCAGTTATGACATTAAACTTCATTAGGAACCAACATGAATTTTGCTTGTTTTTTTTTTTTTTTTGAAGATTTTTATTTATTTATTCTTGAGAGGCAGAAACACAGGCAGAGGGAGAAACAGGCTCCATGCAGGGAGCCTGACGTGGGACTCGATCCCAGGTCTCCAGGATCATGCCCTGGGCCAAAGGCAGGTGCTAAACCGCTAAGCCACCCAGGCTCCCCGAATTTTGCTTGTTTTTACATATAATTAACACACAAAGAATAACTTTTACTGGTAAGCCAACTAGAAGCAACTTTGTTGATACAGTTACTTACAAATTAGCAAGATGGAAGCATTTACCCTAAAAGCAGGCACCTGTTACCTAGTGAGGGCTTTAAGGGCATTGCTTTGTTACTTCTCTCTCCACTGGGAGTTCTGTGCTCATGCAGGGGAGGAAAAATTTTCCTTGACTATCTTAGGATCCCTGGCTGGGTCTGAAAATTAAACTGACGAAGGTAACAGGAGAAAAATGTACAAATTTTACTGAATTTGTACATGTAGAGGGGAGCCTTCACAAGAGAAAAGAGAAACAGAAGTGGCCCGGAGCAGGAAGCTTTTAGACCTTTTGGTCAAAGAAGCAATACTTCGTAAAAGATTGACAAGACCTAGGGTTTTGGGCAAGGAGTAATCCAACTAGAGCTAGATAGAAGATAAGGATTTGTTCAATAAGGTTTGTTTACAAATTCCTCTGGTGCCTCTGTGGGCTGATAAGAGTCTGCCTCCAGGAAAAGGAGATTTTATTTTCTGCCTTTAGGCAGAAAAGTGAGAGCTTTTTCCAAGTTTACTATTTCCTAATTGCTTTCAGCTCAAAATAATATCTATGTCAAAGAGACGGGTTTTCAGGTGACAGCCTGGTTTTCTCTACCAGTAAGCAAGTGGGGCAGGTCTCTAGTTGTGAAGGTCTCCATGTGGTCAAAGAAGTCCAACTCCTGGACAGTCCAGGACTGACTCTCCGATGAAAACAATCTGAGGGCCTTCATCTTCCCCGGGATCATGTCCATGCCTATGTTCCCGGTTCTCTCAAATTTATTCACACAGGTTTGATCACGAGGTTAGGAACCAATGGCTTAGCAAAAGAATCTTGCCTTTTCCCTCCTGTAGATCTTTATAAAGTTCAGCACTCCGAAGAGCTGACACTCAAACACATTTCTGACAGGACAGCTTACAGCAGATGCTACACTTGTGATTTGGCGTAATGAGAAACTGTCTTGATCTCTTGGTGACGTCCTCTAACTCGATGCACCTATGTTCTAATTCACTTGTGATCCATGCAGCTCCTGAAATTGCATGGAAATTTTGGGGGTGTTTTCATTTTTCTGCAGACAGAGTCAATAGTTGTTATTGAATAGTAAAGAAAATAAGGTTAGTCCACTCCATTATAATTAGTCTTGCAAAAATAAATACAAAAATCTAACAGGCCTTTAACTTATTAGCTGTGACCCATGGCAAGTCACACAACCTCTCTAACACCTCACTTTCTTTTTCTATAAAATAGGAATAATAATAGCAGCCACCTGGGCCCCTGGGTAGCTCAGTGATTGAGCAGCTGCCTTTGGCTCAGGGTGTGATCCCGGGGTCCTGGGATCAAGCCCCACATCAGGCTTCCCAAAGGCAGCCTGCTTCTCCTTCTGCCTATATCTCTGCCTCTCTCTCTGTCTCTCATGAATAAATAAAAAAATAATTTAAAAATAAATAAAATAAAAAATAAAACATTTAAAAAGTAATAATAATAATAGCAGCCACCTTATAATGGCACACAAGGTAATTTGCTATTAAGGACAACTATTATTATAAAAGAGATAAAATATACTTTGAAGTATCAAAGAATTAAAAAAGAAAAATTACTTCACTTAGGAAAGCATTTCAAAGAGAAGAGCCCTACATATGGGACAGCTATTACATTGGGAGGCATTTGCCTCTTCAAGAGGAGCTGCTAAGTGGCTGAAAATCTGCATGTACTTTTAACAGAATCAGAGACACCAAAGAGGTAAGAAAAGCCAATGATGCTTCCCTTTCTTTGCCTTGGGACCTGCAAGACCTACAACCTAATCAAAAGTGTGCATCCTAGGTAGGCAAAATCACCTCTGTTAGAGCTCGGTTTTGAAATATATCAATACCTAAAACTAAAAGGATTTTGATTTGCAAGTGGCAGGAAAAAAATTCTCTCTTACATCAATCACCTTCCACTTCACATTACTTCTGCAGAGTAGAAGTACAATGTCCAGTATGTAATCAAAAGTAGCCAGGTATACAGGACGACACTACAACATGAATGAAAACTGGGAGAAATAAGAGACAACAGCATAAATCCACTTGGGCTTTGGGATATGGGAGAGAACAGAGACTGTAAAATAACTATGCTAGCCATGCTCCAAATAGGTTTTAAGATTTATTTGAGAGAGGGGATCCCTGGGTGGCTCAGCAGTTTAGCACCTGCCTTTGGCCCAGGGTGTGATCCTGGAGTCCCGGGATCAGGTCCTGCATCGGGCTCCTGCAATGGAGCCTGCTTCTCTCTCTGCCTATGTCTCTGCTTCTTTCTCTGTGTCTCTCATGAATAAATAAATAAAATCTTAAAAAAAAAAAAAGATTTGAGAGAGAGAGCAAGAGCAGGGGGAGGAGGAGAGGGAGAAGGGGAGGGACCCTTAATCAGACTCCCTGCTGAGCACAGAGCTAGACACGGGGTCATCTCACAACCCTGAGATCATGACCCCAGCTGAAACCAAGATTCCGATGCTCAACCGACTGGGCCACCCAGGTGCCTCTCAAGATAGTTTTTTTTTTTTTTTCTAAATATTCAGAGTTTTGATATATAACTGGAATTTATAAAAATGAGCCAAATGAGAATTTTAGAATTGAAAAAGTAATCAGAATGGGTAGATGAACAGACTAAAAACAGGTAAAGAGATGGTAAATTAGAACATAGACCAAGGGACGCCTGGGTGGCTCAGCAGTTGGGCATCTGCCTTCAGCTGGGGTGTGAACTGGAGTCTTGGGATCAAGTCTCACATCCGGCTCCCTGCAGGGAGCCTGCTTCTCCCTTTGCCTGTGTCTCTGTGCCTCTCTTTCTCTCTGTGTCTCTCATGAATAAATAAATAAAATCTTTAAAAAAAAAATAGACCAAAAGAAAATAACCAAAATAAAGCAAGTGAAAATCAGAAGGTTGGGGCAGCCCAGGTGGCTCAGCGGTTTAGCACCTGCCTTCAGCCCAGGGCCTGATCCTGGAGACCCGGGATCGAGTCCCACGTGGGGCTCCCTGTGTGGAGCCTACTTCTCCCGCTGCCTGTGTCTCTGCCTCTCTCTCTCTGTGTCTCTCATGAATAAATAAAATCTTAAAAAAAAAAGAAAGAAAATCAGAAGGTTAACAGACATAGAAGATAAAATGAAAAGATCTAATATACATATAATGGGTGTGCCAGAAAGAAAGATGAAGAGAATGAGAGAAAAGCAGTATTTGGAGAGACAATGGATGAAAAGCTTACAAAACCAATGAAAGAAGTCCTCCTACACCCAGCAAGATTTTTAAAAATCCACAAATAGCTGGACCATAATAAAACTGCAGAAAACTCTGAGGGTTGCTGGAGGGGAGGTGGGCGGGGGGATGGAATAATGGGCTGACGGGCACTAAGGAGGGCGCATGATGTGATGAGCACTGGGTGTTATATGCAACTGATGAATCACTGAACTCTACTTCTGAAACTAATAATATGCTATGTTAATTAACTGAACTTAAGTAAAATAAACTTGCAGAAAACCAGACTCAAAGAAAAAAACCTTAAAAGTGGCTGGAGAAAAAGATATATTATCTACCAAGGAATAATTCAGAGTGACTGTTAACTCCTAAAAAAAAAAAAAAAAAAAAAAAAGGAAAATCATTAGACAATAGAATACTTAACCATGCTTACAAAAAAAATGAACTGCCAACCATTCGAAACAATAATATCCTTCAAGAATGAAAACAGAATACATTTTCAGACATTAAAAACAAAACTTCGGGCAGCCCCGGTGGCGTGCAGTTTAGCGCTGCCTGCAGCCCAGGGTGTGATCCTGGAGACCCGGGATCAAGTCCCACGTCGGGCTCCTTGCATGGAGCCCGTTTCTCCCTTTGCCTGGGTCTCTGCCTCTCTCTCTGTGTCTCTCATGAATAAATAAATAAAATCTTTAAAAATAAAAAAATAAAAAATAATAAAAACAAAACTTCTCAGCAGAAGTCTCTAAGGGAAACCGAAAAGGACTTTTTTCCCAGTCAATAGAAAAATGATTCCAAAAAAAGTACAGAAATGGAAGAAGTATAACAAAAACTACAAACATATGTGGAAATGCAAATGAATACAGACCTTTAAAATTAGTAATAATTATATTTTCACGTTAAAATGTAAGACTCAAAATATATGAAAACAATGCTATACAAATTGGCGTGGGGGTGGTGGTAAATGGAGTTAAAGTATTCCAAGTTCCTTGTGTTGTCTAGAAAAAAATTTAAAGTGGCAATTTTTTTTTAAATAGCAATTTTAAAAATTAAATAAAATCAAAGTACCTATGAACAATATACTTTAATATATCAAAAATGCATTATAATCTCCAGAGTAACCACTAAAAGAATGGTGAAATGAATATAAAACTTCTAATAGAGGCTTGAAAATGTAATCATCAAAAAAATCCCAAAACCTACCAAGAGGCAAGAAAAAATTAAAAATAGAACAGATAGAAAAAAAAAAAAAGCACTTAATATAGTAGAGTTAAACCCAAGTCACACATACATTGACTAAATAATCCAATCAGGAGGCAAAAATTTAAGCTGGACTAGGAAAAGAAATCAACTCTGTTACTTACAAAAGATGCATCTAAAATATATCACTGTACATCCTACAGATATTAAAAATAAGAATATTAACTAATTTATGCCAAAATATGAAAATCTAGATAAAACATATAAATCTTAAAAACAGCTTATAAGACTGACAATAAAAGAAAATTTTAAATTATTTGAGTAGTTGTCATACCATTCAACAAACCCACAAATAAAAGTTCAAGGCTGGACTTCCTTACCCATGATTTTTGCCAAACACGTCAGGATGAAATAATACTGTTGTCACACAAACTCTACTAGAAAATTAAACAGAGTGAGCTGTCCGCAGCTTACTTTTTTTAAAAAAAGATTTATTTATTTGAGAGAGAGAGAGGAGAGCACAGCGGGGAGGGGCAAAGGGAGAGGGAGAGAGTCTCAAGCTGACTGAGTGCAGAGCTCCAGGCAGGGCTGGATCTCACTACCAAAGATCACAACCTGAGCCAAAACCAATAATCAGATGCTTAACCAACTGCACCACCTAGGCACCCCTCTCCAACTTAGTTTTTAAGGCCACTATAATCTTGATAACAATGATGTTGTGAGAAAGAAAAAGTACAATTTAATTCTACAAATGTATAAGGATACAAAATTCCCACATAAAAGATTAGCAAGTGGGGGAGCCTGGATACAAGGTCAATATAAAAAAACAACCACCATATTTCCAGAGGTCAGCAAAAAAGGATTAGAGAATGAAATTTTAGAGGGCTCCACCCAGCGTGGAGCCCAATATGGGGCTTGAACTCACACCCCTGAGATCAAGACCGGAACTGAGATAAAAAATTAGAGTCCCAAGCAACTGAGCCACCCAGATACGTAGATATTTATTTCCTTTTTCTGAAGGTTGTATTTTAGAGAAAAAGCAGGGCAAGGAGCAGAGGGAGAAAGCCAAGCAGACTTGGTGCTGAGCACAGATCCTGATGTGGGGCTTGATCCCATGACCCTGAGCCATTCATGACCTGAGCCAAAACCAAGAGTCAATGCCCAACTGACTAAGCCACCCAGAAGACCCCCGGCACCCTAGAAAATGAAATTCCAAAGGCACAATATACAGTAGAGTGAAAAATATGAAATATCTATGAATAAATCTAATAAAATATGTGTAAACCCTCTACACAGAAAACTCTGAAACATCGAGAGAAATTTTAAAGATCTAAATAAATAGAGGAACATACCATGTTCATTGGACCAGAAAGCTTGATACTATAAAGGTATCAATTTTGCCCAAATTTATTTACAGACTCCATGCAATTGCAATTAAAAAAAAAAAAAAATCCCAACAGTTTAAGTCTCTGTTGCTGCTGTGGTTTTGTTTTGGTGGAAGTTTAAGAAGTTGACTCTAAAATGCTCTGTCAACATAAAAGACAAAAGATAGTCAAGAAACTCTTCAAGAAAAAAAAAATTAAGAGTACTTGATCAAATGAATGTAAACTCTTAGTATAAAACTACAGTGTGGAACTGGTGCAAGAATATTCTAACAAACAAAAGGAACAGACTAGAGCGCTCAAACAAATCAATTGTCATACATTTGGGCACTTGATTTATGACCAAGGTAGTCCTACAGAGCAGCAACAACAGAATAGACTTAGCAATAAGTCTGGGGCATGCTGGGGCAACTGGATGTCCACACACATTTTTAAGAAATAAAACTTGACCCCTATCTCACACACAATATGCAAAAATGAATCCCCAATGAATTGTAAATATAAATTTGGGGGTTCAAACTGGAAAGTTTCTAAAAGATAATGCATTTATAACCTCTATTTAGAAAAAGACTTTTTGGGGACATCTGGGGGGCATCTGCCTCTGGCTCACGGTGTGATCCTGGAGTCCCGCGATCGAGTCCCACATCGGGCTCCCTGCAGGGAGCCTGCTTCTCCCTCTGCCTCTCTCTCTTGTGTGTGTCTCTCATGAATAAATAAATAAAATCCTTCAAAAAAATAAAAAAGAAAGATTTAGTGAACAGGACACAATAAAACACTAACCATAAGGGAAACAGAACCTATAAAGAATTTGGACATTAAAATTAAGAGAGAAATCACTCTCTCCTTAAGAGAGTAAACAGGCAGGCAAGCACAGAATGAAGACTCTGCTACACATATAACCAACTATGAACTCATCTCCAGAACATATTTAAAAAAAAAACTATAATCAGTAAGAAAAAGACAAATGATCAAATTGAAAAGTGGGCGAAAGATTTGAACAAGCATGTCAGAATATTCCAGACTGCCAATTAACAGGAAAAGGTGCTCAACCTCATTAGGAAAAAGCACATGAACTCCACAATGTGATACTGGCATAAACGACCAGAATGGCGACAGTTACAAAGACTGATGATGTTGGCAAGGATGTGGAGCAAAGGAAAGGCCCATATGCTGCTGGTGGGAGTATATTGGTACAACTACTCTGGAAAACAGTTGGGTATTATTTGCTCAACTTGATGGAACACATAACCTATGACCTAGTAATTCCTCTCCTGGGTACAGACCAAATGGAAACGTATGCCCACCGGCACCAGAAACATACACCAGAAAGATCGTAGCTACCTTACTTTGGGTGCCTCAAGACAGATCACTCAAGGTCCACCAACAAGACAGCGGATTAATAGGAACAAATGATTGTGGTATGCTCATGTAATAGGTTTCCGTCCAGCACAGAAAAATAAACTACAGCCGCAAGCAACGACATTCATAAATATCACAAACATAATACTGAGCCAAGAATTCAAACACATGAATACATACTGATTACATCCATTCCTTGTTCAAAAATCAGGCAAAACCAAAACACTGTGTTTAGAGGTATGTTCTTTGTCAAAAAAGAAAAAAAAAACTATAAAGAAAAGCAGCAAACTGTTACCAAAAAAAACACATAGTTTTGGTTACCTTTGGGACAAGGTGAGTAGTGACTGGGTGTGGGTTATAAGGAGGAGCTTCTGGGGCAATGTTCTATTTATTATCCTGGTATTAGCGCAAGGAATCATTTTGTGATAAATCACTGTACTCTGCATCTTTGTATACTTTTCTGTATATGTATGAAATCTCAGTTAAAGGGGGCTAAAAAAAATAAGTCGAATACATCTACAATAAAATACTTCATTGCCTCAGTACTTATGTATATTGCCTGGAATCAGAAAGGAAATAGCTTAATTTGTTTAAAAAAAAAAAAAAGCAAGCATCTTCGCTGTGACCCATTATTTCTTACAGCTTTTTCTAGTATCTCACCAAGCAGTATGGACCACTGAGCACTCCTGGCCAGTTCCCACTGAGCAGGTTTCCCATATTCATCGTTTCATCATCATCCTCCACTAAATAAGTGGACAATGGTACACTGGCTCAGATAATGCACATTATATGAAGGTCCTGAGATCTTCCAGAAAATCTCCAACACCTGACGCCCAATACTTGGTCTTCCCTCCTCTCTTCAAGGGCTGATCTTTTTCTTTCTTCAGTTCAGGTCAAATGTCACTTCTTCAGAAAATTCCCCTTGCCCCCAGTCCCACCCCCTTTCTCTGAGTGGGGTACCCAACATCTTCCTCTCATTTTGATGTTAGGACTGGTCATTCTCAGTTTGCTCCCACCTCCCAGATCCATCCCCAGGAGGCTGATCCTTAGGGACTAGATCACCAGGGCATCCTGTCCAGCTGGCTTCTTGTGGGTTCCACTTTCGAATGAAAGACAGTGGCAGACCTACCATTTACACCGATGTGGATGGAACTGGGGGGTATCATGCAGAGTGAAGTTAGTCAATCGGAGAAACGATTGTCATACGGTTTCACTCCTATGTGGAATATGAGAAATAGTGAATGGGACTATAAGGGAAAGGAGGGAAACTGAGGGGGGCGGTGGTGCCGGGAATTGGAGAGGAAGACAAACCACGAGAGACTCCCAACTCTGGGAAACAAAGGTTGCAGAAGGGGAGGGGGGGCAGGGTAACTGGATGACGGGCACTGAGGAGGGCACGTGATGTGATGAGCACTGGGTGTTGTACTGTATGTTGGCAAATTGAATTTAAATAAAATATTTTAAAAAGACAGTGGCAGAAACTGGCAGGGCAGGCAGGAGGAGAGAAGTCAGGCATGTCCTCTCCACTTCCTTTTTGCGGTGCTCTGTTTCTAGGGGAGGCTGCTTCTCCTGAGGCCCACGCTCCTCCTTCCTGGTTCCAGCTCTGGAGGCTTCCAGTAACATCTTTCCTACTGCCTGGGGTGGTAACAGCTCCACCACTGGGCCTTTCACTGGTGCTAGTAACCCTGCCTCCATCCAAGATGTCTTTTCACCAACTCGCTTCATTTGAACCAGGTTTGGTTCTGTTTTCTGCTGGGACCCCATGGAGCAGCAATTTTATATTAATTTATAGGATTATTTTATCAACACTTGTCTTTTCCACAAGGCTCTGAGCTTCATGACACTGGCACTCCAGACACTGCCAACAAACACTTGTTAAATGATTTCATAAGTTAACGAATACATGAAGGAACTGACATTATGGATCAAAATATACTCAACATAGTACAAGGATTCCTAAAACGCTCCTGCTACATTTAATGTGGTACCAATCTATCAGAGCAGACATTTTCGCTCTTTTAGCTGAAAAGAGCCTTTGCTGGCAGGAATATTGTTGCTCATGATAATAATTTCAATTATCCTAGCAATAAGTGCAATAGCTATGATTTTGCAATTAAAAAGATAGAACTTTATCCTTCTTAAGTAAGCTATCAATAATGAGATTCCAGGTGGACTGTGGTTAGTCACAGCTCTGAGTCAGTAGGAACATAATAAAAATATTAACTAGGAAAAGAAGGCTCTGTATCTCTGAATTTTTCATAAGTCAGGATGGTTAACTCCACACAAGAAAATGTCCTTTGTTAATACAAATAAACTACCTACTTTACACTGTTATTTTAGGCTTAAGGAGGGACAATCTGGGTTGATCCCAGTATTAGATATGCAAGCCCCACATTAGTGTGTATAGTTAGACAACTTCTACAAAATGAACTGGAAAATCCTGATTCTAGGCCACTAATCAGAATTTCCAGAACAGAGTCTGGAGCTCTGCATATTGCCTTCTCTTTCGTGGCAGCAAAAAAGTGTAGAAAAATCAGGTTAGCTACAGGCGGTATGAGATACCAGCAACGTTCTTTAAACCCATACATGCCATCAACTGTGTCACTTGAATCTTCATCTTGGGAAAATTAGTCTGTAAACTCTGATCATAATTAAATATGTACCGTATCAAAATTTTTAGTTCGTAGCACAGCATTTTGAAAGCAACAATAGAGCCAGCATGCCAGCTCCCAGAGGCTGATACAGTTTGGTCTCTTTCCTGGTGAAACCTCTCCTGTTTCTTCTGCTAACTTTATTGTAAAGAAAAGTATCCCAGTTCTCCTCATTCTAACCACCACGCAGGCGGGGGGGAAGGTCCAATTCCTCTAGTATGGTAGGAGTTCAGCATTATTGCTAACTTCCCAGCTAGCAGACTCCTTAGTTAATACCCAAGACCCCTGTAATAGGGCACCACTTGGGAGACGAGCCTCATCCTATAATCCTGAAACGACAGGGCATATGGTTTCAGCAAGAGTCACATTATGAATAATAACTGGGGAGGGGGGGATCGCGCTCGGTGAGTTAAAACAGTGAAAACGCAGCTATAGTGCTAATTCTTTTTGGAACCAGATAACTTGCTTTTCTCTGTGTAATTAGGTGCAGCAACAACAGAAATCCTTGTGCATTGTCTTGGGCCACAGCCAATACGGGAAATGACCACAGCAGCCCCTTACTGATGGCTTCTCCGGAAACAAAAGAGCATTTTGTGCCCGGCCCTGCGGCGATCGGTAACGAGGGCGAGTGGAAACGAAGCGTCCTCCACCTGTCGCCCACACGCGAAGCGGTCCTCCTGAAGGGGCCCGGCTGCGGAGCCCAGGCCCTGCGTGCAATTCACAGGGATGCTCCCCCACACACCTCCACGCCGCAACCTCGCCCACCCGCGGGGCGCCCGGCCCCAGGGCCCACACACGACGGCGTCGGACTCGAATCATCTTTTTCCAGGAAAAACCCGGGCTCCTGACGCCTTCCCGGCGCCCCAGTGGGGCAGCCCCGGGGGACCGGGCGGCGTCCCGGCTGTCCGCAGCGCAGGGCCTCCGCAGCGCTCCCGGGCCCCCCATCCCGGCCCTCCCAGCCCCTCCCGGGATGCACGCAGGTGCCTACCCGGCAGCCCGCAGCAGCGCCCCGGACCCCCGACCCCGACCCCGACCCCCGGGCTGCCCGCAGGTGCCTACCTGCTAGCCCGCCCCCTCCCCGCTCCGGGTTGCGCGCAGGTGCTTACCCGGCAGCCCTCCGGCCCCGGCCCGCCCCCCTGACCTCCACCCCCCTCCCCGG
Source organism: Canis aureus (assembly GCF_053574225.1). Taxonomy (NCBI): domain Eukaryota; kingdom Metazoa; phylum Chordata; class Mammalia; order Carnivora; family Canidae; genus Canis; species Canis aureus. The sequence continues at coordinate 7,884,449 of NC_135630.1, read as the reverse complement.
GCTGCGCGCAGGTGCTTACCCGGCACCCCCGGCCCCCCTCCCCGGGCTGCGCGCAGGTGCTTACCCGCCCCCCGCCCCCCATCCCCGGCTGCGCGCAGGTGCTTACCCGCCAGCCCGCCGCCGCCGCCGCCGTCGCCCGCGTGCCCCTTCCTCCGCTGCAGGATGAAGTAGGGGTTGGCCCTCTCGGCGACCCAGAGCGCGTTGGCCAGCAGCACCTCCTCGGGGTTCACCCACATGGTCCCGGCGCCGCGGGCCGGCGCACAATGGGCGGCGGGCCGGGCCCTGCGCACAGGCGCGCTCCCCGCACCCGCCCCCCGCCCCCGCCCGCTGCGGCGACAGCGACCGCGACCGCGACGGCGACGGCGACGGCGAGCTCAGCAGCCGGCGGACCCCGGCGCCCGGGCCGCAGCGGAGCCCCCGCGGGAGGCGGCCGAGGACCGGGGCGCGCCGGGCTGCATCCTCCCCGCGGCCGCACACGCCCGGCCCGGCCCCGCGGCGCGAGGACTGCGGGGGGGGGGGGGAGGAGGGGGGGCGCCCGGGCCGGGGTCGGGGTCGGGGAGCTGGGCCGCCGCTCCCGCCGCTCCCGCCGCACCGAGCGGAGTCCGGCTCCCGGCTCCCGGCTCCCGGCTCCCGGCTCCCGGCTCCCGGGGTCCGCGCGGGCACGCTCGGCGGCCGGCTCAGGGGCGGCGGACGCGGCCCGGCCCCGGGGGCGCCCTCTGCGGACGGCGGGCCCCACGCCCACGGCAGGAGCGGCCGGGCCGGCGGGGCGTGGCGCGGGCTCGGGGCGCGGGGCTGCCGGGGGAGCGGGCGGGGACGCAGCCAATGGCCGCGCGTGCTCGGGTCCCGTGCGCCCCCGCCCCGCCCCCGCCCCGCCCCCGCCGTCACGCGCCGCCCCCGCCCCGCCCCGCCCCGCCCCGCCCCCGCCGAGGCCCGCGGCCCGCAACGTGCATTACGTCACTCCTCGCCTCGCCCCGGGCCGCGGCGCGCGGGGCTCGCAGCCTCCAGGGGCTGGGGGGGGCTGGGGGCTGGGGGGCCGGGCCTGGGGGGCGCCCGGGGCTAGGGGGCGGGGGCTGGAGGGGTGCGGGACTGGGGACCTGGGGAGCCGGGAGCTGGGGGCTGCGGGGACTGGGGGCCTGGGGTCGGGGGGCGCTGGAGGGGCTGGAGGGCCGGGAGCTAGGGGGCCGGGAGCTGGGGGGCCGGGGGCTGGAGGGGCTGGAGGGCCGGGGGCTGGGGGGGCGGTGGGGGGGCTGGAGGGCCGGGGGCTGGGGGGGCGGTGGGGGGGCTGGAGGGGCCGGGGGGGGTGCTGAAGGAGCTGGGGGCCTGGAGGGCCGGGAGCTGGAGGGGCGGAGTGGGGGGGCTGGAGGGGCTGGAGGGGCTGGAGGGCCGGGGGAGGGGAGGGGGGCTAAGGGGGGTGGGAGCCGGGGACTGGGTCCTGGGTCCTGGGGGGCTGGGAGGCCAGGCACCGGGGGCTGGAGGGCTGGGGGCTGCAGAGCTGGAGGACTGGGGCCGCCCTGCGCCCGCCGCACCTGCACCTGCACTTGCACCTGCTCGGGTTGCAGGCCCTGGTGCTCCAGGACCCGGCAGAGCAGAATTCGGCGATGTATTCACACCTCAGAGCTGGACTTCAAGAAACAATGGTTTTAATGGTCGAAATGAGACCCACGCAAAGGCCCGCTTTACCCCTAGCCGGTTCCCCCAACACGTGGAGCCTCTCGCGGCTACAGCCGCCTCCCGAGTGCGCGATGACCTTTTCCACCTCCTCCTACTCCTGGGGGCGCGCAGGGGGCAGCTCCAGGAGAGGCTCCACCGCCCCAGGATGGGAATTCCCCAAGCTCTGCTGGGCTTTGAAGGCACCTCCCAGAGACTTCTTCCTTTCCAGATAAGCAAAAGCAAGAGGCTTCCTTGTGTGGACTGAAGCATTTTTGCTTCTGGAGCTCTGGTTGGCGCCGCTGAACTCTTCCAGGGCCACAGCGGAGGCACCCCAGCCAGGCACCCCAGCCGTTTCAATGAGGCTCCCTCCGTGCCTGCTGGTTCCCTACTCCGAGCTCGAGCTCGCAAGGAATGGGAGTGTCTCCCCACCTTATCACACTGACGGACCTGCGGCCTCTTTAGGAAACATTTTAGACCTCTCAGTGTTTGGGGGAACTTCACATATTTAACACAGACTCAAAAATGTCATTTGGCATCTTTGGCCATAGTGGTGCCTTGGCCAGAGTCAAAGAATCTCTTGCAAGAGGTAAAATCCATTGCAAGTCAAACACAATAAACATTACGATTGCAAATCATACATATGTAAAAATGTGGTTAATAATGTATTTATGTATAGGTGCCTGGGTGGTTCAGTCAGTTAAGCATTTGCCTTCGGCTCAGGTGGTGACCTGGAATGGAGCCCAGCATCCTGCTCCCTGCTCAGAGGGGAGCCTGCCTCTCCCTCTGCCTCCCTCTCTCACGAATAAATGAAATCTTTATATATATATATAACTTTTAATATTTTTGAAGGCTTCCATGAATATTCCTTCATTCTATGCAATTAGCATTTTTAAAAATCCCACTGAGTGCCTTCATATTGTCATTTAGAGTGTCCTTGTACTGATCAAAGATGTGACCTGAAAAAAAAAAAAAAAAAAAAGATGTGACCTGATAGCTCTACCATTACTCTGAAGTGTGATTTAGCTTGGCACTTTTTATCTATTAGTACCAAACCGCTATTTATTTATAATTCATGTGTTCTTTCATTCACTCATTCATTCATTCAACACATAATTATTGAATGCCTACTATATTCTAGGCCCTGGGGATAGCAAGAGAACAAACCAAATAAGAATCTTTGCCTTTATGAACACTAAAATGTAAAATTAATAATAAAAAAACAAACCAAATTTACAAAAACTTGCTTTGAGGACAAGATTGGGTGCCAAGAGGAAAAAAAGGAGAAAAAAATTGAAGTCCTCAACTATTTTCTAGTTCCTTGTAAGAGTTAGAGAACATTCTTTCCAGGAAGTTGGGGTTTCCAGTATTATAATGAATTATATTAACCTGTAGTACAACACATTGCAAAGAATCAGAGAAGCTACAAGGAGTTTATGGCACCTTGCTGGTCTCATACTGCCAAGGGCTCACTTATTAAAGTGTAGCTTTGTTTAAAAAAAAAAAAAAAAAAAAGACAGTCAAATATACTTGAACTAGAAATTATGCAAAGAGAACCTAATTAATCCAACGAGTTCCTCAGTGAAATAGGTATTTTTAGCTTTCAATTCATTCTCACTGGTTTTAATCTCAAAGATTATCTCAAACCACTTAAGGAAGAAAAGCATTAAACAGATGCCTAGATAAAATAGGGGTAAATTATGTCAGTCTTTATGTCCCACTGAGATCTTCTACTCTCCCCTCCCCCATATGGAAAGAATCAACTCCCATAGGGTGTTGATGCCCCCTTCCCCTTGGAGCAATCAATGGGTTTACTGCAATTAGTGGGCAGATCTAACTAACAAGATCGTGAAGGTGGTAAATTTGTCTTTGGCGATTCTCACCCCGCATTCCTACAGAGTTTCTACATTTTCTGCTTTTCACCTTCACAGGGGTGTATTTTCCTCCCTGGCCTCATCCCTCTCCAAATAAGCCTTTATTTTGCTTTTTGGGGATTTGCCCCCCCCGCCCCCATGGAAATGCTGTGAAGTCTTGGGCACTCTATTTGTGCCCACATCCTCTCACCTCTCAACAACAGCAGCCTCGAGAGTGGGCAAGTCAATAGAAAATTCAGGTCTAGTTTCCGCAGAGAGAATTCACCCAGCAGAGTAAGAAAGTGCTAATGCTTCCCTGGGAGAAGCCGACTCCTCCCTGGCCTTCTAGCTGAAGGTAACATGTTAATAGGAACCACTTTTCTAAATGCCCGCACTTTGCTTGTCCAACCTGGAAGGGCAGTAGCTGCAGTAGGACATTTGAAATGTCTAGTAACCAGTGAGGTAGAAAGAGAGGGTTACCAGTTGGGGGTAAAGAAGGGTGACACTGCTTCAAAGATCCAAGACTTCACAGTAGCTTTGGTCTCTGAAGAAACCTTCACAGTGGATCTGAGCTGCTAACCCAGCTGGAAAAACTCGATGGACCAGTCACCACAATGTCTGCTTTGCAAGTAATAGAGCTAATTGATGATACAGAAGCCACAGTTTGGTTCTTTCAGCTATAAGTGGCTACACAGATCTGTAGCCAAGACCATCCTTACACAGAGTGCACATGGAGGGGGAAGATCCTTCAAAATAGCTCCGTTCCGTAATAGTACTGCGCAGCCCCTAGTCAGCCTGTCAGTCTACCTTTCTGAATTCTGAGATGCTCTGGAAATCAAAAATGAATAACACGTCACGTCCTTCCATGTTGGAGAACTGTGACCAGATGACCTCTGTCAAATGCTGTGCTCCTGCAATGAAGAAAGGAATGAAGACAGCAAGTCTTCCGAGAAAAAATGAAGCAAGGCATCGCACCCATCCCTTTTCCAGGTAACTGTCATTAAGGAGGGCAAATTTTAATGGTGGGGAGTGATGAGGTCAAGAGCTTAGACCACAGGGAAGGGAAGGGAGACGCTTTGCCTACTTCAAAATCATCCACTGCAAGTTCCCCCAGGGCCAAGACTGAAAAGATCACTGTTTATAACCCCAGGCATAATACCTGCACCTCCAAAAATGCCCAACAAGGAGGTGCACACTCGACTGCTGAATTTCAAGCTTAAGAAAGGTTTACATATTTAGGAAGGAAAAGAGACCCTGAATACAGTTGCCTTCAGCTCCTCCTATTATGTACAAAAAAACTAAAGCTGAGAAAAAGGAAGAGGCTTGACTCAGGTCACTTAGGTAATGAATAGCAGAGTTGGAAGTTGGTCTTTTTATTTACTATTATGGCCCCAAGTCTTTTATTTTTTTTACATTTTATTTATTTATTCATGAGACACAGAAAGAGAGAGAGAGGCAGAGACACAGGCAGGAGAACCAGGCTCCATACAGGGAGCCCCACCCGGGACCCCGGGATCACGCCCTGAGCCGAAGGCAGACTCAACTGCTGAGCCACCCGGGTGTCCCTATGACCCCAAATCTTAACAGCAACTTTTTATTCTTTCTTCACATATTATTTGTCACATTTTTCTCAAAAACTAAAGTGATTCATAATTATATAATGCTGTCGTGGCCATTACCTATGACTGTGGTCTGAGTGCCCATATGTGCTGATGGGCTAAACCTGACTCTCATGCTGCCCTGGAAAGGCGGTGACGAGGTCAGTGGGAGTGGGATAGTCCCCAAAGGAACATGGAAAAACTGTTATCAAAATAAGGTGAGAGGGTTGTGGGCAAGCCTAAACAACAGATAACCTAGTACGGGCAATTTGTTCTTTAATGACTAAATCTTCTTGATTGCAATTTTATATTGCGTAAATACAACATACTTTGTTTTGTTTTCTGCTAAAACCTAGTGGTTTGACCCTTTTGATAATTAGGGTCAAAGATCATTTAATTTACCAGAGGAAGGAAAGAAAAGAAAAGAAAAGAAAAGAAAAGAAAAGAAAAGAAAAGAAAAGAAAAAAGAAAAGAAAAGAAAAGAAAAAAGAAAAGAAAAGAAAAAGAAATAAGATATTTTGTAAGGACTCACATAGACAATACAGGTATCAAAAACCTTCAGCAAGCTCTGGGACCAGGTCTCAGCCCCTCCTGCACTCACCTGCCCTCTCTCTGTCTCTCTCTGAATCTCGCTTTTCTTCACTCATTTGTTTTCCTATCTTTCCTCCACTGAGCAGCCTCCTTTCCTTAACCATAGTTTCTGTTCCTCATAACTTAAGCATGTGCGTGAGTCGTGAAAGCTTCTCTGGTTCCACCTTTTGTCATTGTTTTCAAGCTATACCTCCCCCCATTGACTAAAAACTTTAGGTATTTCATACCTATAATTCATGAAAGGAACAGTGATCGGCTCTTCTTACCTTACTGTCCAAGGACCGGGTTGTTGGCCAGCCCACGACTGGCTGCCGTTTGGTCTGATGACCGAGACATGGGAGCCAGGTGTGCTTGCTTATCGTGTGCAAACGATACTTCACCAAGTTTCACTACAAGTTCATTTTTATAATAAAATTAGTAATTTTGAGAATGACCTATTATTACTTGGCTTTCAAGTGCTCTCTAGCTGGGAAATGTCTATCATCTCCCCTGTTTTGCATTAAGTCAATGAGCCAAATCAACAAAGGCAAACACTCTTCACTCTGGTATATGGGTGTGGGTTCCGATGATGGTAAAACAGCCCTCTCATTCCTTTTAGGACAAAGTTTTCCCTCAGTCATGCTGTTCTTTTGCCAGTGATTAAGTTGTCCATTTTCTTGCTTGTTAAAAACATGCAAAACAACAAAACAAAACAAAACCCACCATCAACAGGATTTTTTTTAACATTAATTTTTTTAAACGTGTGAATATAGGTAAAAAGCAGATCAGGACATTGATATTAAGTAATAATAGTGTTTCTTCTGAATTGCACATGTGCCTATAAACCTAATAAATAGGTTTTTCTTTTTTTTAAATAGAAGAATACAACTGTTTTTCCTCTGAGGATAAGAACTAACATTTTTACTGATCTTTTTGAAATAAAGTACTTTGATCCACATACATGTGTTTTTATAAAAGAAAATGGTCAATTTTACACAGATTCTCTAATTCAAAAATTCCAGGAAAAAAATACAATTTCCTTTTCAAATAAGACAACTGAACTGTCTTTTTATTATACTGACAACATTCGTGTTAGAGAAATACTACATTCTACTTTGAATCTCAAATCTTTAAAACATTTGTTTTGACTATGTCATGTTTAAATGATTTAAAAGAAAGCAATATCTAGGTATCAATACTGACACAAAATAACAACATATCACCCAAACTCCCTTCATTATCAACTATATCTAAATTCTTTACCTCTTAATTTCCAGCCTCTCTGAGTTTTAGACTACAGATTATAAAACAGGATATAAACTGAAGATCACAAATCTTTGAAAAACTGTTAAGTATGAAACACTAAGTGAGAAAAAGACTTATTGTCCACACCAAGGGAGAAATAGTTCAGATCACTAACTCCTGAAGGATAAGCATGAGTTGGCTGGTGAGCTACCTTTATCAGAATTGGGGAAAAGCAAAAAATAACTCACCCTTTATTTGTCCCCAGAGCTCTTCACATTTTCAGTAGGCATTTATCACCAAGTGGTTTTTTTTTTTTCCAGAACATATTGCCTTTAGTGATGTCTCTGATTTCTTCTATAAAATACAGACCTAATAGGCATTTTCATCATAAAATTGTACTGGTGAGAACTTTGCTTTTTTCTTTCTTTCTTTCTTTCTTTTCTTTCTTTCTTTCTTTCTTTCTTTCTTTCTTTCTTTCTTTCTTTTTTTTTTTTTTTTGTGTGTGTGTCACTTGTGATCCTCTTATAGGCTGTGAAATGCAATCTTCCATAAAAAGGGATGTGCTAAATCACACTGATTTCTATTCCAATGAAGATTACAGTTTGCTTTTAATGGGAATGACTCAGTCAATCAAAGTGGAAGCTTAAACATTCTGTCCCTGAATGAAACTTTAAAACATAATTCTTTCTTTCTTCCTTTGTACAGAGCCAACCTTCACTCACCTAGAGAACATTAAAGTGAAAGGCACATATTTAAAATACAAAAATGTATACCTTTTGAATGCATCCATCTCTACAACTGTGGCCTTTGGATTTTAACATGAAGTCTCAATTAAGAAACCTTTTGAAAGAAATGAGAAAATCTATCTCAGACATGCCAAGGGGAAAGCACAGAATTGTAGATAAAGACAGCTGGCTGGTGGTTAAATGAAAGTGCAATATTAAAGATTACATTTGATCAAGTTGACTCTACAAAAATATTTTTATGGCTACAGTGGGATCCCACAGCAATTTCGAGGTAATATATGGCTTTGTATCTGTCCTTAGAAGATTTCTTTGATGCTTGTTCTATATGTAGAGTTAAAGGGAAGATGAGGACTGAGATTACGGTCTCTTTCCCTCAGGGTGTGCAAGGACAGGCCTGGGTGGAAGAAAGGGATCTCTTTATGCTCCACTTTCTTAGATCTATCTGGGTAGAGTAGGCCCTGAAAAGATTGTGAAAATGTGGGCAAATTTCAGTGAATACCCCAGCATCCTGCTCAAACTGAAAAGGGAAACATAGCCAATGCCAGTGATTCTAAATTTTCCCCCTTTAAAAGAGAAGCAGGATTCCTATGTGAAGTTTGTGATAAACTCTCCCCTGCGCTGCCAAGGCAGATGCGGTGTTTCCTGAACAGAAGGGTCACCTACCTGCACAGCTGCTTCACAGGGTTTGGATGAATCTGGTGTGTTTTGAAAACGGATGGCTTCTAGACCCTCACTTCACAGCTAAAAATGTCAGCATTTAATGCCACTTTAATACTTTTCCCCCTCGCCTGCTTGTTAGGATCCTCGTGCAGTGTGGTTTTGCCAATATTGCATTCTTATGGGCAGTGAGCTCCCGCCTTGCTGAGGGCTTGCTGTTCAGAGGGACTCAGGCTGAACACTTGTCTGAGCACTCTTCCTCTTCCCAGAGAAGGCCCTCAAAGGGCACCGGGCTTTCTGGACCAACTCACATCCCATTGGCTCCTTGGCATTGCTGACCGCCCAGGTGTGGCTGCATCCATACCCTTCTCATAAGACTTCCCTTCTCCCAATCATAGGAATCCCCTCCAGGACTGCTGGTGGTCGAGGGGTGGGGGTAGAATGGGAAAACCAAAGTTTTCGGACTCCTCTCTGCCTCTGGGCGGTCTGCTTCTTCCCACAGACACGACACAACTCCACTTGCTGTTGTACCTGCTGCAGCATGGTGGGGTGTGTGCGTTACTGAGGGCACAGGGAAAGCAGGGTGCGATAGGCTCTCCTTGAGGCACATGGTTGCACGGCACGAGGCCCCAGTTCTCTTCCTGTTGTGTCTTTAAACCTACAGCAGGAGCTCTGCTGCCACATTAACGTAGGATTCAACCTGGGGAGGCCGGGAAGGCAAGGCAATGTGTGTGTGTGGTGGGGGGTATTTATGCACACATTCTGCATATTATAGGGTGCTATTTATTAAGCATGAACCATGTGCCAAGGCCATATGTATTATTGCATTTAAATTTCACAGCAACTCTATGAGGGAGGAACTGAATACACTATTATTGAACAACTCCCTGTTGTAAATGAGGAAACCAAGTCACAAAAGGTAAAGTAACTTGGGGCACCTGGCTGGCTCAGGGGGTTAAGCAGCTGCCTTTGGTTCAGGTCATGATCCCAGGGTCCTGGGGTAGAGCCCCGTGTCGGGCTCCCTGCTCATGGGGGAGCCTGCTTCTCCCTCTCCCTCTGTCACCCACCCTGCTTGTGCCCTCTCTCTCTCTTTCTCTCAAATAAATAAGTAAAATCTTAAAAAAAAAAAAAAAAAAAAAGTAGAGTAACTTGACCAAAGTCATGCAACTGAGAAGAGATAGCGTCAAAATTGAAAACCAAGCTGCCTAATCCAGTGCTGAAGGCAGACACTCAACCCCTGAGCCCCTCAGGTGCCCCTTATCCTACATTCTTAATCTTATTTTACTTCTTTTTCTATAAATATTGTCTATTATTACTATCACTTTATATTTATATCATAATATAATAATATAATTATCTCAATAAACTTTTTGGGTCATGAAATTATCCTCAGATCATCTTTGGTGTAAGAGGAAGTTCTAAGCATCTTGTGTGCAGAAAGGCAAATGAGATTGTACAAAAACAGGAACATGTCGGTGAGGCCGTGGTGGGCTAGTCTGTTGAAGAAGGCTTTCACCAGGGAACTGTTGAACACAGCTAAAAACTCTACGTAGACTTTGGTCTCCAGTTCTTTCCTCCATTTTTTACATTTACGTTTCCAACAAGAAGCTTGGGCTCCATGTTTTCATTAGTCTAACTTTCCTACCATTTGAAAGTGGTAAGATTAAAAAAAAAAAAAAGAAAGAAAAAGAAAGAAAGAAAGAAAGAAAGATTCATATATTTCAGTGGTCTCAAATTTTAGTGTGCCAGAACCACCCAGACTCTTGTCAAAAGAGACAGTTAGACCCCTGCTCCAGAATTTCTGAGACAGTAGGTCCGATTGAGACATGAGAATGTACATTCCCAATAAGTTTCCTGGTGATGTTGATGGTGTTGCTCCAGGGGCCACATGTCTGGGAATCGCAGGTATAGATAAAAAATGGGTACTTCAGCTGGAAGCTATTCTATTTTTTTGTTAGATAAGCCATGGATTTACATATATATATTTAAAATCTAGGTATCAGATCTTCAGCTCTGAATTAATATATCCCTTGACACCAGGCCTTAACTCATAATGTGGAGGCCCAGAAAATTAAGGCCATTCCACCTCCAGTTCAGCGTTAGCACAAGTATAGCCATCTCAGGCCCCTGTGAATAAGAGCTTAACACCCGTGGCAGGAAGCCCCATATCAGAATGAGAACAGAGCTTAACGCCCTTGAAAATCCCATATTGGAATGAAAACAGAGCTTAAGAAATTCCTCCCCCCCCCTTCTGGAGGTCCCCTAGACCAGCCCATAAAAACCCAGCTAGAACCCACCTCCGGGTCCAAGTCCCTGCTCCACTGTGTCGGGTATACTTGGACCCAAGCTCGAGCTTGCTAATAAACCCTCGTGTACTTGCATCGGTCTCGGCTCCTTGGTGGTTTCTCAGATTCGCAATCGTGGGCACAGCAATAAAATGATCTAAACGCATCCCTCAGTTTTACGTGGGGCCCCAAATTACCCTTGTGATCTTGTATTCATTGTTAGACTCTACTTATAACCAACACATGACTCCACTGACTGTTCACAAAGACCTCCTAGACGCCTGGCATTCTGCTGGATGCTGTCAGTGCATGATGAAGAAAATCAACACCCACAAGAAGCTTATACCAGGTAGGATTAAAATATTAGTCAACAAACACAACTAAATTCTATTGTGAGAAGTATTAAGCAGGAGAAGGCCATGTGTTCTGTGATCTTAAAGTTAGGGGTTTCTCTAAATCGTAGTCATCAGCATCCCCTGAAGTGATGCTTTAAGCTGAAAGGTCACAAAAACCCACTGACCCTACTCAAAGGATATTTCATTTTTTTTTTTTTTTTTTTTTTTTTTTTACTTATGGTAGTCACACAGAGAGACAGAGAGAGAGGCAGAGACACAGGCAGAGGGAGAAGCAGGCTCCATGCACGGGGAGCCCGACGTGGGATTTGATCCCGGGTTCAAAGGATATTTCAAATGCTCTTTATTTCAAGTGGTAAGTGACATTAAATACAAGATAATTTTAGGAGAGATGTTCCAAAAATCCAGGAAGGTCCTTATGGATTGTCAGAAGGACTAGAATTTGTGGTATTTTTAATAAACTACAAACCCCCTGACACCTCTGTACTTCAAACCGTCAAATCAAGTTTTCAAACATCACATGCATCTAGTAAGAATTGATCTAATTGATCAGGGTTTATTTCTCACTTATTCAGGGCATCCTCTTGTATTAGGGAGACTATCTAGACTTGAGAAAATGGTCTTGAGTCAAGGACAGGCAGGGCTAGGTAGGGAGAGATAGGTAGGGGGCCACGGGAGCAGGCTCACAAAAATCCCCAAAATGTGGAGGTGTAAAGAAACCAGAGATGATGAAACAAACCAGACCAGCTCCTAGGTGTCAGAGGTGGGATCTGGTTATAACAGCTGCATGTGACCAACAGAGAATTACAGGGCCCCCAAAGGGAAATGGGCCATCAAAGATGTTACCACAAGTCTTTATTCAGTGGTGCTCTCAATAAAGATGTTAAAAGGATTTAGGTTCCCTGGCTACCTTTAATAAAAGATCAACCCAACAACCCCACGTGGGCAACCCTGTCGGCACCCTTCTCACTCCTGAGAGCTCTCTCTGTATCCCTGCTTAACACATTTCTGTTGCTTCACTCACTCTCCTTTGTCCATGAGATTCCCTCTTCGACTCCGTGAGATGAGAACCTCATTCTCCTGCTTCGTTTTGGTGCGGAAACCCAGGATCACCCCCACCACAGGACTCTTCCTTTCTGGGAGATGTCTCGCTCTTAGATAATCTTTTCTTTTGATAAACAACAAAACCAGGCACCAGTTGGCCAGTTAAAGGTGAACAGCATGGCCCCCAATCTTAAGACTCAGGTGACAGGCTTCTGGAAAAAGGTTCGGTCAATATTCCTTCCTCAATAGAAGGAAATGTTGGCTTAACCCTACCAAGTTCTGCTTTCTGTTCATTGGCTTTTTCTTGAGTGACTTTCTCCTGCCTCAGGGACTTTGCCCATAGTAAGGCGCTGCTTGCTACTCAGGGATCCATTTCAAGGGTGCCTTCTATCCTCTGCAATTCCTTCTCTAGCACCTGGGAACTTTATGGGTCCAGTGGTCCCACTGACTTTGTCATATGGAGGAGAGTACTGCTTATGTAAATACATGATTTTTTAATTTGAAAGTGCTTTTCAAGAGAATTTAGCTTAGGATGAACTATCTTTTCGTCATTTTTGTTCCCTGGTAAGACATATGGTTTTCTGTTAGGTACAATTTAGGCTTAATCATGGCCAGAAATTAAAACTGAAATTATCAGTAGGCAGGATTAGAGTGATCTCTTTATATGATAAATTGTAGGCAGCCTGGTGTTTCCTGGGCATTTGCTCCACTTGGAATACTTTGGGTGTTAAGGAGGAAGTTAGTTACAAACCCCTAGTCAATCCCTTGAGCTGACTCTCCAGGGTCATATAGTTGAGGCTTTCTTCCAACAACAAAAATATAAAACTGTGATGATGCTAAATCTTGGGGTCTGCACCCTTCAATAGGGCCATGCTTACAAATGGGACCTCAGGTGTAAGGACAGAAAAAGTGCCCCAGGGCAAGGCGAGGAAGCATTTAAATTGGTTTATAATTGGCCTCGACTGGAGGAGCTAGGAATGCAAGCAAATTTACATGACCAAACAATGAGAGCTCAATCAAAAGAATCCCAAGAATGAGGTTATTTATAGGACTCCCTGCTTTGTTTTAGGTTCATCTGGGAGCTGGACCCCACAGGAGGACTAGTAATCCAGTGCTCTGAGCCTGCCCTTTGCTGTTTTTGTTTTTTTTAAGATTTTATTTATTTATTCATGAGACACACACACACACACACACACACACACACACACACACACACACACAGAGGCAGAGACTCAGGCAGAGGGAGAAGCAGGCTCCATACAAGGAACCCGACATGGGACTCGATCCTGAGTCTCCAGGATCACGATCTGGGCTGAAGGCAGGCCCTAAACCGCTGAGCCACCCAGGTTGCCCCCTGAACCTGCCCTTTGGTCACCACTGATGGCCTTGGGGTCTCTAAGGATGGAGACCGGCCCTGGAGATTGCACCGTGGAGAAGGCTCATCTGTAAGCAGCACACACCTCCCACTGAGAGACCCTACCTGTTTAGCCTTCTAAAAAGAGTTTCAAAGTTTAAACTGTTCATCTTGCTAAACCCCATGATTAGGCCAGACTTTTTGGGGGGGAATCCAGAGGAGACAAGGAGGATCTGCTGATGGGTAATTAAGAGTGGCTACACCTGTCGGGTTTGATGCCTCCTCAACCCAAGATGTTAGGCCACTCTTTCATCTTGGGTAGGCAAACCAGGGGACACTTTGGTCTAAAGGGGAGAGCTGATATGTAGGGACGCCTTCAGTTCCCAAGGACTCTCCCTTGGGGTGCTTTTTAACCCACTGGAAACAACTGGGATTGCGAAGTGTAGGAAAGGACTGCTCTCCTGTAACACTGTATGACCTCCATGGGATCTATCCATTAGATCTCTTCTGCAGAGAACAGGGCTCTACATCAGGACCCCCACCTAAGGGCCTCTTGCAGAATGTGTTTGCCCAACGTGTTGGCTGGTAAACTCCCTCCTGACAAATTGGATAATTCTCTAAATAAGCCTCCGAACAAACCCAAGTTGCTGGAGGAAACACAGGCCATCCTTAGGAGAGAGGACTCTGACTCTGTCACTGTTCCTCTTCCAAATAGATGTGGGGGCTTCTTCCTCATTCATTTCCCACGTTAATGGTTATAACTGGGGGCAACTGTGGTTAGTCTACCTCAGCACAGGGACTTTAAGGAATATTCCCAAGTGGCTGCCAAAACTCTCTTTGTTTCAGAGAAATTCCCTGTCTTCTCTGGCCTGACATGGACTGCCTCATTCCAAAGTCAGTGGAAAAGCATGACATTTGCTCAGCCGTCCATGTGGATGAGCTTTAAAACTGGGAACCTTGTTTCTCTGCCTTCTGGCTGCACTTTACCTCTTCTGCCTCCCCCTCTCCCTGCTCCTGTCTCTGTACCACCTTGGGTGTGGCCGCATACACCCATCACTTCAGATTTCCCCACCAGTGTCACAGTTAAAAATTGGCAGTTGGGAACACATTGACTTTTAAAAGTGGACTGAGGTGAATGGGGAAAAACTGAGAGCCCTTCCCCTAAGGTCAGGAACATGACAGGGACGTCCACTCTCACCACTGTTGTTCAACACAGTGCTGGAAGTCCTAGCGCCAGCAGTCAGACGATAGAAAGAAATAAATGGCATTCAAATTGGCAGAGAAGAAGTCAAACTGTCACTCTTGCAGATGACATGATGCTGTATATGGAGAACCTGAAAGACTCCACCTTAAAATTGCTAGAACTCATACAGCAACTCAGCAGCGTGGCAGGGATATAGAATCAATGCCCAGAAATCAGTTGCATTTCTACACACTAACAATGAGACAGAAATTGACAGAGACAGAGAAATTAAGAAATTGATCCTATTTGTTTTTTTTTTTTTAATTATTTATTTATTTATGATAGTCCCACAGAGAGAGGGGGAGAGGCAGAGACACAGGCAGAGGGAGAAGCAGGCTTCATGCACTGGGAGCCCGACATGGGATTCGATCCCGGGTCTCCAGGATCGTGCCCTGGGCCAAAGGCAGGCGCTAAACCGCTGCGCCACCCAGGGATCCCAAATTGATCCTATTTGTAATTGCACCAAAAACCCTAAGATACCTAGGAACAAACCTAATCAAAGGATCTGTACTCTAACAACTACAGAACACTTCTGAAAAAAATTGAGAAAGACACAAAGAGGTGGGAAAACATTCCATGCTCATGGATTGGAAGAAATAATATTGTGAAAATGTATGTATTACCCAGGGCAATTTACATGTTCAATGCAATCTCTATCAAAATACCATGGACTTTCTTCAGAGTGCTGGAACAAATAATCTTAAGATTTGTGTGTAATCAGAAAAGACCCCGAATAGCCAGGGGAATATTGAAAAAGAAAACCAAAACTGGTGGCATCACAATCCTGGACTTCAAGCTCTATTACTGTCAAGCTATGATCATCAAGACAGTGTGGTCCTGGCACAGAAACAGACACATAGATCCATGGAACAGAAGAGAGAACCCAGAAGTGGACCCTCAACTCTATGGTCAACTCATCTTCAACAAAGCAGGAAAGACTATCTACTGGAAAATGGACAGTCTCTTCAATAAATGGTGCTGGGAAAATTGGACAGCCACGTGCAGAAGAATGAAACTAGACCATTCTCTTACACCAGACACAAAGATAAACTCAAAATGGATGAAAGATCTAAATGTGAGATAGGAACCCATCAAAGTCCTAGAGGAGAACATGAGCAACACCCTTTTTGAACTTGGCCACAGCAACTTCTTGCAGACACACCCATAAAGGCAAGGGAAATGAAAGCTGTAATGAACTATTGGGGCTTCATCAAGATAAAAAAAAAAAGGCTTCTGCACAGTAAAAGAAACAGTCAACAAAACTAAAAGGCAACCTACAGAATGGGAGAAGATATTTGCAAATGAAGTATCAGATAAAGGGCTAGAATCCAAGATCTATAAAGAACTTATTACACTTAACACCCAAGAAACAAACAATCTAGTCAAGAAATGGGCAGAAGACATGAACAGACATTTCTCCAAAGAAGACATAGACATGGCCAACAAGCACATGAGACAATGCTCCGCATCACTGGCCATCATGGAAATACACATCAAAACCACAATGAGATCCCACCTCACGCTTGTCAGAATGGCTAAAATAAACAAGTCAAGAAATGACAGGTGTTGACAAGGACGTGGAGCAAGGGGAACCCTCCTGCACTGTTGGTGGGAATGTGAACTGGTGCAGCCACTCTGGAAAACTATGTGGAGGTTCCTCAAAGAGTTAAAAATAGAGCTGCCCTGCGACCCAGCAATTGCACTGCTGGGGATTTACCCCAAAGATACAGATGCAATGAAACGCCGGGACACCTGCACCCCGATGTTTCTAGCAGCAATGTCCACAATAGCCACACAGTGGAAGGAGCCTTGGTGTCCATCGACAGATGATGGATAAAGAAGATGTGGTCTATGTATACAATGGAATATTCCTCAGCCATTAGAAACAACTAATACCCACCATTTGTTTAAACGTGGATGGACTTGGAGCGTATTATGCCGAGTTAAGTAAGTCAATCGGAGAAGGACAATCATCATATGGTCTCACTCATCTGTGGAATATGAGAAATAGTGCAAGGGACCATAAGAGAAGCGGGGAAGAGACTGAGTGGGGAAAAATTAGAGAGGAAGACAAACCACGAGAGACTCCTAACTCTGGGTAACAAAGGGCTGTGGAATGGGGATTGGAGGAATGCGGTAACTGGGTAACAGGCATTAAGGAGGGCACATGATGGGTGAGCACTTGGTGTTATATGTTGGCAAATTAAATTTAAAAAATAAAAATAAAAAGATAAAAGAGGATGGGGGTGAAAGATTCAGTATTTAAACCAATTTAAGCTTGTCGATTTAATTAAGATAGACATGTCTTTAAAGTTATCAGCATTAAATATGAAACTTTTATTCTATTGAGGTTTACTAAAGGCCAAAAAAGCTCGTGTTATCTCTGTTGCAATTTGTTAGCAAAAAGATGATTTATTATTTATTTATTTATTTATTTATTTATTTTATTATAAATTTATTTTTTATTGGTGTTCAATTTGCCAACATATAGCATAACACCCAGTGTTGATCCCGTCAAATGCCCCCCTCAGTGCCGTCACCCAGTCACCCCCACCCCCTGCCCACTTCCCCTTCTACCACCCCTAGTTCGTTTCCCAGAGTTAGGAGTCTTTCATGTTCTGTTTCCCTTTCTGATATTTCCACTCATTTGCAAAAAGATGATTTAAAATGATGGTTAATCTTGTCTGTCTCAAAGTTTTCATGGGTGATTGTTAAGATAGTTTTCAAAGTTTTTGGTAACCTAAAACTTTAAAGTTTTGCTTGGATGGTTATTGAAAGTAAATTCATAGGTCATCTAGCTCTTTTCTAAAAAGATAAAATGTGAAAGCATTAATTACTGAGCGTAGGCTTGTGCTTTTGACTTCTTATTGCAGAGAAACTAAGGATGTTTGAGTCTGTTGATAAACATGCTTTGTACTTAATAAATGCATAGATTTGTCATATAAAGAGTTTTGGTGTAACAGTTCACAACTGGTTACTACTTAGTTTTCACCGAACACTAAGGTTTCTAAGAGTTAAAAATTCTGCTAAATGTAATTAAGACTGATGGGGAGGGAAGTAACTCTGTATATAAGAAAGTAGAAGACATGTAAAAAAAAGATATAAGAAATGAGAATGCATTTTTGTTAAAGGTCAAAGAAGGTACTTTTGTCCTAAATGAGAATGGTTGTTTGAAAATAAATAGCTTGGGACAAAACCTAATTGCAAAAACATAAGAGGTTTATAAAGCAAAAATCTTTGGAAAGGAATCTTGTGTGTGATCAGGATGGACTAAGATTAAAGTGAAGGGATTTTATTTTATTTATTTTATTTTATTTTATTTATTTATTTATTTATTTTTTAAATGAAGGGATTTTAAAAGTACACTGGTATAAGATTAAAAGTCTACTTTCTGTTCAAAAAGACAAGTTTTCCTGAATTGTTGGTCTGAACTTGATTAAAAAATGTAAACAAAGGGTTTTTCCTTTATCTCCAAAACCCAGTTTCTATGTTTTGTCTTTATGGGGCCTTCAATGATCCCTAATCCGATTTAGGCATGTGCTTAAAAACTTTCTAAGGGGGAGACCTGGGGGGCTCAGCAGTTGAGCGTCTGCCTTGGGTTCAGGTCATGACCCCAGGGTCCTGGGATCGAGTCCCGCGTCGGGCTCCCTGCATGGAGCCTGCTTCTCCCTCTGCCTGTGTCTCTGCTTCTCTCTCTCTGTGTCTCTCATGAATAAATAAATACATCTTTAAAAAAAAACACAAAACTTTCTAAGGTTTTAACAAACTGCCCAAGATTTAAAGTGTAAAAAAAGTCTTTTTAAAGCGTTAATTAGGTCTTTTTATTTGTCATGTTAAGTTCCTTTGGAAGCACTGTTAAACAAATGATAAGTCTTAGGTTACATTTGGATAAATGCCATAACTATTCTAGAGGTGATATGCAATCACTCAATTTTTAATGTTTTAATATAGGTCATCACTCGATACTTTGATAACTGAAGTATTATGTGTCACAACATAAACTGGATTTCCTTGCTAGCTATATTGTAACCTCGTCAGATGTTTAACCGTGTTCATTTTTGAGTCCTTTGTCATTTATACTTTTGGTTCTTATTCTCTTGCAAAATGTGTTTCATCTTTAAGGATATTCATATAAAGGCGTTTTAGGACAAATACAAGTTTTAATTTCTTTAAGATAAAAACAAAATGGGTAAGAATCTCCAGAACTAACTAACCTGAGGATAATTATACCATATGATTCTTGTTTAAGACATTGCTGACACTTGGGATGACTCTGTGGCTCAGTGGTTGAGCATCTGCCTTTGGCTCAGGTCGTGACCCCTGGTCCCGGGATCAAGTCCCGCATCCAGCTCCTTGCATAGAGCCTGCTTCTCCCTCTGCCTGGGTCTCTGCCTCTCTCTCTCTCTCTCTCTCTCTCTCTCTGTGTCTCTCATGAATAAATAAAAATCTTTAAAAATTAAAAAAAAAATAAGACATTGCTGATTCTCTCATGTTTGCTCTTCCAAGTTAAAGAAACTTTCTCTTAAGATATCTATGACTTACAGAACTGTGATAAAGTATTCATTTGTAAACAAATTAAAGCATTAACTTTTCTGTCTACCTGAACCGTCTGACATGAGTAAGGGTCTCCATGAGACAGGAACCGAGCTCTCCCACTTCACTCCTACACTCAAGTCTTCTGGGAGAGTTTATTAGTGCAAATTGTTCTTTCCTCTGAGGGAAAATGGAAAATAAAAAGCTAAAATACCTTTGACTCATGTGAGTGAAACTAGTGTGATCCTCTGAATCAGGCCGGATCTGTTCAAAGTGCCAATGAAGACACTGAACATTTTCTCAAGAAAAGAACCTTCTCTCCCTGAGGCTTACGAAAGAAAACTAAACACATTTCCTAGAGTGTGGGAGTGAAACACGGCCCTTAATTTTTATTGCATTTCTCTTCTCCGCCTAGGTAGAAACCGAGAAGAATCTGAAAAATTGAATCACAACACGTCCGGTGGCAGCAAGCTGGAAGAGGAAAAGAAAAGACTCCCAGGAGCATGAGTAGTAAGAGAGGGAAGGCCTGTTGCTCAGCCCATCAGGTGACTTTGTCGGTGACCCGGCATTCCAGCATCAGGCCCTAGGTCAAGTTCAGGAAGAAGGTAGTCATGTGGCATTTAGGCATATGGAGGTTGTTTAAGAAAGACCTTTGATAATGACATCGTGGAGAGGTATAGCCTGGTACCAACTACATGCCTCCTGCTGTCTCCAAAATTTGGCAGAATGTCTATGTTTGGCAATTTCTATAAAATAATATAAAATATCCAAAAATGCATGTACGGCCATACCACCCTGTCTACGGCTATATCACCCTGAATGCGCCCAATCTCATCTAAAAACGCAAATATCTTTGAACCAGAGTCCTCTTTCTTTCTTTCTTTCTTTCTTTCTTTCTCTTTCTTTCTTTCCTTCTTTCTTTCTTTTTCTTTCTTTCTTCTTCTTTCTTCCTTTTTTAAAAAAGATTTTATTTATTTATTCATGAGGCACACAGAGAGAGAGAGGCAGAGATACAGGCAGAGGGAGAAGCAGGCTCCATTCGGGGAGTCCCACGTGGGACCCGATCCCAGGTCTCCAGGATCACACCCTGGGCTGAAGGCAGCACTAAACCCTTGAGCCACCCGGGCTGCCCCCAGAGTCTCACTTCTAAGAATGTATTTTACACATGCATATGTGCCAAAGATGAACGTTCATCTATTTTACTGTGACATTATTTGCATCAAAGCACAGAGATTGAAAAACCCTATGTGCCCTTTCAACAGAAGACAGGTTATTTATTTATTTATTTATTTATTTATTTATTTATTTATTTTAAGACAGGTCATTTAAATTGTGCTATATTCTTATAAATGTATAAATCACAACTTTAAAATATGAAACCCTTCTACATGTATATCTGCTATGAAATGAGTTTATTTATTTATTTTTTAAATTTATGATAGTCACAGAGAGAGAGAGACAGAGACAGAGAGACAGAGAGGCAGAGACACAGGCAGAGGGAGAAGCAGGCTCCATGCAGGGAGCCCGACGTGGGATTTGATCCCGGGTCTCCAGGATCACACCCTGGGCCAAAGGCAGGCGCCAAACCTCTGCGCCACCCAGGGATCCCTGAAATGAGTTTATATGAAATACCGATATGTAAAAGAAAAGACAAGATTCAGAATGATATATGTAGAATGTTTTAATTTATATAAAAAGAGGGTTATCTGAACTAGGGGTGGTGGAAGGGGAGGAGGGCAAGGGCTGGGGGTGAATGGGTGACGGGCACTGAGGGGGGCACTTGACGGGATGAGCACTGGGTGTTATTCTGTATGTTGGCAAATTGAACACCAATAAAAAATAAATTTATTATTAAAAAAGTAAAATAAAATAAAGAAGGTTATCGATATCCATCCATCGGTCCATATTCTAGTCTACTAATAATGATACTTTCCAGTGGTTTCCTCTGGGAAAGGAGGACTGTAGCAGTGAGGGTTTGGGATGAGAAGCAGGATTTAAATTCCCTCAAATCCCGTACATGTTATATGAATATTTTACTGTGCCCATGTGTGTTTCTTATACAATTTTTTGGAAAAGTTTTTTGTGTTTTGTTTGTTTGTTCCAGAAAGAAGGACCTGACTGTGCATACTCCCAGGCTAGCCCAGCATAGGTCAGACTCTGACTTCGGCAAGACAGAGGCTACATTTAATGTATTGATAATCCTGTTGCATCAGTCTGCTCAGGCTGCCGACCAAATATCACAGATCTGGTGGCTTAAACAACTGAAATTTATTTTATCATGGTTCTGGAAGCCAACCGTCCAAATCAGGATATCCGCAGGTTTGGTTTCTGGTGAGATCTCTCTTCTTGGCTTGTAGGCAGCGCCTTCTCACTATGTACTTACAAGTACTACAAGTACTTACAAGTTCTCACTATGTACTTCCCTGTGCATGAGGAGAGAGGGGGAGAGGTCTCCTGTCTCTTCCTCTTCTTACAGGGACACTAGTTCTATGGATCAGGGTCCCACCTTTTATGCCTTCCCTTAATTGTCTCCCTAGAGGCCCTCTCTCCAAATACAGTCACACCGGAGGTAAGGGCTTCGACATGAATTTAGAGAGGGACACCGTCCAGTGCATAACACCTGGTAATTCTTTTTTTTATAAATTTATTTTTATTGGTGTTCAATGTGCCAACATACAGAATAACCCCCAGTGCTCATCCCGCCAAGTGCCCCCCTCAGTGCCTGTCACCCAGTCACCCCCACCCCCTGCCCTCCTCCCTTTCCACCACCCCTAGTTCATTTCCCAGAGTTAGGGGTCTCTCATGTTCTGTCTCAACACCTGGTATTTCAGGTATCAACCTATTTTCAAATCGTCCTGGCCTTTCACGCTTCTAGGAGTCCTCGTTTGTTCTCCTTTTGGTACCAATAGGAGCAAGCAAGGAGGTAAGGCCTGGAGCAAGAGATGGTGGGGAAAAGGCAAGTCAGGAACTCTGAAGCTGTCCCATCACCACCACACCCCCCTCTCCCGTCAGCCTGGTCCAGAAACAATCAACTGGAACATTGATCACGAACCAGCTCCGATTTCACCGCTTCTAGGACCTACAATAGGACACGTCAGATTACCTACAGCAAAGTCCTTGATAAAGGAATGTCCTGAGGGAGTTCATGGGGCTCAGTTTTTTTGAGTGAAAGGTCTTTTCTTTTCTCCTCTTTGAATCTTAATGGGCTTAGCTGAGCTGTCAAGGCTGCAATTGGAATGTAATGATTGAGGCCTTTGGCATTTTCTGTGTTGAACGACTTCCCTTTTATCAGAGCAACCCAGCCTGTGAACCACGGGGAATCAGACGTGGTCTGGGTCCCTATGATAATACATCAAGGCCCCCCGGAGGAGAAAGCGTGGTTCTCTAAGTGGCCAGGTTTCCGCTTATAGAGCTCTGGGAAAGCGGTGAGGACGCTCAGCGTGGGCAGGACAGGACATCCGCAGGGGTGAGGATGGGGACATAGGCCAGGGAGGCTCCGGGCACCCTGGTAGCTCAGATGCGCTTAGGCCCCTCCAGCCACCTGGTCTCCTGTCACTGCTCTCCAAGTGAACCTCGGCTTGTGCGTGGGCCACCGTCTCCTGTCAGCCTGGAGGCCCCGGCGGTGACAGCGGTGTCACCCACGCTGCTCCCCAGCCCGTGAGCCCTCTGCCTGGCCTGGCTTTGATAATCCCACCCACGCTTCCACCATGAGCGGAGGAGGGGTCACCCCGGGGCAGCCCCTGCTCTGGGCCCCAGCTCGGATGCCCTACAGTCTCTCTCTCCTCGTCTCTGCCATAGTTTACTTTTGGGTCCTAACCAGCTGGCACGGTGCATACCTGGCACACAGGTATTTTTTTTTTTAAAGCATTTTGAAGCTAACGGATCAAATTTAACAATTGATTGAACACGTGTGAACCGTGTTCCCAGCTGTGAGAACCTCCTCCCGGCTCACCCGGTGGCTGGCGGGGCCTGCACTGGGGCTAGAGGTGGACACTGCGCCACTGAGCCCGCCGCACGGTTGTCACTCACCCCGGGTTCAGCCGGCCTGGGTTCTAGAAGGAAAGCCGGAGGGGAGCTGCACAGCGGGAGCAGTGAGACTCCGGCTGGAGGGGCGCCTGCGGGCTCAGCGGTGGAGCCTCTGCCTCCGGCCCAGGGCGTGACCCCGTGACCCTGGGGACCCGGGATCCAGGCCCACATCGGGCTCCCTGCAGGGAGACTGCTTCTCCCTAGGCCTGGGTCTCTGCCTCTCTCTCTAATGAATAAATGACATCTTAAAAAAAAAAAAAAAAAGAATCCAGCTGAAAGCAGGAGCTCTGGGCCCCAGGAGTGGGGTAAATGCTCACCACTCACCCACGTACTGCAGCCTTCCCTTCAGGCAGGCCCGGGACTACACGCGGGGAACCAGACCCAGACCCTGCTCTCCTGGAACTCACGGTCCTGTTGGGCTGATAGACGAGTCAACACACACCGCCCATTCTCCTCCTGGGGCATTTAGGGGTTGCTGTTCTGATCTGAAGGCCCCCGATAAGCAGTGATTTGTCTTTGGTGTCAGAGAAAGTGAACTCTTAGCGAGCGACTGAACATAACCAACAACCCAACATCTCAGCCTGGATTGCCTTCCATCTGCGTGTTCCCCTCTCAAACTGGAGATCGCACTATGTCCCTGAGGGTAGTAAACTTCAAATTATGTTATAATGAGTCTTAGGAAGAAGATAGGTTTTATCAGAATTTTTGAGAATTTGGACGTTTGCAAAAGAGATCTGGAACCTGTCCCTGTAATTGCCGTGCACCGTGACAAGTACAGAGTTAATATCTTAAAGCTGTTTTTTAGGGAGGAGGTGGACAGACAGTAGAGGTTTTATTTTTATTTTATCACAAGGATTTTTTTAAAGATTTATTTATTTATTTATGATAGACACAGAGAGAGAGGCAGAGACACAGGAGGAGGGAGAAGCAGGCTCCATGCAGAGAGCCCGACATGGGACTCGATCCCAGGACTTCAGGATCACGCCCCGGCTGAAGGCAGGTGCTAAACTGCTGAGCCACCCGGGGATCCCCTGAGAGTAGAGGTTTTATAAGGAAGGTAGCAAATAAAGCAAAGATCCCATTCATCGTTGTCTTGTGCAAAAGCCCAGACTCCTAACAAGACTTGGTAATGCAAATATTGGCTTCAAAAGAGAGACTTTTTTTTTTTTTTTCCTCCCAGAGTGTGGTTAGGGCTAGTTCTGAAATCTGGGGCACATCTTTCAAGAAATGCATTGTTGATTCTAGGGAATAAAAAATATAACCCAGCCTGACTCTGCCAGTGGGCCCTGATCCCTGGAAAGCTCTGTGGTGCAGCTGGCAGGAGGAACGAAAACAGGCCAGTGGGCAGCTGGGCCTAAAGATGGTGACATCAAGGGCGGGATCCTGGAGTCCCGGGATCGAGTCCTGTGTTGGGCTCCCTGCGTGGAGCCTGCTTCTCCCTCTGCCTGGGTCTCTGCCTCTCTCATAAATAAATAAAATCAAAAAAAAAAAAAAGAAAAAAAAAAAAGAAAAGCAAAGAAAAGAAAAGAAAAGAAAAGAAAAGAAAAGAAAAGAAAAGAAAAGAAATCACGGGAAAGACACCTGGAACAAGCCTCCAGGTCCCTCCTCTGTTTAAAATGGTTTCCCGGGATCCCTGGGTGGCACAGCGGGTTGGCCCCTGCCTTTGGCCCAGGGCGCGATCCTGGAGACCCGGAATCGAATCTCACATCGGGCTCCCGGTGCATGGAGACTGCTTCTTCCTCTGCCTATGTCTCTGCCTCTCTCTCTCTCTCTCTCTCTCTCTCTCTTTCTGTGACTATCATAAATAAATAAAAATTAAAAAATAAATAAATAAAATAAAATGGTTTCCCTGGGGGCGCCTGAGTGGCTCAGTCAATAGAGTGTCTGCTTTTGGCTCAGGTAATGAACCCAGGTTCCTGGGATCAAGGCTCACATTGGGCTCCCTGCTCTGTGGGGAGTCTGCTTCTCCCTCTGACCCTCCCTCTGCTTGTGCTCTCTCTCTCTCACATGCTCTTTCTCTCAAATAAATAAAAATCTTAGAAAAGTTATAATAAGATGGTTTCCCTGGACAAGGGCAGACTTCAGTGGCATGCCCAACTTTCAGCAAGGCACGTATGAGAATATTTTATTTAAATAAAGCACACAGAAGAGCATTGCTTTGCACCCTACAAAATTTAAAAAAAATGCTATTTGACCTATACCATATGAGTGTAATGAAAATACTTTGTTTTGAATGGTTTCAAATAGGCAATTTCGGAGTTGGTAGCAAATTGAATGTTGAGCTTGAGTTGTGTGAATTCGGAAAATCTCATGTAAATTGTGGAGTTAGATTTCTTTCCCTGACAACTGTAATTTTGCGTATGGCAGGCATTTTTCAGCATTTGCAAGGTTTTTAGTGCTCGAGAATGGGAATACTTGCGTCATACTTTGTTAAAGAATAAGAAAGGGCAGAACCAATGTTGGTAAATTCTCCTCTTTATAATGAAATCAGTCCTGTGGTTTCCTTCTAGAACGTGCTGCAAACTTGAAGAGCACCAAGTTCAGTCTCATATGGCCTCCTGGCTTAGAACAAATTTCACTGCCTCCGATGGAATCTAAAGGTCCCAGTGATCTAATGAAATAGGGTCCTGGTAGTCTGACCGCGGGGGAGCCAGGTTCTCGTCTCACGGAGTCGAGTCGAAGAATGAAGTGAGACGTTTATTAAGCAAGGATACAGAGAGAGCTCTTGGGGTGAGAGGGGTCCCCCCCCACCGGGGTTGCCACGGAGGGCCTGTAGGGTTGGCCTTTTATTAAAAGGTAGCCAGGGAGCCTAAATCTTTCTTAAACTTTTATTTATTTTATTTTATTTATTTATTTATTTATTTATTTATTTATTTATTTATTTTTAGACTTTATTCATGAGAGACACAGAGAGAGAGAGGCAGAGACACAGGCAGAGGGAGAAGCAGGCTCCCTGCAGGGAACCCGACGTGGGACTCGATCCTGGGTCTCCAGGATTATGCCCTGGGTCACAGGCAGGCGCTAAACCGCTGAGCCACCCGGGCTGCCCTATTTTTATTTTATTTAAATCCAACTTGCCAACATCTAGCATAACACCCAGTGCTCATCATACCCTGCACCCTCATCCGTGCCCGTCACCTGGTTACCCCAACCCCCCCCGCCATCTTCCCTTCCGCAACCTTTTGTTTGTTTCCCAGACTCGGGAGTGTCTCATGGTTTGTCTTCCTCTCTAATTTCCCCCCTCAGTGTCCCCCCTTTCCCTGATGGTCCTTTGCACTGTCACCTTATATTCCATAGCTGAGCACAACCATATGATAATTGCCTTTCTCCGACTTACTTATTTCACTCAGTGTGATCCCCTCCAGTTCCATCCCCGTCAGTGTTAATGGGAAGTGTTCATCCTTTCTGATGGCTGAGCAATATTCCATTGTGTCTGTGTATATATATATACACACACACCACGTCTTCTTTATCCATTCATCTGTTGAAGGACATCTCAGCTCCTTCCATGGTGTGGCTAATTCTTTTAGTATCTTTATTGATGGCACCATTGAGTAGAGCCTAGTGGTAATATCTTTAGTGGCTTACTTCCTTTTTTAGGGTCTGATAATCCTCTGTTGGCCACATGTAGCTGTTATAAGAAGACCACACTTCTGACACGTAGGACAGGATGGCTTGGTTTGTTTCTTTTTCTCTGGTTTCCTTACAGCTCCACATTTTGGGGATTTTTGTGAGCCTGCTTCCACGGCCCTCTACCTATCTCCCCCTACCTAGCCCCATTTGTCCCTTACTCAATCAGATCTTATGAATAATTCAAATGGTAAATCTGGTTTTCTTTATAAAAATTAATACTTCCGGGGTGCCTGGGTGGCTTAGTCAGTTACGTGTCTGCCTGCAGCTCAGGTCATGATTCCGAGGTCCTGGGACCGAGTCTGGTGTCTGGCTTCATGCTCAGCAAGGAGCCTACTTCTCCCTCTCCCTCTGCCCTTCCCTCTACTGTGCTCTGTCTCTGTCAAATAAATAAGTAAATAAAATCTTAAAAAAATTAATACTTCATAAAATGCGATTTTATTCCTAAAACTGAATGGTGCCTTTTAACGAAGCTTAGAGTATAAATGTTAACCAAATCCCATATTACCCTTATAACCCCATATTTATTTTTCCAACTTACGGAAGGATATTTGTTGTGAATGAGATTATCTTCTTCAAAGATTTTTTGAGTTTGCACGTGGATCAGCTATTTTGACAGGTAAACTAGTTCTTGTCAATCTAAAATTGATTCAAGAAAATAATTGGCTTGAGTGATGTTTTTCATCAAGTTGGCTTAAAAATTTGGCCAAACTGACTTCTTGTTTCGGTATTTGGTAGTCACAACGAAAGATGTTCATTAACAACATCGGCGATTTTTATTTTTTTTTAAAGATTTTATTTATTTATTCATGAGAGACACTGAGAGAGAGAGAGAGAGGCAGAGACACAGACAGAGGGAGAAGCAGGCTCCATGCAGGGAGCCTGATGTGGGACTCGATCCCGGGTCTCTAGGGTCACGCCCTGGGCCAAAGGCAGGTGCTCAACAGCTGAGCCACCAGGCATCCGTCCCCCACCAGCAATTTTTAAAGGGTCTGTGAAATATCAGTCCCTTTCTAGGCTTCATGGAGCACTTCCCATCAACTTGGAAATTGGTTAACTTGACCAGCAATTTTAGAACATCTCAGATGTTTATTCGGCTAGCAAACCATGACTTATTTTCCTATTTTTTCCCCCCATGGATACAAAGAGAACCAATAACTCTTTACTGAGATGCTCTCCTCAGTCTCTAAGATAATGCATTCTATTTTTGAAGAGATGTTAATCCATGTTAAAATGAATCGAGGGTAAAAGGATACACTCAGTACTCATGAGGGCAGATATACAGTAGAATGGTGCACAAAATCCTGAGGATTAATTATAGCGAAGAAGGCAAGAAGTGTTTATTGAGCTTTGGGCATAATAGGTATGAAAGAGATGACATAATGTCTGTACTTTTAGTTTCAGTTCAGTAGGGAGAGTTAGAACAAGCTTACCAATGGGGCGGAGGGCACAGGCTAAAGCACAGCGAAAGGACACTTGATTTAAGGTATGACTTTCACCACGTTAACTATGAGTTTGTTCTCTTACATCTAAAATTGACCAAATTTGCAGAACTGCAGGATTTCCAAGAAAATGCACACGAGAGAACTTTTGTAGTTGAGACCTACACAAACTTGCTATCATACGTGCTACATGCACATGAGTAGTGTCACACATATGTGTATACGATACGTATGCATAGATATCATGTTACGTGTAAAAAAAAGGGGAAAAAATATGATAGGATTTCAACCCCCCCCCAAAAAAATAAAAAATAAAATAAAATAAAATAAAAACCCTGGAATCTGGAGAATTTATCAGATCTGTGATTTTCCTCTGTTCCTCTCCACCTCTTCCTCACTGAGTCGATGGTCAAATATTTTTGTTTTTTTTTTTTTTTTTGGTCAAATTCTTTTATGCTGATAACTGCAGTGGGATACAACTGGGAATGGACGAGTGTTTCCAGAACCCTGATAAAAATTCTACCATCGTCAACCCAGCTTCCCCACCCATGGAAGGAAGGATTTCTTCTCGCTCGACCAAAAGCAAAATCCATCCGTGTGCTAAGTTATCGAGGAAGTAGGGAGGACGGAAGAGGCAAGGCAAACAGCCGGTGCTTGGAAGGTAGACAGGGTCTTCTTCTGAGAAGGGGCTGAAGGACAGCTTGCTGCGGACGCCGTGGGTGAGAAAAAGCGCGGAAGAGAAGACTGGGAGTGTCAGTGAGCGCAGCTGTGCACAATGCCCGGATTTCTTTCACTGTCCTCTAAGATATTTCAGTAAAGAATGCAATTTATTTTTCATCCCCGTGGCTGTGTGGACTGTTCCATAAACGCGATACCGACTCTGAGCCACGTGGGCTTGGATATATTCGATATTGCAGGTGTTTCCTAGACGTTTGCCACGTGCTGGGCCCATACAACACGCGTGGATGTGAAGGGCAGCGAGCGTGCCTCCATCCTCAGGAGGCCAGGGGTCCAAGCCAGATGGGGGTACGTGCAGTGAGTGAACCCGAGGGTCTGTGTGCTAGGACGTGCCACACACGAGGCCTTACATTAGACGAACGTTCTTGGAACACGGCAGCAAGAGGCGCTGGGGGTGCTGGGCGTGCGGGGCGCCAGGAAAGTCGCTGCTACACCTGCACAGATGTTTCCAGACCGACCCAGAGAGCTGGCGGTGGAGGAGGAGAGGCCCCGGGGGGGGGGGGGGGGGGGGGGCGGCGGTACTGGAACCCTGTGCTGTTTTCCTCCTGCAGACCCTGAACTGCTAAAAATCTTCTGAGGCTCTGTTTAAGATTGGACTCAATGTAGGTAAGCCAAGAAAGCTGGGGGGGAGAGGTGCAGGGGGTGGGGTGGGGATTTCCTCATTTTTTTCTTTTTAATTTTATTTGCTTATTTGAGAGAGAGAAAGCCAGAGACAGAGTGGGAGCAGAGGGGAGGGGCAGCGGGGCGGGAAGCAGGCTCCAAGGCACAGCCTGGGCCTTCCTCCCGGCCCCTCCTCCCGGCCTTCCCTTCCTCCCAGGCCTTCTCTGGGCTCCTTCTTCCCAGGCCTTCTTCCCGGCCCTTCCTTCCCCCCGGCCTGTCCTCCCGGCCCTTCCTCCCGGGGCCTGGACCAGAGCAGACACCGACCACGGAGCCACCCCCAACCCGGAGCCGCCGTCCCCAGGGCCTGAGGGCGGACTGGGCCGCAGGCAGGGCTCGGGGTCACACGGGGGCACACTGTGGGGCCCGGGGTCCCCCCAACAGGGAGGCTAGGAGTGCTCTCGACCCACCTGCTTCTCCGCAGGCGACTGGCTTCCTCCGTGAGCGAAAGGCCGCTGCGGGCGCTGCTGCGGGGCCGTGGGCACGACGAGGACCAGCAGGTGTCCAGTGGGTGCGGCGTGGGAGCACCTGGGGACCTTGGGGGGTGGATGGGGACCCGGACCCCCAGCCTCGCCTCCCCCCGGCGCCACACCAGTGCGCTCCATGCGGCCTGGCCGCCACCTTCAGCTGGGGTGCTGACCCCAGGGTGCTGGGATCGAGCCCCACATCGGGCCGCCCCTTGGCTCAGGTGGTGACCCCGGGGTGCTGGGATAGAGCCCCATGTCGGGCCAACCTCGGCTCGAGTGCTGACCCTAGGTGCTGGGATCGGGCCCCACATCGGCCGCCCTCGGCTCGGGTGCTGACCCCGGGTGCTGGGATCGAGCCCCGCGTTGGGCCACCCTCTGCTCGGGTGGTGGCCCTGGGGTGCTGGGATTGGGCCCCACGTCGGGCTGCCCTAGGCTGGGGTGGTGACCCCAGGTGCTGTCATCGAGCCCCACCCACATCTGGCCGCCCTCTGCTCGGGTGGTGACCCTGGGTGCTGGGATCGGGCTCCACGTCTGGCTGCCCTCGGCTCGGGTGGTGACCCCTGATGCTTTAATTGGGCCCCACGTTGGGCTCCAGTGTCGTGACAGCTGGGCTTTTCCCCTCTTCTGTCGTCTCTTTCCTTTCACTCTCCCCCAGAGAAATACATGGAATCTTTAAGAAAAAAAAAACAAAACAAAAACAAAAAACAGACTGGACTCCAGGGGCAGGCTCACTGGCTGGGTCCTGGCTCATTCGCCTCTTCCTATGACTTTGGGCAAGTTAGCTAGTGTTCCTGGCAGCAAGCGCTCAGGAGCTTTTCTTTTGTTTTATCTTATTTTATTTATTCATGAGAGACACAGAGAGAGAGGCAGAGACCCAGGCAGAGGGAGAAGCAGGCTCCATGCAGGGAGCCCCATGCGGGACTTGATCCCAGGCTCCAGGATCACGCCCTGGACTGAAGGCAGACATCCAACCGCTGAGCCCCCCAGGCGCCTCTAAATCAAGATTTGTGAATATAGCAAAAAAAAAAAAAAAAAAAAGACTAGTTTAAAAGATGAAACTCTCCTAATGAAACATTTATGAAGTATTTATTCATCCCTGTAAACCAACGCGTTGGGTTTGCCCCGAAGCCATTTTCAGTGCTAGTTCTTAGGTTTTTAAAAACATTACCTTTCACTATGAGAACACCAGAGACTCCTAAGAAAAGACAACCGGTGCACGGGCTGTTACCTCGTTCAAAATAGAATATAAAGAAATTCTTTCGTGCTTCTCCTTTATGAATTGCTGCTTTTTTTCTAAGATTCTTGAATTTGGGGGCATGTGTCAGCTCCGGCGGCTGTGGATGCTAGACACCTCTCCAGCGCCAGCGCGGGTCCTCTGCCCCTTTGACAACCTCAGGACTGAGGTCCTTGTGGCCTGGCAGCCCCTGGAAGCCAAGGAGCCACTCAAGGCCTATTATCAGGGGGAAGCGCTTCCCCTTTCCTGTCTTGATGTGGCTCTTTGTTTCTTTCCAGCCCCTTCCTTCTCCAGGGCTGACCTCCAGCCTGTGATGGCCTAGGCTTGGCCTGGCCATGGGGAGCAATCTCCATGTGCAGAAGGACTGATCTTGAGAACAAAATGACAGCGTCATATGAATGGTTTCCAACATCTCCTTTGGGAATGTTTGATTGAGCTTGGCTCAGGTGACCGGGGTGGTTCAAACTGCGGCCTTGGGAACCCTGGGTGGCGCAGCGGTTTGGCGCCTGCCTTTGGCCCAGGGTGCGATCCTGGAGACCCGGGATCGAATCCCACGTCGGGCTCCCGGTGCATGGAGCCTGCTTCTCCCTCTGCCTGTGTCTCTGCCTCTCTCTCTCTCTGTGTGACTATCATAAATAAATAAATAAAAATTAAAAAAAATTAAAAAAATAAAATTTGATAATCTTAAAAAACAAACAAACAAACAAACTGCGGCCTTCAGCGTGTCCTCTCCAACCCCAGTTAGGAGTCCATGGAGACATAGACATGGCCAACATGCATATGAGAAAATGCTCTGCATCACTGGCCATCAGGGAAATACAAATCAAAACCACAATGAGATCCCACCTCACGCCAGTGAGAATGGGGAAAATTAACAAGGCAGGAAACAACAAATGTTGGAGAGGATGCGGAGAAAAGGGAACCCTCCTGCACTGTTGGTGGGAATGTGAACTGGTGCAGCCACTCTGGAAAACTGTGTGGAGGTTCCTCAAACAGTTAAAAATAGACCTGCCCTACGACCCAGCAATTGCACTGTTGGGGATTTACCCCAAAGATACAGATGCAATGAAACGCCGGGACACCTGCACCCCGATGTTTCTAGCAGCAATGTCCACGATAGCCAAACTGTGGAAGGAGCCTTGGTGTCCATCGACAGATGAATGGATAAAGAAGATGTGGTTTATGTATACAATGGAATATTACTCAGCTATTAGAAACCACAAATACCCACCATTTGCTTCAACGTGGATGGAACTGGAGGGTATTATGCTGAGTGAAGTAAGTCAATCGGAGAAGGACAAACAGTGTATGTTCTCATTCATGTGGGGAATATAAATAATAGTGAAAGGGAATATAAGGGAAGGGGGAAGAAATGTGTGGGAAATATCAGAAAGGGAGACAGAAGTAAAGACTGCTAACTCTGGGAAACGAACTAGGGGTGGTAGAAGGGGAGGAGGGCGGGGGGTGGGAGTGATTGGGCGACGGGCACTGGGGGTTATTCTGTATGTTGGTAAATTGAACACCAATAAAAAATAAATTAAAAAACAAATAAAATGCAAAAAAAAAAAAAAAAAAGGAGTCCATGGAGATCGCCGTGCAACCCGGTTCCCATAAAGGGCCTGTTTAAGGCCGACGAGTACAGAGAAGGTGTGCTTCCAGGTTCAGAGAGTGACTGGTATCGGTTCCTTTCTAAAAACAACATTTTTTGTTTCCAGTGTGGAAAAAAAACAAACAAAAATTTTATTTTTTATTTATTTATTTTTAAAATATTTTTATTTATTTATTCATGAGAGACAGAGAGAGAGAGGCAGAGACCCAGGCAAAGGGAGAAACGGGCTCCATGCAAGGAGCCTGACGTGGGACTCGATCCCGGGTCTCCAGGATCAGGCCCTGGGCTGAAGGCGGCGTTAAACTGCTGAGCCACCCCGGATGCCCGATAAACAAAAATTTTAAATGAGTTGATAAGGATAATCAGAGTGGATGAAGTCAAAGAATAATTACCCAATAAGGTAATATATGTTTACCCAATAAGGTAAATATGGTTTACCCAATAAGGTAAACCATAGATAATATTTAAGATTAAATATTAAATAATATTTAAGATTTTCTGACATAAAACTTAGCTTAAGGACCTGTAAATATAAAAGTAATAAAAATAAAATTGTGTAAAATAAGGTGAGATTATTCTCTGAAAAATCAGAAAACAGATGCAAGGAATTAAGTGACTCTGAACACTGCTGGGAATGGCCAGTTTGTCCTGGTATCCTGGTACGCCAGGGGGCTGAAGC
Organism: Canis aureus; assembly: GCF_053574225.1. Classification (NCBI taxonomy): domain Eukaryota; kingdom Metazoa; phylum Chordata; class Mammalia; order Carnivora; family Canidae; genus Canis; species Canis aureus. The sequence continues at coordinate 7,850,839 of NC_135630.1, read as the reverse complement.
GCGAGGCAGGCTGTAGGGCTGGTGTTCCTGCCCTGGTTTTCCTACTGAGCCTCTTGCAACGGACGGGAGGGATTTGAGGAGCGTCACCTTGACATGGATGAGGTGGGACAGGAGAGGGATCCTCGGGCTCTGAGTGAACAGCTGCTGCAGAGGGAGCTCCCTGGTGCCCCTTGACCTTCCACCAGGCTGCTGGAGAGGCCAGAGAGAGGGAGAAGGAGAGGGAGAGAGGGCTTGGGGGGAGAAGGAGGAGGGGGAGAGGAAGAGAGATGATAGGCATGGCATCTTCCCCTGTGGCATGCACCTGCAGCTCCCGTGGGTGCTCTGTCCTCCCCCGCCACTTCTCTGTGCTCTCCAGGGACCTCAACTCACAGGGTTGGTAGGACTTAGAACAAGCTTACGTCTGTTGCTTCCTCTGGCATTTGCAGAAGCTCCGTCAACAGCGCTGGGACCTGTGGCATGGAGGCAAAGGTACGATTATCAGTGTGTCAAGGTGAAAACAGAAATTGGAATGAATTTCCAACCCCCACCCCCCCACCCCCCACCATCCTACGGCCCATCCTTTGCTTATTCAGGTCTTTGGAATACTGAGTGGAGATACTTCTCTGTAGAAGGCACAGGAAGGAGAATTCAGGAAGAGGGGGAGGCTGTAGGGAGGAAATAAGAAACAAGTCAAAAAGCAGAGGAGTTTTAGACGGTCGTGTGTGGTGATATGTCCTGTCCCTCCCCCGAGGGCTGTATCCCAATGGCTCTCATTCAACACATCCTATATCATATTCCTCTGCATTTTGAAAAAAAAATTTTTTTTAGGGACGCCTGGGTGGCTCAGTGGTTGAGTGTCTGCCTTGGGCCCAGGGCGTGACCCCCGGGGTTCAGGGATCGAGTCCTGCATCGAGCTACCCACACAGAGTCTGCTTCTCCCTCTGCCTGTCTCTCATGAATGAATAAATCTTTAAAATTTTTTAAAAAAATCTATTATTTAAAACATTTAAAAAATAACTATTGAACATGTTTACTGTGCACCAGGTATTTTCTAAGTGGTTTAAGGGTAACTTAACCCTCTCATGATAACCCTATGAGGTGGGCACAGTCATTTTTCCTACGTTATTATGGAGGAAACAAAGGCACATAAAAAATAAATAGCTCAAGGTCACATGGGCAGAAAGTGTCAAATCTGAACCTCAAACCCACAATCTGGCCCTTGGGTTTGTGCTTTTAGCCATTGTACTCTGCTCCTTCTCTTCTTGTTTTACACTGGATTTTTATTAAACATGTAAAAATGAATATAGGCTCCTTGCTAAAGAAATTGAACTATCAATAAACCAAACCACCCTTGAACCACTCCCCATCTTCAAAGTTTTACTCTTTTCATATTCTTTCAAATCTTTTATCTCCTATATATTTGTATGTATGCATGAGTACATGTGTGTATATATATGTATATTATGCATATGTATGTATTATGTACACATTTGTGTATATTATGTATATATTATAAATATATATGTATTTTATTATATGTTTATATATATTATATATTATAAATATATGTTTGTATGTATAAATATATGTATATATACACACATATACCCACACATATATGCTCACACATATACCTACATACATACACATATGTTTATATGCAATTGTAGAAAATACATAATATTGTTTGTGTCATATTTTTTTTTGTGTGTCATATTTTTTAAATTTTGTTTTACTCAGCATTTTATCTAGCAGATCCTTCTAGATCTACATAGGTCACTGCTGCATTATAAAAAATTGTTGCAGGACGCCTGGATGGCTTAGTTGGTTAAGCATCCTCCTCTTGATCTCAGCTCAGGACTCAATCTCAAGGTTGTGAGTTCAAGTCTTGCATTGGGCTCCATGCTGGGTGTGGAGCCTACTCAAAAATATTTTTTAAGTTTTTTTTTTAAGATTTTATTTATTTATTCATGAGAGAGACACACACAGAGAGAGAGAGAGAGAGAGAGAGAGGCAGAGACACAGGCAGAGGGAGAAGCAGGCTCCATGCAAGGAGCCCGACGTGGGACTTGATTCTAGGTCTCCAGGATCAGGCCCTGAGCTAAAGGTGGCGCTAAACCGCTGAGCCACCGGGCTGCCCCCAAAATATTTTTAAACAGAAAAAGAAAATACAGGGCAGCCCCGGTGGCACAGCGGCTTAGTGCCGCCTGCAGCCTGGGGTGTGATCCTGGAGACCTGGGATCGAGTCCCGCATCGGGCTTCCTGCATGGGGCCTGCTTCTCCCTCTGCCTGTGTCTCTGCCTCTCTCTCGCTCTCTCTGAATGAATAAATAAATAAATCTTTAAAAAAAAAAAAAGAAAAAGAAAAAGAAAATACAATCATTTCCTAATATTCTATGGTGTGGATAGACTACATTTTGCTTAAGAACTTCCCCAGTGAGAGTTGGACAATTAGCTCCTCCCATTTTATACTCCTTCTAACGATGCTTCAGTGACCACCTTCATACATATTTCCTGTGTATCCATATGATTATTTTTCAGAGAGAGGTTCTGAAAAATAGACATGCTGGGTCATATACAAAATACAACGACAATTTTAGTAGAATTGCCATTTTTGTATCTAGTAGTCAACATAATCGTTCATGAGAAATCTTATTTTCTGAAAAATCATGCTCCCAAAATAATGGTACTTAGGGAAAAAAAATGGGCTGGGGCAGATGATCCAAAATCTAGGCAGCTTTATAACCAGAGTACTAACAAAACCAACATCTTTTCTTTTCTCAGTCACCCCTGTTCCAGGCCTGACCTTCAGGTATTATGATACGGGTTTGGCTCGGCTCTCCCAGAGCAGTGGTCCTGGACAGCCCAGAAAGGTGGTCCTCAAAGCTAGAGGATCCCCTGCCGTGATGCACCTGGAAGTGCAGCTCTGAGCCAAGGGGCTTCCTTTAAGGTTGACACAGGAAGTGTAACCTGTCACGCGCCCAGATCTATGCAAAGATGGGCGTGCACCTCTCAAGGGAAGAAGGGAGGACGTGGGCAACCGGTACTATTTGCTTATCTGATGCGGCTGAAAAGACTGTGGACTGCGCCTAACAGTTGATCTGAGCACTTGTTCTTCTAGAGGGAACCTGATGGTATTTCCACTCTTCTAGTTTTCTTTGCTTAGGAAAAGCTGTGTACGATCCAACATAACTCCCTCGTTAGGCCGACATCACCACCCTATGTATCAATCACGTAAGAGCTAATTTCTGTCATCAAAACATATACTGTAGCTGAACAGATTATTGCTCACTTGCTTTCAAAAGCATTTATACCCGGGATACCTCCCCAAGCAGTTCACCACCTTCACGTTTAGAATTAGATTTGTTGCTTTGGGACACATCACCCCCTGTGACAGGCTCAAGTGGACCTGATATAAGCAGGTAACTATGGCAACAGAATGCTTTATTCTGCATGTTTTCTCAAAATGAGGAAACTTAATTACTTTGGGGGCATGGCATTGATTTGGAGATTTTCTCTTAAATTTGTCACTTTTTTTTTTTTCAGGTTAAAATTTTCTCTTATTCCTGGGGCACCTGGCTGGCTCAGTTGGTAGAGCATGTGATTCTTGATCTTGGAGTTGTGGGTTTGAGCTCCATGTTGGGTGTAGAGAGTACTGAAAAGTAAAATCTTAAAAAAAAAAAAAATTCTCTAACTCCCTTCCCAACTGAAGATCAGTTTCTTTAACAGGCAAGATGAAACAGAGTAAGTAAGAATTGAATATTCCTTTTTAAAAAAAATTTTATGTATTTATTCATGAGACACAAAGAGAGAGAGAGGCAGAGACACAGGCAGAGGGAGAAGCAGGCTCCATGCAGGGAGCCCGACTTGGGACTCGATCCCGGAACCCTGGGGTCATGACCTGAGCTGAACCAGTGAGCTACTCAGGCATCCCTATAATGGTCTTCTAAAAAGATTTAACATCAACAAAGAAAATAACACATACTAGTTTTCTTTAGCTACTGTAACAAATTATAACAATTATACTGTAACAAATTTGGTGGTTTAGAACATCACACATTTATTCTCTCATGGTTCTGGGGGCCAGAAGTTCAAAATCGGTTTCTCTGGGCTAATATGAAGATGTCACAGGGCTGTGCTGTCTCTGGAGCTTCCGAGGAAGAAACTGTTTGCTGGCTTTTTCCAGCCTTGGGTGGCTGCTGGCATCTCTTGGTTCATGGCCCCTTCCTCTCTCTGCAAAGCCATCGGTTTAGCATCTTCACATCTCCCTCTTTTTCTGTCATCCTCACACCTCGTCCTTTCTCTTCTATGACAAATATCTCCTGCCCCCTCTTAGAAGGACACTTGTGATAGCATTTAGGGCCCCCTGGATAATCCATGATAGTCTCCCCCCGACACAAGATCCTTAATTTCATCCCATCTACCAAGACCCTTTTTCCTTGTAAGATAATATTCAAAGACTCCAGGGATTATGACGTGGGTATCTTTGGGGTCATTATTCAAAGTTCAAAAAATAGTTTGCTAAATGATAATAATAGTAGTAGTAGTAGTAATAATAATAACAATACAGTGCATACTATGTGCTGGATGCTCTATTAAGCATATCGGGGTATTGGTGTGTATGTAATCATTTGTTTCTCATTTTGAGGATTTTTTACTGAGGCCTATTAGGAAATGCAAGAGACCCTTTGGGCTACCTACATCACCCACTTCAATCTTGTACTGGTAAAATAATTTAGTTATTTTAGTAATAGGAATGAAAAGTTATTATTAAAGAAGTTTACAGAGAAAAAGGGAAGTAGAAGGATTGTCTACCCATTTGGGCTTCCAATAGGAGTACAATCATTTAAACTTGAAATTCACTGTGCATTTATCTCAAAGTATAATCACTGGAAGGTTGTAAGCCCCCAAAATGTGGTCGATGCAACAACTTAACGATACATGAGTTAATTAGACAGGCGACGATAAACCATGTGGACAGCAAGGAAGCTAAACTAATGGGAATTGATGGCTCCAAGAACAAAAAGAGCCAGTGTGGAAACTATAACAATCTTCTAATAACACTAATGACAAGATGTGCTTCCCGAGCACAGCAGAGGTTCCACCCGGTACCTGTGGGGGGCATGGGCAGCAGGAACTTCTGTGGAGTCACAAGCATCGCCTAGCAACCAGTCCACTGAATTACATACAGTCTTTCATAAGCTGTAGAATTACGATAATTTTTACTACCAACACTGGCTTTTATTAATTCTCAGAGGCTCACTGTAATTAGCAAGTCTCGATAATAATGATGACGAGACTTACATATTTGAGCCCTTACTGTGTGGAGACTATGGAGCTAAACTAGTGCAGATTAATTTCTTAATCTCCTCTGGATAGGGATTATGAATCTGAGGCACAGCGAAATCAAGTAGCTTGCTCCAAGGTACACGTGCCTAAAAAGCAAGGGAACTGGGGGAGGATCTCAGGCAGCCCCTAAGAGTAAGAATCAAAGGCTATGGAATAGTTTGGGCCAATCTTTGAGAATCATTGTTCTAGGCATTTAGGCTGCTGCTGCTTCCGGGGTTGATGTACGTAACTATAAGCAATTTTTTGACCTCTACGGAAGCCACCTTAGGATTTGATTTTAGTTATCGTTTGCCTATAGTTTTCCTCCCTGAAATTGTCAGCTCCTGGAGAGCAGACAAGTCAACTTGTTCTTTTGTTTTCTATGGACCCTAGAGAAATGTGTAGCATGTCTTAATGGCTCAAAGTAGGTCAACACTCTTCCTTTGACGGTTTCACAAAGTGGAGCTGACCACTGTATTTTACGTCTCTGCTGATGTCCAACATTTTATTTTAGTAAACATGTAGCCAGCACTAGCCTCAGTCATGGGGGAGAGGGGTGATAAATGCATGTGTGACCCTCCCCGCTCTGGAAGTTTGCATCCAATGGGTGAGACAGATGTTGAAAGAGCCATTGGTCTGACACACGAAGAGCTGCCATCCGACCATGCCATAAGGGTGCTACTTCTAAAGGAAGATTCAGGGAAGGACTTGGGCCGCTACGACCTGGGTGTTGTAAGGAGAGCGCGGAGCCACCCCCGTGGGCACAGGCTGCATTTCAGCCCCCGAGGGCTGTTCCCACCTCCGTGGGCGCGGTGGGGCAGTTCTGGTTTCCACCTGCGAAGCGAGCCTGCGTGGGAAGCAGGCTGGAGAGCAGAGGGTACTACGGCCCAGTGGGTCCTGGTGGGTCCCAACGTGTATGATGACAACCTGCCTCCTGCAGGTGCCAGAGCAGGTAAGTGGACATGGGGTCCTCTGCTTTATGAGGATGGAGGTGGGGCTGAGGGCTCCCAGTGTCGCAGCAGAGGCCACGGGCAGGACGGTGACTGGGATTGCAAGGGGAGGACTGCAGACACAAGCCAGGTGCCCCATGGCTCGAGTGTGAGTGGGGGGGGGGGGGTAATCACTTAGAGAGTAAGCAGACCAGCACAGATTCGCCCCCGGAAGCTGAAAGTACTGGGGCACCCGGGGGGCTCAGGGGTTGGGTGGCTGCCTTGGGCCCAGGCCGTGACCCTGGGCCCCGGGATCGAGTCCCCCGGCAGGTCCACGCAGGGAGCCTGGTCTCTTCCTCTCTCCCTCTCTGTGTGTCTTTCAGGAATAAATAAGTAAAATCTTTTAAAAGCAAACACACCAAAAAACCCAAACCCCCCTAAACGGAAAGGTGGTTTTCCTGCAACTTTTCAGCACAGCGGCAAGAAGGCGAGGTTTGGGTGACCTCAGGCTGCGTGGGGGGAGCAGGACAGAGGAGCCGCTGCCACCAGGTCCCCACAGGAGCAGCGACAGTGGGACAGGTTCCAGGCCACGATGCTCCAGGGTTTCTCCCCACCCCACCCACCCGGCCACAGGGTCACTCGTGGTTACTTGCATCTTAGGACTTGGTGCCTGTGTCCTGGGGCTGGTTCCTTCTGGATTCGGGCTGTTGTCCCCGCTTCCTAGAGCCCCTGGGTGTTGGCCAAGGAGCCTTGGCAGGAGGAGGTGGTTCTCACGCTGGGAGCCTGTCCCTCTAGGGGCTCAGTTCCCCCGGGGAGTGGCTGCGGGTCAGCCCAGGGGTCCCGTGCAGGAGCTGCGACAGGTGTGATCAGCAGCATCTTGAAAGTGGGGATACCACCCCGTAGCCCAGGAATTGTGCTCGGGGCCATCTCGGTGGTCAGCGGCGGACGGAGATTCGAGTCCAGCTTCAGCAGACTCTAAAGCCATCAGTGATTTCTTAGAAAACTTGTGAGTGTGGCCACATCGTCCCCATCACATGACAGATTGTCCGTAAGGTAGGCCTACCATGGAAAGCATCTTCGAGTGCGTGGATTCGTGGCCTGGGCTCCGTGCACCCGCCTTCCGAACCTTTCACCTTCCCAAACTAAAACTCTGCACCCACTGAAGAGTAACCCTTAACCCCCTGTGTCCCCCACCCCTGGAAATCACCATCCTACTCCTGTCTCTATGGATTTCACTGTCCTAGTTCTCTCCCACCAGGGGAGCTGCACGGTGCTCGGCCTTTTGCATCTGGCTGATTCACCCAGCCCCACACCGAAGCCGGGGCATCCGGGGGGACTCCTTCCTCCTAAAGGCCCACTGACACTCCCAGGGCGCCCGTAGGCCTCGTCTGCCGCTGGGCACCCGGCCTGCCACCCTGGTTCTCGGGAGTCACGTTGCTGTGAGCCCCGCCGCAGCTCTCTAGGTTGGGTCCTTAAGGTCACGCAGCTCTTCCCACACGGCTGGGAGCCCGCGGCAGCCTGTCTGTAACCCAGAGCATCCCCACGGGGCACGAGAGGAAAGAGGAAGGAGCTTCGTTACCCCCCCAACAACTCCCCAACAGAACAGGGGCCACTGGCGTTGCCCCCATCACACCTGGTCATGAAAACAGAAGCCACAGTTCTTCTCACGGTAAAAACCAAAACAAACCACCCCCACACTGTTACCACTTTGGAAAATGGGTTTTTTCTTTTTCTTTTTCTTTTCTTTTTTTTTTTTTTTATGATAGTCACACACACACACACACAGAGAGAGAGAGAGAGAGAGGCAGAGACATAGGCAGAGGGAGAAGCAGGCTCCATGCACCGGGACCCTGACGTGGGACTCGATCCCGGGTCTCCAGGCTCGCGCCCTGGGCCAAAGGCAGGCACCAAACTGCTGCGCCACCCAGGGATCCCTTCTTATTTTTTCTTAAGGCAAAACCCTGCTCTTTGGTGTGATTTATAGGACAGTGCCTTTCATCCCTCCCCCATCCGACCTGCCTGGTCCCCCCCACCCCATCCATCCATGGGCACCTGGGCTACACGGGCAGGTCTGCATCACTGGCGAGACACGTTTCTCACCTCCTTCGGTCATTTTCTAGCTTGACATGGCAGGAATGGCTTATTTCTTGGTGATTAATTAGAAAAATGTGAAAACTTGGACGCCTGGATGGCTCAGCGGTTGATCACGCCTGCCTTGGGCCTGGGGTGTGATCCTGGAGACCCAGGATCAAGTCCCACGTCGGGCTCCCCACATGGAGCCTGCTTCTCCCTCTGCCTGTGTCTCTGCCTCTCTGTGTGTCTCTCATGGATAAATAAATGTTTAAAAATTAAAAAAAAAATAAAGCTCAGACCTCATCTCTACTACTGCCTTTAAATAAAAGAAAAGGAATAAATGAGCTGTTGACTTGAGGCTCAGGAAATCAGGGATGCAGGGCCTTTCTTCTCATGGGGCCCCTCGGTGTCAAGGTTTCACAGGACCACTCGTGGGGAGGACAGTGTGCCGGCTCAGCAGACTTTGCTTTCCAAGCTTTCAGTGGTGCTTTCCCACACCTCACAACCAGGGACGGACACTGGGTACAGGGAAAGCAGATTCTGTCTTCCTGGGGGGTGGTCAGCCTTTGTTCTGTATCTGATGAGGCCCGCCCACACCACAGAGGGTAATCTGCTTTACTACAAAGCCTCCAAATTTACATTTTAGTCTCATCAAAAAACACCCTTGCAGAAACATCTAGCATGTTTAATCAAACATCTGGGCACCAGGGCTCAGCCAAGCGGACGCATGAAATCATCCATCAGGATGAGGCAAAGACATTTCCTTTCAAACAGAGAACTTTCACTGCCGGCTGGATTGACTGACAAGTAGACGCTGTGGCCGGCTGACCTTTGAACAGTAGTTGCTAGTGAGACTAGAAAACAAACAATCCTCTAGATGGGAAAAGGTCAAAAGGGAGAAACACCATGCAGATCCAGGCTGTCGACTTTCACTGGAAAGGGACAGATGGGAAGGCCTCCTGGTGGCCACATGAGGCCCTTCTCTCTGGCCTTCCAGAGCTGTTGAGCTGTTGAGGACTGTTGAGGGTTCCTTAGAGACCCCAGTGGCCCCCAGACCCAGCTGGGGGCATCCTCTGTGAACCTGCTGCTGCATCCCCCACCCCGCACCCCCACCACTCGTCACAGGCCCCCCTGCCTCTGGGCGTCCAGCCGGAGCAGCGTCCACACACTGGAGAGCCCCAGCTGTCTTCCCAGGCTTTCCTCCTCCACCCTGAGCAGATCCTTTTCTCTTTCTCATCTGAGGACACTTGCACACTTCTCCAAGACGCCCCTCAACTGCCATCTCCACTATGGGGTTCGTACTGACACCTCGGCCTACGCTTATTTCTCCTCTGTGAAATGGTCTCTGTGCTTGCTCTGGGCTACGTGCACCCCTCACCACCAGGAGTTACCTGCAATCTGTGTGATGGCCTAACCCAACACCACACACCAGGGGGGTTCACAACAGGTACATGCTTGCTCACGATTCTGAGGGCTAGAAGTCCAGGATTGGGGTGTTGTCAAGGATGGTTTTTCCGTGGTTTCTCTTCTTGGCTGGTAGGTGGCCACCTTCTGAGAGACACAGAGAGAGGCAGAGACTCCGGAAGAGGGAGAAGCAGGGTCCTTGTAGGGAGCCCAATGTGGGACTCGATCCCAGGACCTTGGGATCACGCCCTGAGCCGAAGACAAGCGCTCAACCGCTGAGCCACCCAGGCATCCTTCTACCGGCATCTTCACATCATCTTCCTTCTGCATGTGTCTGTGTCCAAATTCCCTCTACTCATGAGGACATTAGTCATATCACATTAGGGTCCACCCTTATGGTCCCCTCTTAATTTAACCATCTCTGTGATCACGCATCTCCCAGGTCGCCGACCTCCCAAACAAGATCTCATGTTTGAAGTACCGGAGGTTGGGACTTCAACATGTGAATCCGAGGGAGCACACGACTCAACACATGATAGTGCCCTTGGAGAACTGCTCAAGAGCTCATTCCTTCACGATGGGGACAAGAGGAATGGCTATTCCACTGCACTTTTGTAAAACTGAGATGGGTTGATGTGAGTAAAGGAATTAGCATAGACCCTGACAAATAATAATCATTCAATAAATGACAGTTGCTTTTTAAAAAATATTTTATTTATTTAATTGACAGAGAGAATGGGAGAGCACAAAGGCAGAGGACAAAGGAGAAGCAGGCTTCCCACAGAGCAGGGACCCCAACGCGGGGCTCCATCCCAGGACCCTGGCCGGGATCATGACCTGAGCTGAAGGCAGACGCTCAACCTACTGAGCCACCCAGGTGCCCCCCAAAGTTGCTTTAATAATAGTACTTAGCAATTATTGTTATTTATTAAAAGTCTTATTTAATAATTTAAAAATATTTGTTAGGGCGCCTGGCTGGCTCAGTCAGTAGAGTGTGAAGCTGTTGATCTCAGGGTTGTGAATTCAAGCCCCTCATTGGGTGTGGAGATTACTTAAAAATAAAATCTTTAAAATACATATTTTTAGAAGCTTAACACTTAGAATTGTTCTTATTCAAATACGACTTAATAATGACAACACTGAGTTAAAATTGTGAGCTTGAGAGTTACGCAAATGTAGATTCCTGGTTCCAGTAGCTGCTTGATCAGGGGAAAGTTATTCATTTTGCTTGTCTGTGTCTTGCTTTTTTTTATTTCTTATTTTTTAAAATTATTTTATTTATTCATGAGAGACACAGGCAGAGGGAGAAGCAGGCTCCCTACGGGGAGCCCGATGCAGGACTTGATCCCAGGACCTCAGGGTCATGACCTGAGCTGAAGGCAGCTGCTCAGCCACTGAGCCACTCAGGCGTCCCTGTTTAGTTTTTAAAGTAGGCACCATGCCAAGCATGAAACCCAACGCAAGGCTCCATCTCATGACCCTGAGGTCAAGACCTGAGCTGAAATCAAGAACTGGATGCTTACCCAACTGGGCCGCCCAGACTCCCCTGTGTCTCGGTTTTTGACCTGGAAAGCAGGGATATGAAATAACTACATCACAGAAGGATGTAAAGACCCACTTAGCTGAGGTATATTAATCGTTCAATAAATGGTGGCTCCATCAGTCAGATTGAAAACTAGCCCAGGATCCCTGGGTGGCGCAGTGGTTTGGCACCTGCCTTTGGCCCAGGGCGCAATCCTGGAGACCTGGGATCGAATCCCACATTGGGCTCCCAGTGCATGGAGCCTGCTTCTCCCTCTGCCTATGTCTCTCTCTCTCTCTCTCTCTCTCTGTGACTATCATAAATAAATAAAAATTAAAAAAAAAAAAAGAAAACTAGCCCAGAGGCTGAAAACACATTGCTTAAAGTTGAGAGAGGCTTACTTCTCCCTCAGGTAACAGGGAGCCAGCCAGACCCAGGAGGGCCGCCCTCTGTACTGAAGGTCAGCAGCGTGCTGGGTCCTTTCCCCTTCCTTCTCTGCTGTCCCGGGGTTTCGTCTTCATCTGCACAAAGTGGGGTTGGCTGCAGGGTCCCTGCTAGAGCCAGCAGGTAGGAGAAGGAAATATCTGGGAGAAGTGACTTTGCCTTAAGCTTTTCTCGACTGTGCCGAGAACCAGATGGCTCCCCTAAGTCGGGGAGCCGAGAGCTGCAGTCTCTAGCATGACGGCTGTGCTGCGCCCGCACTGGTCTGTGAGGCGAAGGAGGAAAGAACAGGTTTGGCTGGGGGTGGGGGGGTGGGAGGCCTGGCGACGGAAGCAGCCTGCAGCAGTAGCTTTTGTATTATTATCATTGTGGGGCTTAAAAACAAAACTGGCATGCCTTCGTTATTTTCCCTCTGTGATTGTTCCACACGGTCCTTGAAGGCAGGTTCTGTGGCCTCCCACTCCGGTTCCTCTTCTTACGTCTCGAGGCCTGAACCACAGATGCAATTTTGCTGGTCATTTGGACAGATACTTGGACTGGGTTGGGTGCATCAGGCAACACAGCGCTAACGGTCATGCCCCCACACCAAGTGTCCCTTAGTTCTTAAACATGATGTCTTCAATTGTGTTGTCTGGAAAGTAAAGACCGTGTTTCTAGTTTTATTTCTATGACAAACCCTTTGAGGTATTCCCGAGAGAAGAAACCAATCTGATGAGCAAAGGAAAAGGATCACTTTGGGGAAAGATGTGATGCGAAAACAATGAATTCCTTCATTGAAAACAAGTAAGAATTTAACAAGTGACATCTGATATAAAATGTCTTTAAAATAGCTCGGCAGCAACATGTAGCAAGGACCGTCCGCATCCCTTGCGTGGTGTGGGTGTTTCCCGTGACCCTTATGGGACAATTGTTTCCACCTTGGTCTCTGACCACTGTTCGTCAGTCCCTGGAGCTTCCAGCTTTCTCTATGCCCCCACCAACGTGTTTGTGTAGACACCACCGAGATTTTTGGCATTCATCTTCTCCTTTCCTTACTCTACTCTTTTCGGGTGGCCCTTTTCATTCTAATACATTTTTTTTTAATTTCCTAGACTCATGTTTTGTATTGAATTCAGCTTACAATTTCCAAATGCCTATCTGATACCTGCCTCTGAATGTCCTGTATACAGCTCGTCACGGTGCCACCTGCCTGCAGTTGAGCTTGTCCTCTGGCCTGTCCATCTGTTCCTTCTGTGTTATCTAACACAAGTAGGAACGTTGCCATCCACTCTAGACTCCAAGCCACAGAGCCTGGACTTACCCTTCCTCATTTCTACCCTTCGGTCTTCTCCTAGCCCCCTCCATAGAATCCAACTGCTTACCAATGCCTGCCATTTCTAACTTCATGATGTCTTCTGAATCCTTTCCCTCCTCTTCATCTCTGATATTACTGCTACAGACTTTTTTTTTTCCCCCCAAGTCATCTCTGGCCGTATCATGTTATTGGTTCTAGTCTTTACTGAGCTGCTCTCTAAAATATACATCTGAACTTGTTACATCCTGTTGAACAATTGTTCATGGCTTTCCATGGCAACTGGAGGACTGGGCAAATTCTTTGGCAAGAGATTCAGTAGTCATTGTACCCTGGCTCGTCCCTTACACTCCTATATCCTATGTTACTTAGTCTGTAACCTGCAGTCTGCCTGTTTGCCTCTCTGGCATCTCCCCAAAGTGCTTTAGAAAGCCCTATTTTTGTATTTTTGTTCATACTAGTTCCTCTTCCTGGAACATATGAGAAAACCTGTAAGTGCCATGAGGCAGTAAGGAAAACGGGGATCACGGTTGTCTAGGATCTTTAACAAAACATTTCTTTGGAGGGATGGGTCTGCAATGGGGAATAATGAGGCACATAACCTTGGAAGTTTCATGGTAGAGAAAGCTACAGATGACACTGCATATCACGGGGAGTCTGCAAACCCATGCTTTACTATTTTAGGTTAACTTTGGGCAAACTTCTTTATCTTCATAGAAACTCAACTTTACCAACTAAAATGAGGAAAAAGAGAACATCATTCAGCTAAGAATAATAATGCCCCTCCTCAAGAAATAAATGTCTCAGGCTTTCTGCAGTTTAATTTTTTTCAAGATTTTATTTATTTATTTATTCATGAGAGACAGACAGAGAGAGAGGCAGAGACACAGGCAGAGGGAGAAGCAGGCTCCATGCAGGGAGCCCGATGCGGGACTCGATCCCAGGAGCCTGGGGGTCATGCCCTGGGACCCCCAGGCGTCCTTGCATATTAATGTTAAATGGAAAATAACTCAACATGAAACCAAATAGAACCCTTACCTCTACCACTGAGGAGCTTTAAGTTAACCAAATCACTGTTCTAGCAGGAAGAACAGGTGGTGAGTTCACTGATGATTACAAGGCTACAGAAGGAGAAGGTGTCAGATAAGAAAGTGGGAACCCAAGGAGTCCACAAAGGACTAATTCTTCCTTGATGTGGTTCCCAATTTACTGACAGTGGCCAGTTCTTCTGGAAAGTGGTAGAGTCAGCCCTTCCCTGGGCAGCAGGCGGCTCCCGCAGAGCCTCCCTGCTGGTGGTGAGCAGCATGGGGACATGACTGATGGATCCCCTGGCAAATATCTGGGAAATGGTGAAGGCACCTTGTGTTACACACCGGCGGTTTCCTTTAGCTGTCTGGGTGATGGCGTGGACTATAGGGCCAATGAGGTGTTTCCCCACGTGCGCTCCTCTCCCCAGTGTTGGCTTCATCTTCGGTCACGATGAAATGTATGCTCTAAGCTGTCATAAAATTTTTTTTTCTCACATCATACAAAGCACTATTCTAACGCTAGGGAGATTGGCTTGGCTTGGACATTTTGGCTTGTGGAACTTAATATTTTTAATTGGGCAAAGAGATGGAACTGGAATTTATTTTAGCCAAATACATGTGAAGAACTGTTTTCAGATCATCAGTGAACTGTGCCCCATGGATATGGTTCAGATTTTAGCACCAGGAGAAGAACATTTGGAAGAAAATATTACAAATAATAGAAATCTGACACCGCGGCTGAGATGGTCCTGGTTTTGCGAGGAGCCAAGCTAGCATGTCCTCATCTACCCGCTGCCCCCTTGGGTAACCCAGCCTCCGCCATCAGGCTGCCACCTGAATGGACCAGATTTAGGACGCCAGTGAATGAATGAATGAACGACTATGTGTTTAATAGTCATTTAGTGAAAGCTTTAGTGAAACTCAAAACTTCGTCCGAGTGAGCTGATTATGGAGTAATGGTGGAAACAAGACCTTGATGCAGCTGATCAGATGATGTGAGGGAGCCATCAGGAGGAGCAAGGGGCTGAGAATGAGAGGAGAGCCACTGGTCTCTGCTCGAGAGGTTCTCCTGCTAATCCCGTGGACTTTGCCTCCGTCTCAGGTGGGAGAGATAATGAGCAGAAAGGGGGGTTTTCACACACAGGTCACTGCGTGGCCCTGGAACCAAAGAGCGAGTCTCCTCTGGATCATGGTGACAGAGGGTGGCCCAGGAGGGCACGCCCCCCACTTCGGTAGAAGTGTTCTGAGCAGATCTGGGCAGACGCGGTGTGATTTTGATGGCCAACCCTGGTGGTGGAGGAACGGCAACTTCAGTAGGCGTTGCCAGCAGAATCAGGCCAGAGAGCCAGGAAGGACAAACAGGACGTAACCCATGTCCAGGACTGGTTATAAAGCACTTGTCTGGGGGGTTCTCTCCCTGGCCCGACATGGCTTAAAAGGGGGAGGGGGACAGAAGGCCCCACCCCAGGGAGTGAAAGTGAACCAGATAAACGTGTTATATCAAATCACCAAAATAGAGTCTCCCAAATACCCATCAACTATACCCATCAGCTCGTGCCAAATCTCCAGTCGCAACATCACTGAGGAGACTGCTTGCTGTTCTTTTTCCAATTTAATTTGGAGGCTTGGAGATTCCATTTGACACAATCCTCTCAGATGTCAGCAAAGCTTCCACGTGCCACTGTAAGTTTGCTCTCCTGCAAAAAGACTCGCGAAGATACATCTTGTTTTCCAACGGATTTCTTCCAAATAAGGGTACTGAAGGATGAACTTCATTTTTTGAGGATTCCACTATGTGTGTGTGTGTGTGTGTGTGTGTGTGTAATCTATTTTGTTCTTGTTAGGAAGGATGTCTTCACACCTTGAGAGCAACGAGGTGCATTTTGTGTATGTATCTGCTATCCCCTGGACTTCTCAGGGATCATTGTCAGGCATTTCTAAGTGTCCTTTCTTGCTATTACTAATAATTGCACATTTTTGTGATGCTCTTAAAAGCACGTTGACCTAACACCTGAATGCATTTTCTTTTCATAAGATATGGACCAGGACAGCCCGGGTGGCTCAGCGGTTTAGTGCCGCCTTCAGCCCAGGGCCTGATCCTGGAGACCCGGGATCGAGTCCCACAACGGGCTCCCTGCATGGGGCCTGCTTCTCCCTCTGCCTGTGTCTCTGCTTCTCTCTCTATCTGTGTCTCTCATGAATAAATAAATAAAATCTTAAAAAAAAAGAAGAAGATATGGACCATATTTTACAGGTGAGGAAACTAAGACTTGAATCTCTTCCTCAAGGACTAGCTGCTAGTGGGCAGACTCTGCCTAAACGCAGGTTTCCTAGTGTTAAACCCTAATTCTCTTATGTAGGCAGAAGCACATTGAACTACCAGTAAGGTAGGGTTAACCACAAATCATTTCTAAAATGCAATTTTATCCAGACCTTACCAACCAGGTTGCTAAACTGTGAAAAATAAGCGTTTCCTCCCTCTGACATAATTGAGAAAATAGACCAAAAGGTAGCCAGCAGGAAGGAACAGCATGCCAAGAAAACCGAGGCTGTGCTTTTGGTGTGTGTTTCTCAGACGGAAGTGGTCCTGCTGTGTGTGGCACTGCGCTCACTGCTCTGCGTACATAGGTCATGGCGCAGGGCTGGCTCTCTCTTTCCATGAGCCAGCTGTCTTCTTCTGTGTCTGTCCTCATCGGAAAGCTAGGCATGGTGCAAGGAAGTCCAGCCTCCCTGCTGCTAACACAACAGCACGCCTGCAGCTGTTGAATCTATAAGCCGTCACCCTGTAAAACACCATAAGGTCAAGGGTGTGTGGCCCACTCTTCCCCCTCGGTCACCCTCCCCCCACCCAAATCTTCCTTGTCTGATTTCTCTTCCCCGTCAACACTGCTTGTGGTGTTCACTTTAACGAATAGCCCTCCTCTGAAAATGCTGGAGGTAACCCCATGGCTTCACCTGCCCTGTTTAGGCAGCAAACAACTACCTTTTCTCTTACTGAATGACAGATTTTGCACATTCCTCCTGGAATATATTGTCTTTAAAAAACAAAACAAAAACCCACTTGACTTCCATGTTGTTAAGGTGAGAGCTCCTATGACTGGGGTAGAAAGAAGTGTTGCAAACCATGGCTCCTCGTCACTGATCTCTTCTGGACTCTGGCAAGCTAGCTTCTCCCTTGCTATTTTAGGGGCGATGACTCAGCGTCAGCTCAGTAATAGGAGAGAACTGCTCAAGGGCCGACAGCAAGGCACAGAGCGGAGCCAGAGGCTCTCCTACCAGTTGGGTGGCTACCAAGAATAACTCAAGACATCCTGTGAGCAAGGCCAGGTGTCATCTTCCTGCACAGACCATTTTGGTACCAACTGGGCTGTTTCCGTGTCTAACACCTAACAGCAGGGGCAATGCATGAAAAAAATGCACCTTTGTTTACTGGTTAGGGCACCTCTTGTTCTTCTGACTGTGGTTGGCTCGTTCCCCCAATTCAGTTCCGGTCTGCGTGAGTATGCCTCACAGCGAGCTGGAGGCCCGGACCTGGGCTGGGGGGGCGGTGTGTCTCCGCACCATGCGTTTGGCCTCCTGAGTGGGACCTGGGCTTGGATTCACACTATAGTTGCTCCCCGACTCGGGCTGGTCCCTTCATGTGAAGCTGGAGCTGCGAAAAGCCACATTTAGATGCAGGAATCGGGGGGCCCTGGGGTCTTCTAATTACTTGCCTTATATTAGTGACATCTTTGCATTTCTCTCTGAAATACATGTGACAAAACGCTTTGGAGTTGGGAACTCTTTTGGATCCCCGTAACAACCCTGTTACTAGCAAGGATCACCTGCCAGAGTTCACAGATAAAAGAACCGAGGACCCTCGGCATAAAGAATAGGATGGATGAGCAGAAGGGTGACTTAGTGCTACTCGTTATCGGGCGCCACTCTGCGCCGGGCCCGGGGCCAGCTGCTGTACTGGCGTCCCCGCTGTCAGGGCCTGGCCGTGCCAGGGAGCGTCCTGAATACTGTTCACCGACAAGAACCTAATGCTCAGCTACTTGCCTCGGGCTACACAGAAAGAGCCAAAGCGGGTGTAAACCTAGGATCCTCTGGTTCCAGATCCCAGAGTCTTTCTTCCATATCCTACTTAGAGGATTTGCTTGAAGAACTGAGCTGTTCCTACTACAAATCTAATTTGCTTCCTGTTGCATTGAGATATGCCTACTTCAAAATTCATCTTTGATTGGTGATCCCTTCCATATTCCGCCCCATGCCTGGGTTTCCCAACCTACAAGTGCCCGATAAGGGGGGCCTGGATGGCTATTAGCTAAGTGTCTGCTTGGGCCGTGGTCCCTGCTCAGTGGTGCGCCTGCTTCTCCCTCTGCCTCTGCCTGCCCCACCCCGCTTGTGCTCTCTCTCTCTGTCAAATAAATAAAAATCTCAAAAAAAATAAATAAATAAAAGTGTCTCATAAAAGCCCCAATATGTTCTAAGACGGCTTGCTAGCACCTCAGGTTATAGTCCGTTCCCTTAAGTCGTGATGTTCTCAAAGTGGAAGCTAGTTTAATTACCTCTTTTAGAAAAAGGAAATACTTAGCAGATATAAGGAAATTACATTCTGAAATACTATTATCCCAGGCAGGGGTCTCGGAACACACGAACCACTCATTAGGGAGGGCTCTTTCGTTGTAATGACAGAGAATCGACTCAAAATGTTTTGTTTTGTTTTGTTTTGTTTTGTTTTGTTTTGTTTTGTTTCAAAGGCATTTATTAGCTGGGGTCCCCGAAAGGTCTTGGGTAGAGCCCAAGGAGCAGCCACCTCTCCCGGCTGTTGTCCTCTGCATCCTCTTCCTTCCCCACCAGGCGCTCTCCAGGGGTTGGGGTCTCGTTTTGCTGGGGCTGCCATAGCCGGGGTGGTTCCAGACAGCAGGAACTCCTGTTCTCACGGTTCTGGAGCCTAGAAGCCCAAGATCAGGGCTAGATTGTTCGGGGACTATGAGGGAGGGACCTGCTCCAGACTTCTGCTCCGTGCAGGGACGGTGCACTGAGGGAACAGCATGAAGACAGGCCTCGAGTCGTGGAAAAGCACGGTGTATTGGGAAGTAACCCCCACACGGTCCACTGCAGTCAGGGCTCAGGGTACTTTGAGAAATTTCTTTCTCTGGGACTTTGTGGTAGTTTGAGAGGACACCTCGAGTCTTGTTTCTGCTGGATTCGGATCTACAGTTCATTGGATTAGTATCTACAGTTCTTCATTTCTTTGTTTTACGTAGTTCATGGTCCTGACATGACATATGAAAGTGGCTTTCCCGGGCCCGAGAATTCTCTAGTTCTAGGGAGAAGTAGACCACTCACAAAGGGGAAGAGAGAAAAATGAGGAGTTTGTGTGTGGGTCTAATTCCCTCTGAAAAGGGAAAGCAAGTCTAAGTTTGGATGTCATAGAGTTACCTTGAAATTCCGCTGTGCAAAATTAACTTAAAATGTAGTTGTCTTAGCCGATTCTAGTTAATTAGTATCTTCGACTTCTCTGAAATATATCCACACTGTCGACTATTTTTTTTATATTTATTTATTTATTCATGAGAGACACAGAGAGAGAGTCAGAGACACAGGCAGAGGGAGAAGTAGGCTCCATGCAGGGAGCCCGACACGGACTCGATCCCAGGCCTCCAGGGTCACGCCCTGGGCCGAAGGTGGTGCTAAACTGCTGAGGCCCCCCCACCCCGGGAGGCCCACACTGTTGACTATTTTAACTTTGATCATTCCCCTCCCAATTTACCTGATTTTGTTGTCACTTTATAGTCAATTTAGTGAGGGTCTGTGGGTAGCAAATTCTTAGTATTTATGTATGTGTTCATTCATTCATTCATTCACTTATTTAGAAAGCATCTTTATTTAGGCCACAGACCGAGGACCAGGAGGAAGATGCTCGGATACAAGTTCGGTCTCCCAGCTTGCTTAGGGTCTGTTGAGACTATTTTTCATCTGGTCTCTCAATACTTCCTTATTCTCTTTTACTAACTAACTGTCCATGTGAGACGATTCTAAGTGCCTTATACTGTCCTGGGCCAAACCTGCTGTTGATGAAACACTTAAATTAGGAAAGTCTTGAAAATTTCTCAGAGAATTGTACCTTAACTTAAAGAATGCACTCTAGGATTGTGTACACAGGGTTGTGAACATTGATTTGCGAATGGTGAAGCTAACTGAAAAATCAGTGTGTCTGAGGCATGATCTAGACCTCACCACTGGCTTATCATCTTCAAAAATAAACTTCTTGTCTTGGAATATTTTTGGATCACAAATAAATTGCATAGATGGTGGAGTAAGTTCTCATAGGCCTCTCACTAGATTTGGTTTCCTCTAAGGTAATCATCCTGTGTTCCTCAGATCCCTTTTTTAAAAACTGTGAAACCTACGTTGCTCTGTTGCTACCAACTAAACTTCACACTTTATTCAAATATCATTAGCTTTTCCACTGATGCCCTTTTTTTCTGTTCTAGTCTCCCATGGAGGCTATCACATTATGTTCAATCTTCATGTCTCCTTAGTCTCCTCCGGTTTCTGACAGTTTTTCCGAGACTCATTGTGACCCTGGAGCTCGGGTGGCCCAGTCGGTTAAACGTCTGACTCTGATTTCAGCTCGGGTCATGATCCCAGGGTTGTGGGGTTCAGGCCTGTGACCAGCTCTGTGCTCAGTGGGGATCTGCTTGAGATTCCCTCTCCCTCTCCCTCTGCCTCTCCTTCTGCTCTCTCTCTCAAGTAAATAAATAAATTAATTAATAAATCTTAAAAAACAAAAGACTGTGACTGTTTTTGAAGAGTACTAGTCAGGCATTTTGTAGAATGTTCCTCAATTTGTCAGTTAGACGAATTTGTGACAGATGATTAGATGGGCATATAGGTTTGCGGGAAGACTACCATAGAGGGGAATTACCTTTCTTTCTTTCTTTTTTTTTTAATGCTAGTCACACACACAGAGAGAGAGAGAGGCAGAGACACAGGCAGAGGGAGAAGCAGGCTCCATGCACCGGGAGCCCGACGTGGGATTCGATCCCGGGTCTCCAGGATCGCGCCCTGGGCCAAAGGCAGGCGCCAAACCGCTGCGCCACCCAGGGATCCCGGGAATTACCTTTCTTAATATATCATTTCTTTTCTTAAAACCTTTAGTTTTTACCTTTCTTCACCTACTATATCATATTTCTGTCTTTCCTTCTGATATGTCTCTGTACAATCTAGCTACAAAAATTCTCTAACCTTCTCCCACACTTCTCGATGATTTTTTTCTGTTCTTTCCTCAAGCTACACATGTCCCTCTTCATCCTTCCCTCTCTTCCTCTCTCCCTCCCTCACCTTTTTATCCCCCTTCAGAACATCAGTCCACTCTCTAATTTATGTGCCTTTTGGGCTGAGCCCCTTCTTGGCTTCTGATTTTTTCCCTGATGATCTCTAGTGATCATCAGTCTCCCGAAGGAGTAAGAGAAATCAGGAATGAGGCTGAGAAAGATTACAGAAGACGGTGTGACATCATGGAAAAAGCACAGCATGTAGGCCGGAAGAGTTGAGTCTGCAGGACAGCTCTTTCCTTTGCCAGTTCGTTCTTTATATGCGCCCAGTACCTGCCCAGGTGGAACCATCACCTCCTGTAAGACTGTACTGTTTCAAACTCCGTGCCATCGCACGGGGCCCCATCTCCATTTGCCTGGGATGCTCTTCTCTCCCTCCCTTCCCAACCTTTCTGGGATCCAATAATCTGGTAAACTTCCAACTCATCCTTCTGACGATCTAATGTCCAGCATGATGATTATAGTTAGCAATACCTGCTGTATACTTGACATTTGCTAAAGGGAATCGATCTGAAGTAGTCTCACCACACACACAAATGGGAACCGTGTGAGGTGATATGGTAATTGGCTTGCTCATGGCAATCATTTCACAATGTATACGTACATCAAAACATCACACTGGGGGCACCTGGGCAGCTCAGTCAGTTAAGTGTCTGCCTTTGGCTCAGGTCATGATCCCCGGGTCCTGGGCTGGAGCCCGGCATGAGGTCCATCTTCTCCCTCTGCCCCTCCCCCTGCTCATGCTTTTTCTCTCTCTCTTTCTTTCAAATAAACACATTAAAAAAAAACTAAAAACAAAAAAAAAATCACATTGTATAACCTTAAAAATATATGATTTTTATTTGCCAAATGTGTCACAATAAGGCCAGAAAAAGAGGAATCAATGTTTGAGTATTTTTTAGGTTCTCTGGAAGAATTCATCATTTCCGCCTTTGAATTATCGAATACTCTGTGCATACCTCTTTACGGCCTCTAATATATTAGACCGTAGGGTCTACTGATCTATTTATTGTTTATTTAATGTATTACTATTTGGGTTCTCTGAGGACACTTAGTATGGCTTATATAGGTTTCCTTTGGACTGATCACAGGTGCATATTTGACACTTAAAATTTTTACTGAATGGAGATCCCTGGGTGGCACAGCGGTTTGGCACCTGCCTTTGGCCCAGGGCGTGATCCTGGAGACCCGGGATCGAATCCCACATCAGGCTCCCGGTGCATGGAGCCTGCTTCTCCCTCTGCCTATGTCTCTGCCTCTCTCTCTCTCTCTCTCTATCATAAATAAATAAAAATTTAAAAAATTTTTACTGAATGACCAGATCAATTAATATTTAATGTTGGGTAGATCACATAGTATCACCCTTAGGCTTTTTTTTAAAAAAATATTTTATTTATTTATTTATGAGAGAGAGAGAGGTGCAGAGACACAGGCAGAGGAAGAAGCAGGCTCCATGCAGGGAGCCCGACGTGGGACTCCATCCCGGGACTCCAGGATCAGGACCTGGGCCAAAGGCAGGTGCTAAACCACTGAGCCACCTGGGCTGCCCACCCTTAGGCTTATTGTAAAGATCAAATGAGATAGTTGTGGAAGCACTCAGTGGAGTGTACAGAGCTATGTAAATTTATGTCCTAAAATAATCTGCAGTCATCTATGTCTTATTCCTGTGAACCCCCTCTACCCCCAATACTTTGTTTTTATCCCTCATGTGCCACTCACTTTATTTTGAGGGTGAATCGTGTGTTAGCTATCTACTGCTGCATAACAAATAACCCCCAAACTCAGTGGCTTCAAATAACAAACGTTTACCCTCTCATAGTTTCTGAGAGTCAAGAACCCAGGCACAGCTTAGCTGAGTCCTCTGCATCAGGACTTCTCATAAACGGCACTCACGGTATTGCGGGGGCCCTGGTCTTCTCAAAGCTCAACTGCAAAAGCACCTGCTTCAAAGCTCACTCACTGGGAGGCGAGAGCCTCAAGTCTTTGCAGGCTATTACTGGTCAGAGACATCACTTCTTGGCCCTGTGGACCCCTCCGTACGGCCACGTACAGCATGGCAGGTTGCTCCCCTCAGAGCAAGGGCTAGAGAGAGAGAAAGAGAGTGAGAGGCGGCGAGCAAGACTAGAGTTACAGTCTTTTTGCAGCATAATCTTGAAAGTGGGGCCCCATCACTTCTGCTATATTGTGTTTCTTGGAGGTGAGCCAGTTAGCAGATCCAGGCCACACTGCAAAGGATGGGCTCCCACAGGGCATGACTCCCCGGAGACAAGGATCCCTAGGACCCCCCTCGAGGCTGCCCACCACTGCACACTACTGAACTTTCATCCCTATAGGGTCTGGGCCTGGCTAACACAAAATCGGTCCTGCATAGACGGTTAATAAGTTGATATAAATAGAACAAAGCTGTTGACACAGCGAGATAAAACAGGTGCTGCCACCCGGAGAAATGTTCCCAACCACTTCCCTTTGTCCCAGCACAGCGATTTACACTTCTGTGCTGGGCCCCCAGAGCTCCTGCTGAGCACAGCGGGAAGGGGAGGGTCAGTTAAGGAAATGAGGGCAACCTACTTGAAGCCCTGCTCCCGTGTCCTTGGCACTGTGTCTCGAACTGCGCATTATTTACAGGTGGCAGGTAATCATCTAGCCATTCACTCAACAAAGATTAATCGAGCGGTGTCTACGCGCCAGGCTCTAGAAAGACACAGGAAAGAAAACGCAGTCCCTGCTCAAGCCCCAATTGTAGTGATTGTTTTCCCTTTGGGCTTGACACGGTTTCTCTGTTAGTTTGTGGGAAAAGAGGCCAGACTGGGTCACACACTGACCGCTATGTCATGAAGATCCTGGGAGGAATGTCTGGAAAGGTATGAGCTCAGAGCAGGAGGGCCGCTACTTCCTGACTCTCAGCGGCTTCAAGTCTTTGCTCACCTATTTAATAAGGCTTGTCCTGGGGTGACTGGTGGCTCAGGGGTTGAGCATCTGCCTTTGGCCCAGGGCGTGACCCTGGGGTCCTGGGATCGAGTCCTGTGTCCGGCTCCCTGCAGGGAGCCTGCTTCTCCCTCTGCCTGTGTCTCTGCCTCTCTCTGTCTCTCATGAATAAATAAATAAAATCTTTTTTGAAAAAAATATAAGGCTTGTCCTGACCATCCTATTTGATGATGTGGACAGACCCTTCCACACCCACTCCTCCCAATTTCCCTGACCCTCTCCTATTTTTTTTTCCTCCTATTTCCTTTTTGTCCACATCACCTATTATCTTCCAACATAATTTACTTATTACCTTTGCTCTCCAGAGTCCCTCGCCCCTGTCCAAATCTAAGTCCCACAAGTGTGGGGAATCTTTATTTATTTTCTCTCTGCTGTATCCAAAAAGCCTAGAACCGTGCTTGGCACATAGTTGATGCTCAATAAACATTCGTTGACAAAATGAATGGGAGTCCCTCCAGGTCAAGCTCCCTTTCTAGGCCTCACTTTGTATTTTGGGAAATTTTTCATGAAGGAAGAGAGATGCAAAGAGAGCCAGTGATGCTCTTAGCTGCAGCTATTGGTTCCAAGGAAGGGAATTAAATTTTAATTTGTTCATGGGGCTACGGCATGAGATGTGATTAGTAAATGCCAAATCGGTCGATGAGGACGTGTGGGCCTCACTTTCTGTGCTCACTCCTCCATGCTGCCCCCCCACAGCTGCCCGGGGTTCATCCCCTCCCAGGGAGGATGTGTGCACACACGCTGGGCAGGGGCAGGAATGAGGGCCTGAGTCCGCTTGGTGGTCTGGAGTGACTTGTGTCTAATTGGAACGGAATCGGCAACCCTGATCCTTTATCCTTGAAGAATGAGGAACTGGTGTCCTCCCCCATCAGTTCAGAAAGCTTAATTCTGCAATTTTTCCAGGCCTTACAGATAATAGGAAGTGATTATGGGAAGTGAAGCCACTTTGGCTGACCTCCTCTTTTTAGTTTGACTTTGTTCTCACTTTGTGTCTCACTCGCTGCACTCTCAAGGCTTGATGGGGTTGAACTATAAGACAGTCTTTTAGCCAAACCAAAAGTTTTATTGTAGTTTTTTTTTTTTTTAAGATTTTATCCATTTATTCCTGGGAGACACAGAGAGAGGCAGAGACACAGGTAGAGGGAGAAGTAGGCTCCCTGCAGGGAGCCCGATGTGGGACTCGATTCCGGGACCCAGGGTCATGACCTGGGCCGAAGGGAAATGCTCAACTGCTGAGCCACCCAGGGGCCCCAGTTTTATTGCAGTTTTGAACTAAGTTCACATCCTCACATCTACAAGGGAACGAAAACCAGATCTCTCCGTGGAGTCCATGTCGGAAGGAAGGAAGGAGTCATCTACCACCGTCTCCCCCGCTCCTCTCTGCCTACCCTGGAAGTCTCATTTCTGCTTCTTCCTTCTCTGGCCTAGGTTGTCACCATTTATTTCAGCTCATCGGCCTTTCCCTCGGAGTTGGTGTCAAGTCACAAGCAGATAATGAAGGAAAAGGAACTTTGAGGTCCCGACTCAGTGCCAGGATGATCAACACTCCTTAGCAGAATTCGACGTGTTTCTTTCCCTTATCTAGACTTCCCTCTTTGCCCCCTTTTCTCTTACAGAACGGGGCAGGGTCCAGAAATGGGGCAGACCCGCGTCGGCCCACCAGAGGAGAGTGAAATGGAGAAGGCCCCTTCCAGTCATACAAATGTGAATGGAAATAAAATCTGTAACTCAACCAAGTAGGAGTTTGGGGGGCCAGCAGTGCTAGGGGAAGATAGGAATCACGATGCACACTCGGGTCTCTAATCTAAGCGTCTGTAAAATCTAGTCCACTGGAGGCTCACTTAACACTAGTTTCAACTTTAAAATTGATTTTTATTCTTATCCTTTCAAGTGAAATGTGTTCATTAACATACACTGAATAATTGATGAACATAAATTGAAAAAAAAGCATAGAAGTAGAGAGAGCGCAAAATTAAAATCTCATGTCTTACCCATCGCTCAAAGATAAATAGCATTAGCCTTGCATCATACTTCCCTGCAGTCTTTTTTATTTTTATTTTATTTTATTTTTTCCTGCAGTTATTTATTTATCTATTTTTTTATTTATTTATTTTTTCCTGCAGTCTTTTTAAAATGACGGTAACTATCATGATTACATTATTGCAACTATATAGTTCCTATTATTCTGTATTCTCTTATTTTTCTCATAGCATGAAACATTTCCCCCCCCCCTTTTTTTTTGCAAACTCCTCATGAATATTTTTTTCAAAGGCTGCAAAATAGTCTAGGAATTACCTGGGGCATAGTTTACTAACCCCAAAACCCAATCTGAAGTAGGAAGGAGCATACTCTTCCTCTGAGGGGCCAGACAGTAAGTGGTTTTGGCTCCATGAGACATAAATCTCTTTACAACTGCTCAAGCACTGCCTGCGTCGTGCAAACCCAGCCATGAGCAATGAGTAAACGAATAAATGTGGCTGTGTTCCAACAGAACTGTATTTGCAAAAACAAGCCGTGGGTCACATCTGGGCCACAGGCCACGGTTTACGGACCCTCTTCTAAGCGATTACGTCGCGTTACTTTTTGTTATTTCAGATCCTATGCTCAACACTGTGCTTCCTCAAGCAGGATCACTTCCTTAGAAAACGCCAGAAGTCAAACTGAAGCGAAGGTCAGTCTTTGAAAATCGTTGCGACTCTTCATACCGCCAGCTTTCTTCCTCAGATGACACAGCCGTCAGCGAGGCAGGATCCGGCCAAGCGTATCACATTTTTTTTTCAGTATTTATTTTACTCATTTCATTCAGAGTCATGTTTAGAAGACAAATTGCTAAGTGGGGAAAAGCAGGCCAAAAATAAAGTGCGAGGAAAGATCGAAAATTTACAGTGAATAAAGAGATCTGTCATTTTGATGGGCGGAAATATGAAATGTCATTATTGTTTTAAACTGCGTTTCCTGGGGGCCGAGCGTCCTCCAGTGTTGGCTCTTCTGCCACGTTTCCTCTTCTGCGACACGTCTGCTCAGGCCTTTGTGCACTTCCAAGCTGGTGCATTAGCTGCTCCACTTACCTGGGTCGACAAGTTCTAAAGGCGGCATCTAGAGCCACCTGAGGACATCATAAAAGGGATGTTTAAATAATTTTGGAATATAACTAACGAAGGCATTCTATGCGGCCACTGCCAATGTTTTGTTTGTCTCGTTGTTCTTTTAGGGCTATAAGCGAACAGGATGCAGCGTCCTATATGCCTCCGATCATAGCAGCCCCTAATCATACGTCCGCGTGAAGCCACATTTATTTATTTATTTATTTATTTATTTATTTATTTATTTATTTAATTCATTCATTCATTCATTCATTTATTTTTTTTAAAGATTTTATTTATTCATGAGACACATACAGAGAGAGGCAGAGACACAGGCAGAGGGAGCTCCCTGCAGGGACCCCGATGCGGGACTCAATCCCAGGACCCTGGGGTCACAACCTGAGCCAAAGGCAGATGCTCACATGCTGAGCCACCCAGATGCCCCGATTTTTTTTCTTTTATGCTCAGCAATACGGGCACAGTGAATACCAAATAAGCATGAGACGGGTTGATGGAGTAGCTTCAGTCAGTGCAAAGCCAGTTTATCGGTGGCTGGTTACTGTTAGGTTGTCGGGTCAGGCATGGGGCCTGGAACACGGCTGAGTCAGCCCCCGGCTTCGCTGAGCTGGGGAAGCAGGGGCCTCTTCCCTCACAGTCTGGGAAGAATCTCTCTATATACCTGAGCCCGGCAAAGAATTCATGACCAGATTTACATAGGGAGGAAAGGCCTGGGATACTGTTCACTGCTCTGGATGCTCTCACTTTTTGGGCTTCTTTCAGGATTTTTTTCAGTTCCGCGGCATGTAACGCAGGTGAGGATGAGCTCTGAGAGGGTCTCCAATGAGCAGCAACATGTTTCTGAATCCTGCAAAGCTGGCTGGGACTAGGAAATTATAGTAATTAGCAACATGGCAATAATTTAGTTTCTAGAAGAATGTAAGCCCTCTTAAAGCCAGAAAAATGAAGTAAAAACAAAGTTCTCTCTGCATGTGCAGCAGTGTCTTCTCAAATTGGGAAAAATTGCTAAAAAGGCATCAGTGTGCAAGGAATGGATGAGAGGCAGGCCAAGAGATGCCATTTGAATGTAAAAACGCAAGCTTGAGCCTTTGAAGTCTGGAGGCCAGGCCTCCCTGAGCCCTGCCGAAGATATTCAGGCAGGTGGCATTCCCCGAGGCCCTGCAGGAGTGGCCCCTCGTGGTCTGCTTCCATCATAGTGAAGATTTGCTCTGCAGGCAGGTCCTGGAAAACTTCAATTTCCTTCTTCTAGTAAACAGTTGATGATTCTGTGCTTTGATGTACAGAGGAGACAATCCGCGTGTCAGTCGCACAGAGTTTGTAAAAAGGAAAAAGGCTTATAGGAAATGTTTATACTCCCATGTGACGTTGACCTGGGTCCAGAAAATAGCAAATGTTCTGGGAAGAAGAGCATGCTTTCTACTTCAAAGGATGTCATCACACCTGCCTCTGAGTGCCTCCACCTCAGCCTGGGAGGCTGTCACAATCTCTAACAGAGCACTTGTCCCGGCCTAAGGCCAGAGACCTGGGGTCAGGGCTCCTGAACACTAAACATGATGACTCATCCTTTCTCCTCTTTTCTGCACTCTTGGCTTCTTACCGAAACCTGTACGGTAGCACATTCCGTCCATGAAGACCTCAGCCGGTGAGGATCCTCAGGATCCCATGGGGTTCCAGCTGGATTTGACATTTCCTTCACAAAGCATCATTCATTCACCTACGTGGAAATCTAGCAAGGTCATGTAACAGGACCATTCTTTGCCTTTCCTCCTAGATTCCAAGAACTTCTTACTCATCTTATGCTTCATTGTCCAGGAGAGCCTGTCAGGCTGGACGTGTGCCTTCAATGACCATTTGCTTAATGAGGAAATCAATATGGAATGGCTTGTTTAATAAATGGAAATGCCTTTAATATATTTGCTGGTTATAAAAAGTCTGAAAGTTCATTGTAAAAAAACCCAGAAACTCCTAAGTATGTAGAAATCTCTATCATGGTATCTTCTTCCAGAGAGAACTACTAGTAGATGTGAGATCTGTACCTGTGCAGTATGCCACACAGAAAGAAACAAGAAAGGAAGGAAGGAAGAAAGAATGTGATATAAGTTTTTTTTTTCTATAGCATCTTTTTAATTCAATATGTGATGTCTTGGGCATATTTTCAAGTCAGTCCATTAGGAGTTTGTGAAAAGCAAAAAAGAGCTTGTAGAAATGTTTATATTGCCATGTGACATTGACCTGTGTCCAAAAATAACACATCTTCTGAAGATTTGCTTAGTAACTTAGTAAAACTGTGTGTTTGTGTATGTGGCCTAATGAGCTTAATAAAGTCACCGTTGTTGGACTCTAGGTGTATCCAGTTCCTACGATGATAAATAATGTTGAAAACAACATCCTTGTTGATAAACACATTTTTCCACGCTTGTCTGGTTACCTTCTTAGAATAAGTTCTAGAACAGACTTGCAAGGTCAAGGTTACATATTCAAATTTTTGATATTTTCAGATCATCCTCCAGATAATCTGAAATTTTAACTGATGTTATTTTTGACAAATCAAGAATTAGTACATGGCTATCACTAATAAGTAAGTTTATTGAAATGATTTTAACTCAAAGATTTCTGTCAAGGTGTTTCCCCATATCTTCATTAATCCTGGACTTTTTTAGTCTGGAGACTTTGCCAAGATGATGGATGAAAAATGATATCCCATTGTTCTGCTTTGCATCCCCATCATTGTTTATTAGACTCAACATATTTTCTTTTTTTTTAATAAGATAATTTTTATTGGTGTTCAATTTACCAACATACAGAATAACACCCAGTGCTCATCCTGTCAAGTGCCCCCCCTCAGTGCCCATCACCCATTCACCTCCACCCCCCACCCTCCTCCCCTTCCACCACCCCTAGTTCTTTTCCCAGAGTTAGGAGTCTTTATGTTCTGTCTCCCTTTCTGATATTTCCCACACATTTCTTCTCCCTTCCCCTATATTCCCTTTCACTATTATTTATATTCCCCAAATGAATGAGAACATACACTGTTTGTCCTTCTCCGATTGACTTACTTCACTCAGCATAATACCCTCCAGTTCCATCCACTTTGAAGCAAATGGAGGGTATTTGTCATTTCTAATGGCTGTAGACTCAGCATATTTTCATGTTAGTCTTTAGCACTGCTTTCTTCCTTGACTTTCTTGTTTTATTTTTCATACATTTCAAACTTCTAGATTGTTTCTTTTCTTCTTTTAAAGATTTTATTCGTTTATTTGACACAGAATGAGAGAGAGAGAGGACAAGCAGGAGGAGTGAGGAGGGAGAGGGAGCCTGATACGGGGCTCGATCTTAGGACCCTGGGATCATGACCTAAGCTAAAGGCAGACACGTAACTGACTGACCAACCAGCTGCCCAAGGATTGTTTCTTTAAAAAGATCTTGACATCATCATATTATTGCCTAAGGGACGCTAGGCTGACTGCATGTTTATGAGTCCTAAGAGCTGTGAGAGTCATTTGATTTTCCAGGATTGGTCTGCTTATAGCAGCAGAGTAGACTGAGGCATCACGGTGGGGGTGGGAGTAAATATCATTAGCGTCTTCCTGATTTAAATCTATGTATGTCACAGTATTCACATTTTGATCCAGTAATTCCAAATTCTAGCAAATTTAAGGAAAAAGTTAGGAAAGGAGACAAACATTTATATTCAAGGATGTTCATCCTCAGTCATTTATTTAAAAAATGCATAATTTGAAACAACTCAAATATCTAAAATGGGCAAAGAATTAAGAAAATTTGGTACATGTTATTACCATGACTTTAGTAATGTGATTGGCAGAGGTTAAGAGATAAATGGAATCCAATCGTACCAGTTAAGTGACCATAGGAATTGTGGCCTGGACAGACAAGAAGAATGTCCACGTAAGTCAGGGTAAAATCAGGTGATGAATGGAGTGAGAAGTTGAATCCAGGCAAGAGGTCAAGGGGTAGAGAGATCTAGAAGAGAGGTGCACGTTTCCAGGGACGCATGCAGGAAGCTGTAGCAAGCATAGTAGGAGCTGAAGCTGGGGCCATGGACGGCACAGACGGGGTCCCTGTTGCCTCACTGATGATGAACGGAACTGGGCACGGCCCTTAGGGACGCTGGCAGGTGTGCCTGCAGTGTCCCCAGCCCTATGTCCGGCACCCCCGCCCCAACTTTCTGGCCAATGCACTACCTCTGCTTGCAGATGCTGTTCTCTGCCTCCTCCTATCATGGTAACTCCCGCAGAGGCTGCCTGGAGGTTCACCACAGTTAAGTCATTCATCATATCTGTCAGCTTTGAACCTGTCATAATTAATGTCTTCACACCCCAAACACCCATTCTGGATTCCACCTCATACTCCTGTTTTCCACCTACTGTCTCTCTGCTTCCAGAAGGCAACCTCTTAAATAAGTACAAGATTCCATGAGTTATCAACTGCCGCTGAACACATGATCCCCAACCTTAGTGGCTCTCATTAATCACATTATTTTGCTCATGGATCTGTGATTTAGCTCATCTCTGCTGGGCAGCTTGAAGGCTGTGAGCGGGGTTCATCTGAAATCTTACTTTGCTGTCTGATGCTTGGGCTGGGAAGAGAAGAACGGCTGGGAGTGAAGCCATTTGGGGCTCCCCGGGCATTGCCTTCATGATGGCTCCAAGATAGCCCACTGTCATGGGTATCAGCTCGCTCTTCCAAGTCACATGTCCCTCGAGAGAAAGCCCAGCAGAAGCTGTGTCGCCTCTTATGATCTAGTCTTGGAAGCCACCTAACATCACCTCCAGTGCATCCGATGGGTGGAAGTATCTTCAGGGGGCCCCGAGAGTCAGATGTTGCATTGTAGATAGCGCTGTGGGATGGGGTATATAGTCTCGTGGAAAACATGCCCTATTACAGGAAGTCAAGGTAGGTTCATGGGCTGGCTGGCATCTTAACGTTTTATTTTAAATTATCTCTAACTAAAGAGTGAAACACCAAAGAGTGAAACAAGTTAGAAAGAATTTCTTCCGTTTTTTTTTTTTTAAGATTTTAATGTATTTAGTGGAGCGAGAGAGGGTACACGAGGGAGAGTACGAGCAGGGTGAGGGGCGGGAGGAGGAGCCTGATGTGGGGCTCCTGTGCTCCTCGCTCACGGGCCTCGGGGATGGCGACCTGACCCGGAGGCAGGTGCTTAACCGGCTGAGCCCCCGGGCCACCCAGGAAGAGTCCTGTCCACCAAGAGATGCAACAGTACGTTCACCACCGTATTTTGAAATGCGGTCTTTGAATTGGCACCAGATGAAATGTGACCGGGCGCTAAGGGAGGTTTTAACAGGGGGCTTCATGGGGACATCCCTCCACCCCGAATGTTTGAGAAAGACTCTGCTGTGTGTTGCCATCGTTCAGTTCATCAGGGGCTCGGCATCCGTGAATCCCGATGCTGAGTCCCGGGCAACTTTGCCTTCTCATCCTTCCTTCTCGGCTTGTCTCGCTGGTCGGCTTGTCTCGCTGGTCGGTAGTGTCCTTCGCAAGCTGGTCCATGCGGGCACAGGCTGCCCCCTACAACTGGCCTCACCTTACTTAGGCAAATTACTTCATCTGAATTTCTTGTTTCCTTTGCAAGCACGTTGTGTATACTATCCCTTGAGAGAGATTTCTGACCATTCTTAAAGATTGAAAAACCGTTGTACTTCTGAGCAACTCGTGAGGATTTACGTATGGACGATGTGAAGTGCCCAACAGCCCAGGTGTCCCTTTCTTTAGAAGTTAAGGTCTAATTTGTGATCTCCTCTGGCAATTATATGCCTGCCTTTGGTCTATTTTAGTCTTTATTATTATTTTTTAAAATAAAAAAATCTGTTTTTAAAAAGTTTTAATTGTAATTCCAGTTGGTTAACAGGCAGTGTTCTATTAGCTTCAGGTGTACGGTATAGTGATCCAACGCCTCCATACAGCGCGCTGGTGCTTATGGTGACAGGTGCGCTCCTTTTTTTGTTTTGTGTTTTTATGATTTATTTATTTATTTCAGAGAGAGATAGAGAGCATGAGCCAGGGGTGGGGGAAGAGGAAGAGAACATCTCAAGCGACTCTGCAATGAGTGTGGAGCCCCCCCACACGAGGCATAGTCCCACGATCATGAGATCAAGAACTGAGCTGAAAAAAAAAAAAAAAAAAGAACTGAGCTGAAGCTAGGAGTCGGATGCTCGACCGACTGCACTGCCCAGGCGCCCCAAGACGAGTGCCCTCCTTCATCCCCATCACCTATTTAACTCACCTCCCCACCTCCCGGCTGGTAACCATCAGCTTGTTCTCTGTAGTTAAAGAGTCTCTTCCTCATTTTCTCCCTCTCTCATTTTTCCCCTTTGCTTGGTTCTTAAATTCCCCCATATGAGCGACATTGTTTGGTATTTTTGTTTCTCTGACTTATTTCACTTAGCATTAGACTCTCTAGCTCCATCCACGTGGTGGCAAATGGCAAGACTTCCTTCTTTTTATGGCTGAATAATATTCCATCATATATATATATATATATATATATATATATATATATATATATATATATACACACCACTTCTTCTTCATCCATTCATCAATCGCTGGCGGCTTGGGCCGCCTCTATATCTTGGCTATTGTAAATAGTGCTGAGATAAACACAGGGGTGCGTGTATCCCTTTGAATTTGTGTTCTTGTATTCTTTAGGTAATGCAGGTGTTGGATTGTGAGGTAGCTCTACTTTTAACATTTTGAGGAATCTCCATACTGTTTTCCACAGTGGCTGCACCAGTTTGCATTTCCACCAACAATGCAAGAATGTTCCCCTTTTTCCATGTCCTTGCCGATCTCTTTTGTTTGTGTTGTTGACTCTAGCCATTCTGATAGGTGTGTTGGTATATTTTGAACTTTGAATTTCATCCCTTACTCCATCCTCTATCCTTGGAGAAGCTATGAAGGAGTATTTTTTTCTCTATCCCCCTTTTTCTTCTTCTTCATTTAGATCTTTGTTTCATTAAGTATGACTTTTTTCTTTCATTACAAGACAAATCATTTATCAAAAATGGAAGAAATAAAAAAATAGAAAACATTAAAACCACTCATAATTTCACTAGTCATGATAACTTTGTTAAGAGGTGGGTGTGTATATGTATAAGTTGGATTATGGTGTTTTGTAATTGGCTTCTCTTATTTAGCAAAGTATCATATGTTTTCCCACGTATTTTCTGATATCTTGCTGTAATTTGTGAACTTCTTTTCTTTCTTTTTAATTTTTTAATTTGTGAATTTCTTAAAGCGCTCTTAAATCCTTCCTGGAACAACACATACTATACAGGACAGACAGATAAACTAACAGACATGTCCCCCGAGTCTGTTGTAAGGACCAGGTAAGATAATAAAAACAAAAGTTTTATGTAAGCTGTGAAGCAGGGCAACTCATAAGAGGTTAGTAATCTATTCTGGTTTCTGTTTGCTGCAGTATTTGGTATAATTATATACACATATTTACATTTATAATTAAATAAACATTGGTGGTTTAATTACATGTGAGTTTTGTACTCCCATTCCAGAAAAAAAAAAAAAGGGAAAATCGGAAAATCACGCCTTTCCTGGCAATTCAATCCTGACAACCGCTCACCTAAGCTTAGGTGGTCACAGGGTAATGACGCTTGTTGACTGTGGTTGCCAAGGTTACAACTGCTTATGGCAGTTACATAAAGTAAATCTCCATCTTAATTATGCAACTTAATGCTTGTGCTTTAATCTCCCCCTTTTGCTTTTTCATACTCCCTCCATCTCCTGCTGAATAACGTTGGCAAAATTATAAAATGTGCTTCTCCCCCTTCCTGTGCGCTCTTCCTATCTGTGGTACAGCCCCTGCCCCCACCCGTACCTCCCCATCCTGAGACTCATGCCCACTGGGTCTTGCTTTCAGATTGCGAGGGATCTGGTCACCACATCTACTCCTTCCCTTCTTCTCCCTCAGGTGATCAAATGGATTTTAATAGGAAATCACTGAAAATGTAGGGTTTCGAGACACAGATGAATTATTCTCTAATAGAAGAATTTGAAGCATAAAACTATTTTTTAACTCGGTCCTTGAGAAAGGGGTGCTGAAATCTTCACCGTATTAGTGGAGTTTCATTTTTCCTTTGCAATTTTTGGTGATTCTATCCTCTTAGGCTATGTCCTTAGGAGGCTGCGGCACAAACGTTTTTAGCGAATCGAGTATCCATTTGCCCAGACTTCCCTCATTCCCTTGCAACTAGGAACGTTCTGGTTGCAAGTTCTCACTGACGGGCTAAGAGTCAAGTGATGTGTGTCACTTCTGGGACGAAGCATCTTAGAGATTGTACGTGACCCTCCCCGCCAGCTCTTCCTTGCCTGACCAAAGATACTGGGTGTCCCTGAAAGCGGAGCTGCAAGACGGTGAGCCTCCGTCACCTGGACTTTCTGAGCGGTGCTGGAACAGAACTCCTTGCAAACTCGTGTTGGACACGTGATGAGAGTGAAAAATATACTTCTGTTGTGTTAAACCACCAAAATTTTAGGGTTGTTTGTTACTCCACACACACTAGTTTATCCTGACCAAAGTGAGGGTATATCTTAGAGTTTATCCATCTCATATCTTCTGTGGCTTTGTTATCTTTCTCAGTATAAAATTTTTAGTTTGTTTTTAAGTAGTTTTCATAGTAGTTTCTTTTATGTTATTAGTAAGTATGAATTTTCTTTTGGTGATTTTTGCCTGATAAACATTTCTTTTTACTCCCCTCTTCTCCTTTTACTCTTGATTACCAACCTTTCTGTATTAAATCTGTTTCTCTTATAAATAACAGAGTACTCAACTTGAGGACTTTCAACTTTAATACGTACCTATTGTGATTACTGATAAATGTGGATTTGTTTTTGTTATCGTACTATCGTGCTTTCTCTTTGCTTCTAATTTTTGGTTTTTGCTTTCTGTTGGATCAGGTTTTCTTCATGCACTTTTTTCTTCTGCATTGATGAGAGCTACACAGTCTTCATTCTATGCCTCTGGGGGTTATCCTTGAATTTTTAATGCATATATCAACTTTTTCTCCCTTTACGAATTCTGCACTCCCCCCTTGAGTCAGATTGTATTTCCCAAGGATCGCCACAATATTATCTCCCCTTGCTTCAAGAGGGGGAATCTCTTTCCCCACCACCTTGACTCTGAGTAGGAAAGCTGTATGATAACTTTGGCCAATAGACTATGGAGAAGTGACACGCCTGCCTGTTCCAGGTGTAGCTCTTACTGGTCTAAGACCTGCCCACCTCCACGAGGCCAGCCACCATGTAAGTGCAGCTAGCCCAGAGCTCTTAATCTGTGAGAAAACCTGGCTGTGTGGAGGCCCTGGGGGAGAAGACATAGGGTAGAGCCAGAGCGCAAGACGCATCAAGGCACCAGGAGTGAGGGAAGGAGGCTCTGGAAGTGGAGGCTCTAGCCCTAGCCACTCCGGGGAACGGACACATGCATCGGAGACAAAGCCCCCAGCTGAGCCTTTCCTGAAGGCCTGTCCTACAAAGTCCTGCGTAAAATAAAATGAATGTTCTTAAGGTTGCTGAATTTTGAGAACATTTATTATACAATGTTCTCAAAATTATCTATATCTATATCTATCTATACAATAGATACCTGGGGCACTCTCCATTCTTGATATCGTATGGAATTTTACTATTATTATTTTTTAAAAGATTTTATTTATTTATTCATGAGAGACACACAGAGAGAAGCAGAGACACAGGCAGAGGGAGAAGCAGGCTCCATGCAGGGAGCCCGATGCGGAACTCGATCCCAGGACCCCGGGGTCACGCTCTGAGCTGAAGGCAGATGCCCAACCGCTGAGCCACCCAGGGATCCCTCATATGGAATTTTAGTTTCAAATTTTACTTAAAACTTCTTAAAAACGAGCACTTTTTAAAGACAGTAAGGTCTACCCATTTATTGAATTTAACCTTTTATTCCGAGATCATTATAGACTCAAACGTGATTACATAGATCAATCCTGTGTATCCTTTGCCCAGTTTTCCTCAATGATAACATCTTGCAAAACAATAGTACAACGTATAACCAGGAAATGGGCATCGATACGGTCAGGATACAGCACAATTCCGTCACTATTTGGATTGCTTGTGCGGCCTTTTTATAGCTGTCCCCACTTCTGCTCCCATCTCATTAGTCCCTGGAAACCCCTAGCCTCTTATCCATGTTTATAATTTTGTTGTTTCAAGAATGTCATGTGAATGGAATCATTCAATATATAACCTGATGGGATGGGCTTTTTTCACTCAGCGTAACTCCCTGGAGACTTACCCAGGATGTCTTCTGTCTCGATTGCCCATTTGTTTTAGTTGCTCAGTGGCATTCCATGGTGCGCATATTCCACGGTTGGTTTAGCCGTTCACACACCGAAGGGCAACGAGGCTCTTCCCAAGCTTTGGCTTTCTTGAAAACAGCTTCTATGAACATTTAGGTGTAGGTTTTTGCATGAACATAAGTCTTTATTTCTCAGCGACAAATGCTCAGGAATGTAATTGCTGGTTTGTAGGACAGCTACATGCTTAAGTTTTTAAGAAACTGGTAAACTGTTTTTCAGAGCGGATGTGTCGTTTTGCATTCCCACCAACAATGTGTGAATGATTCCGTTTTCTCTCCATCCTCACCATTGTTGGCTGTACTGCTATACTTTTTTTTTTTGGAAATTTTAGTCATTCTCAGGTATGTAGGAGTATCCCGCTGTATGCTGTTTTTTTTTTTTTTAAAGACATTATTATTATTTTTTATTATTTTTTTATTGGAGTTCAATTTGCCAACATACAGCATATCACCCAGTGCTCATCCCATCAGGTGCCCCCCTCAGTGCCCGTCACCCAGTCACCCCAACCCCCTTGTCCACCCCACCTTCCACTGCCCCTTGTTTGTCTCCCAGAGTTAGGAGTCTCTCATGTGCTGTCTCCCTCCCTGATATTTTCCACTCATTTTCTCTCCTTTCCCCTTTATTCCCTTTCACTATTTTTTATATTCCTCAAATGAATGAGATCATATAATGTTATTTGCTTTGACATGGATGGAACTGGAGCATATTGTGCTGAGTGAATACATTATTTTTTTGAGAGAGAATGAGTGAGAGAGAGGAAGCACATGTGAGAGGGGGGAAAGGGCGGAGGGAGAAGCAGACTCCCCGCTGAGCAGGGAGCCTGATTCGGGGTTGGATCCCAAGGCCCCGGGATCTTGACCTGAGCTGAAGGCAGACACATAACCCACTGAGCTCCCCAGGCGCCCCCCACTCTCCCACTGGGGTTTTAACTTGCATTTCCTTAATGGTTAATGATATTGCACATCTTTTTTGTGCTTATCTGCCATCTGCCTGTCTTCAGCCAAATGTCTCCTCATGTCTTTCCCCATGTTTAACTGGAATGTTTGTTTTCTTGTTGAGTTTTGAGAGTTCTCTGTACTAATATTTTGTCAAGGATTTTGCATTTATATTTAACAGGGACATTGATCTGTAGTTTTCTTTTTCCGTATTCTTTTCTGTCTGGTTTTGGTATCACAGTGATACTAACTAAAGCAAATGAATCAGCAGATGTTCTGTCCTCTTGATGGGGAAGAGATTGTATAGAATTCGTGTTAATTCTTCCTTAAATGTTTTTGTAGAAATTTCTGTGAAATCTTCTTGGCCTAGAGATTTCTTTTATGGGAAGATTTTTTATTTACAGATTCAATTTCCTTAAAAAGTGTAGGGTTATTCAAATTATCTATTTCATGTTGGCTGAGTTGTGTGTGTTGAGAAATTCGTTCATTTCATCTAAGTTGTCAGTTTTATGTGTGTACGTTGTTGGTAGTGTTTCCTTATTGTGCGTTGGTTCTCTGGAGGACCTGTAGTGCTAGTCTGTTCATCCTTAATGTTGGTAATTCATGCCCTCTCTCTTCTTTCTTTGTCAATCTTGCTAGAGATTTGCCAATTTTATTGATCTTTTCAAAGAGCCAGGTCTTTGCTTCATTGATTTTTCTCTGTTGTTTTTCTGTTTCCAATGTCATCATTTCTGTTCTGATTTTTATGATTTCCTTCCTTTCCTTTCTTGCTTTTGCTTAATTTTACTTTTCTTTAGGTTCTTGAGGTGAAAACTTGGATTATTGATTTGAAACTTTTTCTCTTCTCTAATGTACACTTTTAGCACTATAAATTTATCTTGCTTTGGATTCACTAAGCTTCTTTACTCTGTGGAACAATTTTTCATCTAATTATCTCTTCAATGCTGCTTTGGCCCCATTTCTCTTTTTACCTGCTGGGACTTTAATTAAACACGCGTAGTCTTCTTTATTCTTCATGTCTCTTACCTTTTCTTCCGCACTTGCAATCTGTCATTCCATCCCTCATTGGGAATAGTTTTATTTTTTTCCCAGTTCATTTATTATTATTATTTTTTTATCTGTGTCAAATCTGCTGTAAGATCCATCTGGTAAGTTTTCAAATTTGGTTATTTTATTTCTCATATCTAAAAGTTCCATTTGACCCTTTAAAAATCTGTTTTATACTTTAAACTATAAAACTGTGACTCTCTTGATAGTTTCCCCTTTTCTTCAGATGTTAATTGTTAAATGAAAATTTATATATAGTAAATTTATATAATTCCAAGATTTGAAATCTTTGTAAAACTGTGCTAGTCTATAGACTGTAGTCTGTATTTCCGTAGTCCACAATTTATACTGGATATCATTTATGGCATCTCCTTCTTTACGTATCTGGTTATCTTTGACTTTCTTGGATTTGAAAAGTTTATTGGATAAATTATCTGACGCCTACTAGAAATTTGGCTTTTTCCAGAAAGAATTTACATTTGATTCCAGGTGCTTAGAGGTACTACCAGTTTAAGACCACTCCAAACCAAAGTCAAAACTTGAAACTTCCAAGAAAATAAAGGAGCTGCAGAAGAGTTTAACTGCAATTTTGTGGCAGGACTGGTGTGCTTGGGTTGGGCAGCCCTTTGTAATTTAAAATAGTTAGGAGTGAATCTCCTGTTGGATTTCCTATTTTCTGTCACCTCTGGACTTTGCCTTTTTTCTTTCTCTCTCCTGAAGGCCAGCAAAATAAAAATCCAAAATATTTAGGGTGGATAACTACTCTCAGAGAGAAAGCAGCCTCTGTCTTTACTTGCACCTCTGGGATCCTGATTTCCCTTCATTGTAGGCCTACTAAATCCTTACTACTACTGTGTCAGTTTTTTGATTCTTTTAAGATGTCATATATATAATATATAATTTAAAAATACATGTATTTTAATTTTATCCCATTAAAAAAATAAGCTTTTGCG
Organism: Canis aureus; assembly: GCF_053574225.1. Lineage (NCBI taxonomy): Eukaryota > Metazoa > Chordata > Mammalia > Carnivora > Canidae > Canis > Canis aureus. Next base: position 7,810,120 of record NC_135630.1, on the reverse strand, counting down.
AGAAGCATTAGTCTGAATACCTTAACTCAGCATTTTAGAAAACAGGATGGACTTAAGAGAAGTAAATGTCATAAAATTTACACATTGTGGGCAAAGTTGCTCCCTTTTATTGTTTTTCTCTCTGGCTTCACTTCCTCTGAGGTCAGCGGGAATTGGTTTTCATCTGAACAGAAGTAGTAAATTCTGAAATCCAAATGTTATTTTTCTGAGACTACTGTGTGCATGGTATGGGATAAATGAATAATTAATAGATATTGTCATTCTATCATTCCTTGTGTCCTTGAGATTCAGATTTCTCATCATAAAGGAGATGCGTGCATATGTAATAGAAAAGTAATTTAAGAACCTTGTGGTATTGAACCTGAATCAGAATTGTCAGTATAAAGTCTAGAGGTATTTTTTTCTTTCCTCCTCCTTCTTCTTTTTTTGATGTGTATACCATTGAAGAAGCAGTATAGATTTCTCTCTCATTAGGACCTTGCCCTGATAAGAAGAGGCTGACCTGAGTCAGGAGCTGAGCTGAGCTTTCCAGGTCCCTTAGTTTAATAATTAACAACAACAACAACAACAACAACAACAATAATAATAATACCCAGCTTAACCTGAACCAAAGCATGGGAGGTGGGGGAGCGGCGCTAATGTGCTCCCTGTCAGCACAGGCATTCTGGGAGAAATTTCTGTAGAAAATATGTCCCTCTGATAACCTGTCTCAAATATGACAAAATTTTTGTTCGATGTCATCTTATCTTATTCTTTTCTTTTATTTTTTCCCTCCATATTTCATAGCTAACATTTAAATGCTTTTCTTTCTACGTTATTTCCCCCAGTTTTCTCAGCCTTGTATATAATATCCTAATATTACTAGTTCTAGTTCCTGAGTGAAACGTTTTTTTCTTTTTGGGTGAAAAAATTAAAACTGGTAAGGGATGAGCTGGACAGCAGGCAAGAATCTAATTGTCCTTTCAATCATTTATTCTATAAGTACGTATTGAAAACCTGCTCTAAGCCAGGTCCTATGCTAGGCACCGGGATACATGGGGAATAAAAACATGAGCCCTAATCCCAAAGCATTTGCAGTCCACAGAGGAGACTCGCTCTCAATCTAACAACCACCTAGGTGAATTATTAATGCTAACCGTTGCTTAGAGCCACATTTAGCATGAGGAGCAGACCTATCATTAGAGCTCTGAAAGCAAAGTGCAAGATGCCACGTAAACCTAGGGGTGAGAGAAGGTTTCTCCAAGCGAAAGCTTTTGAGCTGAGATCCCAGGAATAAATAGTAACTAGGAGGAGAGAGAGGCTGGAGCACACGGAGTGAGTGGAAGAGTAATACAAGATAATACGAAAGATGTTGTCAAGGACTAGATCAATAGATTTCGATCATGTTAAGACCTTTGTACTATACTTGGACTTCATAGAAATGGGAGGGTGTTAAAGGATTTTAATGGGGTCACTGTGTGTGGTGTGTGTGTGTGTGTGTGTGTGTAGGCTGCTCTTGCTGCTGTGTTTAGGTAAGGAATTAAGTGCATGAGTGATCTTGTGAAAAGCCACGTGGAATAGTACATTTGTGGTCAATCAGTGAGTAGATGATGCTCTAAGAACATTCCTCCCACACTGCAGGAAAACATGTCTGGTCTAGGATAAGGCATTTCTGCTTTTGTCATTTCTAGCCTGCTTTTCATTGAGGGATATATGGTTTCAGTGATCCGTAGGTTTAAGGGCTCTGTTTTCTGGTAAAGTTCACGTTCTTCCCTCTGGGAAACCCCCTACTCCCACCATGTTGGTCTCTACTGCCTAATTCCCCTCACCTGCTGTCCCAGTATTACTGGAGAAGACTTCTGCACGCTTACTGTTTCTCCAAGTTACCCTACAAACTCTTGAGAGCGGAATCCCTGTATTTCTATCTTCAGGGCGCAGTGTCTTTTCCATTTGACGGGCATCAGAGCCCCCTACTGGGAGAAGCACAGCTCAACTACACAAAATGCCAACACAGGGGGTGGGGGTGGGGTGGGGTGGGGAGCGCGAGAGTCCTGCGACATTTGGTGCATCTGTGCGTGCGTGGTTTACCGGTTCCAAGTTACATGTAATTACTGTGCATCAGCTAAGGAACTTACTCATTACCTTTGCAATAACTCTGACATATAATTATAAATAATTAGCTTCTCATTTGGTATATTCCCCAGTTACTCTGGGTTGAAGAGTCATTGTAACAATTAATACAAATCGTCAATTTATAGCCCCTTAAAAAAAAAAATCTGGAATTGATGTTAAGAAACAATTCAGTCCAATCTCCTGCTTCAAGGAAAAGAACATCTGGGGGATCCCTGGGTGGCCCAGTGGTTTGGCGCCTGCCTTTGGCCCAAGGCGTGACCCCGCGGTCCCGGGATTGAGTCCCACGTCAGGCTCCCTGCATGGAGGCTGCTTCTCCCTCTGCCTGTGTCTCTGCCTCTCTCTCTCTCTCTCTCTCTATCATGAATAGATAAATAAAATCTTAAAAAAAAAAAAAAGAAAAAGAACATCTAACATCTTCAGGATACGGGATTCTTTGTTCTCTTTCAAAAATTTCCCAGGAAGGAAACTAACTCCGCAAGTATCATCAAAGACCAGATTCTATGTTTTCAGTAATCCAATGGTTTCTTATAGTTGATAAAAATATCTTTTAAAACAAACTTATTTTATTTTTAAAAAGGATTTTATTTTTTTGTCAGAGAGAGAGAGAGAAAGAGAACGAGCAGGGGAGGGGCAGGGGGAGAAGCAGACTCCCCGCTGAGCAGGGAGCCTGATGTGGGGCTCGTCTGGGACCCCGGGATCATGACCTGAGCCTAAGGCAGATGTGTAACCAACTGAGCCACCCAGATGCCCCCAAGCAGACCTACTTTAGAATAGTTTTATACTTGCAGAAAAGTCACAGAGACCCTATGGAGAGTTCCTGTACGTCCTTCACCTAGTTTTCCCGACTGTTAGCATCTGGCATTACTAGGGTGTTACATTTGTCACAACTAAGGAGTCGACCCTGGTTTAGTACTGGGAACTGACCTTCAGCCTTTGTTTGGATTTCACTCGTTTTCCTTGAACGTCCAGGATCCCGTCTTGAACACTGCGTCGGCACTTCAATGTCACGTCTCCCTTGGCACCTCTGTGCTCTGATAGATTCCGTGACTTTGCTTTTGACCATCTCGATGGCTTTGAGGAGTCCTGGTCATATATTCAGGAGAATGCTCCTCTGCGTGCGTTTGTCTGACGTTTCTCACATGGTTGCGGCAGGGTTATGGGTTTTGGGGAGGAAGACTGCAGAGGTGAAGTAACACTCCCATCACTCCTACCCACGCCACTCATGGTCGGGGCGGAGGGGGGCCGGTTAGCTGTGGTTGCCCGGCTGCGCTGGTGTCCTTGCATTTCTCCAGTGCACAGTTACTCTTGGCTGTAGTTTTTATTTTATTTTTTAAAAAAATATAAGTTTCTTTCCTTTTATAGACATAGAGAAGCTTGTCAGCTTTCCTTTCAGAAGAGGGAAGGCAGTGTAACTTGGTGGGGAAGGGCAGCTTTTAGGAGCCAGTGAGATCTGGGTTTGTGAGCAGTTTTGCCACTCGTCCTCTGTGCGATCTTGGGCAAGTTACTTCCTAAGCTTTATTTATTTATATATTTATATTTATATTTTAAAGATTTTATTTATTCATTCATGAGAGGCACAGGGAGAGGCAGAGACCCAGGCAGAGGGAGAAGCAGGCTCCCTGCAGGGAGCCCGATGTGGGACTCGATCCCGGGACCCCGGGGTCACAGCCTGGGCCCAAGGCCGAGGCTCCACCGCTGAGCCCCAGGCGTCCCACTCCTGAAGCTTTATTATTAGAGTTTGTAAGGTGCGGATAACAACAGTACTTTGCTCACCTGTTAAGCGGAGGGTCAGATGAGCCGAAGCTCGTACAGGCTTTCCCAGCCACCTGACCATGAACGAAGTCCGGGCCGCAGGTCCCGCTGAGGTCACTAACATGCATGTGACAGCGGTGACCACGGGCACCGAGGGACTTCACCCTAACGTCCCGGTGGAGTTAAGTCTTCAGTCTGTAGCCGCGGCTCCTAGTATGCAGCTCAGTCCATCCCTTTGCCAGCCCGGGCCTGGGGCCTTTGGGCTGAAGGGCTGAGCCTGGCTCCTCGCTGGGTCATGGGCTTAACGGCCCTCCCTGTCCCACTAGTTCTCAGGATGCAGTGTGGCCGCAGCCGGCCACGCAGCTGGAGAACGGGGACACGGGCTGTGGGAGGGTTGGGGTAGGGGGTGGCGGGGGACCCTGCGGGGGAAAGTGCAAGGAGACCCTCGATTACTCCTTCCCTACCTGCCAGTCGGACAGTCTGAAGCAATAATGCATTAAAAAAAAAATTTATTTATTTATTTATGAGCGATGCAGAGAGAGAGAGAGAAAGAGAGAGAGGCAGAGACACAGGCAGAGGGAGAAGCAGGCTCCATGCAGGGAGCCCCAAGTGTGGGAATCGATCCTGGGACCCTGGGGTCATGCCCTGGGCCCAAGGCAGACACCCAACCCCTGAGCGCCCCCGGGGGGTCCCCAAACCCCACTTCTGACGCTCATTTTCCCCTCTGCGTGGAGTCTCTCCTACTTTACCACCAGCTTGGCTGCTCATCTTACAGGGAAGTTCCCGTCTCCGGGGTTCAGTGCTCTGCAGCTGGGGAGGCCTGCATGACACCTGCTCCCTGTACCATGTGACCCAGGAGGCCTCCCACTGCCCGGCTGTCAAGCAAGTCTCAGTGCTGGAGTGCGGACGGGGACACAGACGGGGACATGGGCGGGGACAGGGGTGGAGACACGGGCAGGGACACGGGCGGGACACGGCGGGGACAGGGGCAGGGACGCGGGCAGGCACAGGGGCGGGGACATGGGTGGGGACACGGGCGGGGACGGGGCTGGGACAGGGGCAGGGACATGGGTGGGGACACGGGCGGGGACGGGGCTGGGACAGGGGCGGGGACACAGGCGGAGACAGGGGTGGTGACACGGGCAGGGATGGGTGGGACACGGGGACACAGTCAGGGACACGGGCAGGGACACGGGCTGGGACACGGGCGGGGGACAGGGGCAGGCTGGCGTCTGTGAGCCGTCTTGAAAGCACAGAATAGTAGCTCATTTGGAGCGCGCGAGCCGGAGAGCACCGGCTCCCCTGGGATCTCTGCGCCCCTGACCCCCGGCCCGCGTCCCTGCGCGGCTCCTGCGGGCTGCTCGGCTCTGCTGGGCGACACACGGAGGCCCGCGACCCGATCCCGATTTCCACTCCCGGGGCTTCGGGGCGGCGTGGGGGGCCTCGGGGTGGGCAGGGATCCGGGCTCGGCCGTCACGTGGCCCCGCGGCCGCGTCCCCCCCACCCCCTGTAAGCCTCTGCGTCCCCCTCCTCGTCCCCCCCCCGCGTCTACCTCCTCGTTCCCCCACCCCGCGTCCCCCCCTCGTCCCCCCGTCCCCCTCCGCGTCCCCGCCCCCCCGCGTCCCCCTCCGCGTCCCCCCCCGCGTCCCCCTCGTCCCCCCGTCCCCCTCCGTCCCCCTCCACGTCCCCCCCCGCGTCCCCCTCGTCCCCCCGTCCCCCTCCGTCCCCCTCCACGTCCCCCCCCGCGTTCCCCTCCTAGTCCCCGTCCGCGTCCCCCCATCCCCTTCCTCGTCCCCCGCGTCCCCCCCCGCGTCCCCCCTCCACGTCCCCCCTCATCCCCCTTCGTATCGCCCTCCTAGTCCCCCCTCTGCGCCCCCCTTGTCCCCCCCCTTGTCCCCCCGCGTCCTCCCTCATGTCCCCCTCCTCTTCCCCCTCCGCGTCCTCCTGCCAAACCAAAGGAGCAAGACGCGGGAGGAGGCAGCGGGAGGCTCGGGGACCGCCCGGTTCCCCCGTGGGGCGGCGGCCTCTCCGGGTCAGCGGCTCCGGCTCGCGGCGTGGGATGGATGGACTAAGGGCCGCGGGGCAAGGGCTCGCTCCGTCTGTAGCATCGGGCAGCTGTGCTGCGTGGGCCAGTCCCGGGAGGGGCCCCCTGCTGTGGAGGGGCCTCTGGCTTCTGCCCGCCGCCCGCCGGGTAAGTGATCCTTGGGCACACAGAGGGCCGGCGCCCTAGGTGAGGCAGGCGGGGGATGCTGAGGTTCAGGCGTCAGGACTCCGCGGCCCTCCCGGGGGCTCCCACAGCGAGGGGTGAGGCCGGAGGGCCTGGGAGCCTCCTGTTCCCCCCAGCCTCCCTGCACCTGGGCTCGCTGCTGGAGACCCAGGGAGGCACCTGCTCCGGCAGGTGCTGCGGGGCCGTCCACGGAGGGCACCTGCTCACGGTGGGCAGCGGCCTGGCCTCGGCCGCCACCCCTCATCCTCACCCCGAGGGCGAAGAGTCTCAGCAGCGTGGGAACTACACAGTGGCCGTGATAGAGCAAGACGTGGGCTCATCGTCTGTTCTCGGGTCACCAAGGGCGATGGACCGAGTATCTGAAAACGTCTCCGAACTTGAAGGCTCTCTCGGTCACCCCAACCTTCTGTGCCAGCATCAGGGAGTAAGCGGGGCTCACCTGCCCCCCGGCCCTGGGCCAAGCGGGCACTTACCGATCGGCCGGAGGAAGGACACGAGGCGCCAGCGCTGGCTGAGACGGAGCAATGAGGCCCGTGGACGAAGGAAACGTATTTTCATTCCTTTTTAAAAAAATATTTACTTATTTATTTTAGGGGAGAGAGAGAGAGAGAAAGTAGGAGGAGCAGAGGGAGAGGGAGAGAGAATCTTAAGCAGACTCTGCTGACTTGAGGCTGGATCTCGCACCCTGAGGTAAGGACCTGAGCCGAAACCAAGAGTGAGAGGCTCCACAGACCGAGCCACCCAGGTGCCCCATTTTTTGTGCTTTCTAAGTAGTGGTTCAGCGCCTCGTACTCCAAACGTAGGTGTTAACAGGCTTAGGACCAGGTGGCAAGGCTGGCGTCGTACACAGCTGCGGAGTCTGACGTCGTTGTCCACAGGCCGAGCAGGCCGCAGGACTTAGGGCCGAAGCCTGCACGGGGAACGTTGAGCAGGGCAGGGCCTCAGGTGACCCGTGTCCAGGCTGTGGTGGCTCTGAGCGGTGCCCGGTGGCCTGTCCCCCCGCCTGCTCCCCTCGGGGCCCGTGACGGGGGCCCGGGAACCAGGCCTGGGCGGCCTCTTGTCACCCGGATGCCAGCAGGCTTCACAGAGGCGGTCTTGTCCTGTGCGGTTTGGAAGATGACGACCTTCAGAAAAGAGGCTTGTCATCAATCAGCTTAAGAAAAGCTGAATTACACACAATTAAATGCGTGACCCAATAAGAGGCTTCTCGAAAGTCTCTAACAGCCTTTGTTGTACTACACGAAGCCTTACTGCAACCGAGTGGACCTTGGGACCGTGTGGCGCAGCTTCTAAGGGATCCCGGGGTATGGCCTGAGCGTACACCCTCCGGTTTGGGGAACCCTGGTCCAGCAGACAGAGTGACGGGGACACTGGAGCGCTGGTTTCTAGACCCTGGGTCCCGGCCCCACCACCTCCCCTGAGCAGGCCGGGAAGACCTTGTGGGGAAGCAAAGGAAAATTCAGTTCGGGACACCCTCTGTTTGACCATAAAAACACAGATTTATGTTTAGGAAGAAAAACCCCACTGGATCTTTCTCCCCTCGCTGGCTGGGAAACACTGTGTCTGTAGCACTGAATGCACCGGTGGGCCACCGGCCTGTGCCTCGGGGGACTGTCCGCAATCTTGGGCAGGCCACACGCGGCTCAGAGGGCACCAAGGGCCGGCATCTCGAGTGGGTGGTAACAGATTTTATTTATTCATTGAGAGAAACAGAGAGAGAGAGAGAGAGCACAGGAGCAGGGGGGAGGCAGAGGCAGAGGGAGGGGGAGAAGCAGACTCACAGCTGAGCAGGGAGCCCGATGCGGGGCTCGATCCTCGGACTCCGAGGTCATGACCTGTGCCGAAGGCAGACGCTTCACCCACCGAGCCGCGCCCCCCCCCCCCACCCCAATGCCTCGCCTTTTTAAACCTTCCCTTCCTTACCTCCCCAGGCTGGGGGCTCCCATATTTTTTCATTTCCTTAGCAATCCGTTGCTATTTCAAAGGAACTGCTCTTAAAAATCCTTTAGAAAAGCACCAGTAAATATAAAAAAGAGCTTGCCACCCAGCCCATCTGGTGATGCCCCCCTATGGTAACCTGCCCCAGATGCACAGATAACGATGCTCAGTTCCCACTGAACCGCACCTCAGGCTAATTCAGCTGCCATCCTTCTGCTTTGCTCAACAAATTTTATTTTATTTATTTATTTGAGAGAGAGAGAGCGCGAGCGAGCACACAAGCAGGGGTAGGAGCAGAAGGACAGGGCCAGGGAGGAGACTCCCCCCTGAGCAGGGAGCCCGATTGGGACTTGATCCCAGGACGCTGAGGTCAGGACCCGAGCTGAAGACAGGGCCTCGACCAGCTGGGCCCCCCAGAAGCCCCCGCTCAGAATCTTCTAATCACTTCACTTAGAGGAACAGAGCTAAGAGGAGGTCGGGTGCCTGGCACCTGAGAGAAAGAAAACTTCTTAAAATCTCTCATCTTAATGTCTTTAAAACACAATCATGATTTAATGATAATTATCAATGTTTTAAAATCCGTAGCGCCGCTTTGGGAACTCCAGGACGAGCCAACGTGGTTAGGAAATACGGATGACATGGACACAGGCATCTGGTTCTATTTTATTAAAAAACAAAACCAAACAAAATTTTGCAATGAAATTTCCTGGAATTCACAATCCTTTTCAAATCTTTATAGTTGCATTTTTTTTTTTTACCTGTACATAAGAACACAACTGCACTTATTTACATTATAGTCTTCTATATAACAAAAATAGCCATGTTGTAGGGTTGGGTGTTTCCAACTATTGTCCCTAATATTTCATCACCAGCCCGGTAAGAGACAGACTGTTTATGCTCTCCAAACACATAGATAATAGAATTAAGCAAAATAAAAGTCCATGTCTCCTAATAGAAGACAGTTGTTATTTTGTTTTGTTTTGTTTTAAACTTCTGTGTATTTCAAGAGAGAGATAAAGTGCTCTGGAAGGAGTAAGGTAGGTGCCTGTGGAGCGGAAAAAGGAAAGAGAAAGAGATTTCTCCCCACAAAACCCCCGAACCAACTACATCTCCTTGACCAACCATTTAAATATACCTGTGACTTTGTACAGAAGATGATGTTTTGGTAAAAAGGCTACATAATCCACTACGAAATTTCTCCGCACTTAAGAGCTAACCAAAGTCTAAATTAAAAGCTACCCGTGCAAATGCCATCAGGGATAATTTTTGTGATCTTTGAGTCATGTGGCAAATAAATCCAGGAAGCCGTCCCATGACCTGACTAGGGAGGGGGACAGGTAAGAGCATGATGGCACCGCCGCGTATGACCTGCAGACGGGCCACAAAGACCTCGTAGAGAAAACAAAGTCAAATTCTACCCGCGACATCATTTGTTATAAGACAAAAGCACACAAATTCATGTTTAGGGAGGAACATAAATCCATCGGATTTCTTTCTTGCTAGCAGGGAAATTAAACTAGAGGTTGATTTATGGTGCCATTTCTGAATATTTTTATAATGATAAATTCTTTGTAGCACTTTTTCTTTTCAGTGAAAATAACAATGTGGTATATACAAAGGGGCTAAAAGAGTTTTTTTTTTTTTTTTGGTTTTCACATTACTGAAATGGCAATTTTTGCTGGTCATGGTCTGCAATCTATAAAAGTGGGTGTCACATATACACTGCTCAGGAGGCTCCCCTGGAAACTAGAATAATCATCCTCCCAGCTCACGAATAGTTTAGAGAACAAGTCCCCTTATTTTTTGGGAAATGAATGGAATGTGACTTTTTCACAAGTACAAAATTGCTTCAAGTTTTCTAAATAGAAGGGGGACACCCTGCTATAAAAATACCAGCTCCCCCCAACCCTCCCCTACCCCTACATCTCTTCCGAGTTATAAAACGGTACAACCATTTTGGATTACTAACGCGAAAGCAGGAAGTAAATGTGTTATTATGTACACGTACAAAACACACCAGTGTGTCACACCATTGACATTCATATGAAAGACGTCTGTTTATTGATCTTCCTTTGTGATTTGACAAGAAGAGAGTGGAGATAAGTCACAAAACACTCGGGCCCCTGCCTTACGATGTTGGGGCCAGAGGCATCTTCTCTGCAAACACAGCCAACAACACGCTTTGACATTTTGCAGAAAGGGCTGCAGGCGGTGAGCTCTTCCGTGGGGCTCTTCTTCAACGCTTCTGAGCTTGTGACACTCCTTCCCCTTTGCATAAATGTGGGCCAAGTTCTCAACTATTGGGGAAACTGTATGAGGACAGGCCAATAACTAGTTGACAGGCCAATAATTAGTTGAGGAAACGGGGACCCTGGTCAAATGACTTGGCTGAAAGAATAACGGCGGTTATTCCAGCAGAGGGCACCCTGCCCCGTGCAGTGACTGCCTAGTGACCACTTAGTACCACGGATGCCACCAAAGGAAGGCCGGCCAGCCTTCCTCAACTGCTCCAGTCTCCATCCCGACGAGCAAGGGTTTGGTATTCTCTTCAAAAGCACGGATACGCCCTAATTAAGAAGCTCTCCTCCACGAACATTCTTTGGCGAGGTAAAAATCTTCACATTCTCAAAGACAACAGTATTCCGAGTTCGATAAAGCACTAGTTTTGCCTCAAACTTTTTGAGGGAAAAGGAGACTAAACACCAGACTTTGAAGATGCTGTGGTACTAAGGCCACAATACATTTTTTTTTTAAGATTGTGGGATTTAGTAAGGTCGATCACCAGCCTGCAAGAGATAAACCCTCTACAGTTCCACCGTTTCATCTGACCAGGCAACGCACCTGCACTTTTATTTATGGGAATATTAGGAAAAAATGAAACTAGTCAATGGAAGAATGCGTGTCCATGTGGATGGTGATCGGTCTTTGGTTTACAGAGCACACGTGGTCCCCACGTTTTCCCTGCGTCTCCAAGCCCTTCAATCCAGTGAGGACGACAGGCCCACAGACCTCTCCGCCAAGCGGTGATCCTGGGGTATCTGGGTGGAGCTGCTTCTCCACAGAAGCTCCCCCGGGCTCCGTACCGACTCGCAGACCTCTCCAGAGACTAGGTTCTTGCCTTATCGTTAGCATCCGGAAACATTTACCAGGTGACCATTGAGCGAATGGCTCTGGAGGAACTGCAAACGTCCATCAATAGTAGCACAAGGATGAAAGGTCTTTGATCACTGAGATTCCTGCAAAAGCCCCTTGACTGAGGCAGGCATAGTTCGCAGGGTGGCAAAGAGAGCCGTGAGCGACCTCACCGAGTTCTTCGCACAACAAGCAGGTTTTGCCATTGATCTCTATGGATCTACATCTAGGACCCGGAGTCACCTCTTTAGTTTTGGGATAATTTCGTGTCATCAAAAGGGTCCAAGTGGAAGTGTGGCTACCAATCTATGGGTTTTTACCAATTACCGTTCCCATTACAAAGGGCCTGGAGCTGTGAGATGGGGAGACAAGCAGGCAAAGAGGAGAGGTAAGTGATGCTGAGAAACTCATTCCAGCTTCTCAGAATTAATTTGTCTTTCAGGCATTCTCAACCTTCTTTGCAACCATGAGTGTTTACCTCATGACTGTTAAACTCCTTCAAACACACATGTGCACCCTCCCACCCCGGCCCCAAAGGCCAGGTGAGCTCTAAGCCTAGGGGATGGGCATTTATTTGGGAAGGGAAGCCATGTTCATACCCTGCCATCCTCTTTCTCACTTCCTGCAGGCTCGTATGAACTGTCATCATCAAATCCACGTCTGTGACACTCAACACTGCCCAAGGAATCTGTGTCCCTCACCTGAGGAGAATGGTTTCTTTGTGTGCCTTTTCCAATCTTAAGGAAGAAGTGGCCTCTTAGATCCCTTACGAAGAGCAAGTTCTTGCGCTAAGAAACTGAGTTAAGGAAGCATGAGCGGACATCGGATATGGTACGACCCCCACATCTTTCTAAGAAGTCCTAACCTTGATGGCCCGGGGTGAACCAGGAAGGTCACAGATGCTCAGAGTAGAAGATAAAAGATCTAGACGGCATTCTGGAACGGTGACTTTGCCATTATTTGCCTAGGAGACTTTTCTGCAAGGAAGCCTGGAAAAAAGGCAACAGCTATCTATAAATTAAATTTTCTGTGATTAAATTAGTGAGAGGAGAAGTGAGAACATGGCTAACTCCATCATGGAGGAAGTTGATTTGCCTTCAGAGTAAACTGGTTTTCCTCATCAGAAGTGCAAATATAGACACTGCCGCACGGTAAGAACAAGAAAGACCTCAACAACCGTAACAGCGGCAATCACAACGGTAAGTCTATAGATCCAGAGCCACCAAGGTTTTTTTGTCCCTAAAGATGGGAAAAGAATGTGTGTAGGTGTAAAGAAGAGACAGTCAGAGAAAGCCAGATACAGACAGAGAGAGAGAGAGAGGAGGGAAAGAGATCTAGGGTAAAGCGTACAAAAATGCTACTGGAAATCGCCGCAGGGGCCTCAGGACCGCGAGGGCCGGGTCCTTGCTTCACAGAGGACGTGACTCTGTATCTCAGATTTTCTGAAACAATCTTCATTTAACGAGATGTCTTTGTTTTCAGTCAGGGCGATGCATTCAGCAGCTAACTAAATGCCATTTATTTTTTACCTCCTGCAAGACTGTTCACCTAAACAAGACTCACGGAGGAGAAGGGACCAATGTCAGGCTACGTGTCACCATTTCTGGCTCTGAAGGTGTGGCGGCCGCCAGGATGACCGCAGGAGCCACCGGGTGTTGTGGTTTTCGACAAAACCCAACCCAGACCCGTGAACGTCCAGAACGAGGGACGTGCTGACAACACAGCACAACACAACAGGGACACCTCTTTGGACAGGGATCCGCCTCCAGGGTTCCCACTGTGACTAGGCGATGTCAGCATCGGTTGATGCCTTGGCCACTATTCCTTTTCTTTCCTCTTCTTAAGCTGTTGTTTTTAAGTCATCTCTGCACCCAACGTGGGGCTCAAACTCGCAGCCCCAAGATCGAGAGGCGCCTGCTGTACGGACGGAGCCCTCCAATCCCAAGGGCGCACCGGCCCTGGGCAAAGACCCTCGGCCAGCCCAGAGGCAGGAGAGCGGCGGCCGGGGGTGAGGTCGCACGACGACAGCCTGGAGCTCTCCTTGGCTCCCGAGTGCCACGTAGCAGTCCAAGCGTTTGTCACGGAAGTGAGGGAGATACTTTTGTCTCAGCAGCGAATCAACATGGTTTTTTGTGACTTAAAATAACAACTGGTCAGAGACGTAACAGCAACACTCACTAATGGACACCAGTGTATGGTTAGAAAGGTCAAGCAGAAATTTCTAAAAGAATGGCCTGAACATCTATTCATTGCAGAACAAACAGATCTTTGGGCCTCTCTTTAGGCAACTTGGGTGGAGTCTAGTTCTCTCTGGAGGTAATTAGGTTTTGACTTTTTTTTTTTTTTTTTTTTTCTTTGAGAGGGTCAGGGAATCTGGTGAGAATGCCGGAGCAGCTCCGGACCTGTGCTGTCGCGCTGGAAGCCACGGGCCACGTGCAGCTGTCGAGACAGAGCAGGAGGCTGGGGCTGCAGCCGGTCCAACGTGAGCCGGGCTGGGAGCGCGGACTCACGGTGGATTTGGAGGACTTAGTACGAAAAAGAATGTGAAGTATTTCATGAATACTTTTCACATGTTGAAACAAAAGGATTAAATATATCATTAGAATCCATTTCAACTGTTCCTTTTTCCTTTTTAAAACACAGCCAAAATAAAAATAAAAATAAAAATTAAAATTAAAACTAAAATAAAAAAAAAACGTAGCCAGCAGAAAATGTAAAGTTTACGTGGGTGACTTGCGTTACATTTCAATCGGATAGCGCTGGTCTGGACACTCACTACGGAAAAATGCACATCTGTAAACATGCCTGAAGTCTGCATATACTTCTAGAGGGTTCCCAGCTCAGAATTTCCTCTTTGGGGTGGGTGAGGAGGTGAACAAGGCTATGGGAGAAGGTTTTTATTTCTCTTAAACTCTTCTATGCTGGTTAACTTTTTTTTTTTTTTTTTTTTTTAGGCTACCAAAGCCATAGTTAAATCCTCCGGAAACAAACCTTTGGTAAATGGAGAGCCTCCAAGGCTCAGGGGTTTTGCAGCACAGCCTCCTTGGGGTAAAGCCACAGGCCTCAGTGCCCTCCGCCCCCCCCCCCCCCCCCCCCCGCCAACCTGGGGCCTCTCGTCATCCACGCAGCATGGGCCTCACCCCATAGGGGTTGCCACTAGCACGGCGTACATACGCAAGCAAGTCCTGCTTTACCTGGTCACTGGCAGGAAGAGGGGACACTCATCAAACTGACAAGTATTCGATCCAAAGGCATTTTCCCTCCCGGGTGTGGGATGCAATCTGTATTTCTCTTGCTCTTGAATCATCCTTCTGATTCCACCTGACGTCCGCGAGTACCGAAGTGCGTTTCAGGCGTTGCTGACTGAAGGAGTCCACGCTGGAACCCTACGCTGACCGAGGGAAGGCAACACTTTGCGATGAAGAAGTCTACGCTGAGGACTGGGGTGTGAAGGTGTCCAGAGATCACAAACTCTGTGACAGACGGTGGGTTTAACACCAGGCTAGACAAAACCACTCCTACTTGGACTTAAACCTTGAAGCATTTGGACACTCAGCCTCACAGGAGCGCAGGGGCCCAGAGGCCATTAGCGTGTTGCCTGTCAAGGAACCGCCTCCCTAGGGCATGAGGGCACGGCCGCTAGAGGGCACGGCCACCTGCAAGCACATGGCTCCCCTGGCAGAGAGCTCGCTAGCGGTCCTCAGGTCAGAAGGGGCCTTGGCCACCATCTCGTTCAACTCCTTCATTTCACAGGTGGAGGCGACGAGGCCCACCAGCCTGTGGCTCGGCCGGGACTCCCGCTTCTCCGTTCAGTGACGTCCTTGCTCCTCCCCGCCCGCCTTTGCACACTGGCCGGGTTCCATTGCAGGAAGTGTCATCCCAGGGGGAGGTGACATTCCCGAGGGTGGTGGTCATTTTCTCTGCCTCGCTGCCCACCCAGGGAGCATCCCACAGGAAACCGTTAAAGGTGCCGAGAAAGGGGCAGCCAGTAGTCTGACATGCTCTCCCTTGACGTACGCCCCGTGTTTCCGAGGCAGCGGGGTCTACGACACAACCGAGCTCTTGTCTTTGGATGAGTCTTAGTGTAGTGAGGTGGCAAGGCCTCGTCGAAGACGTAAGTGAGTCCGCGAGGAAGGCTCTCCGTCTTGGCAACCCACGCGGCCGCACGGCCGTCTCCGGAGGACGGGGGCCTCGTGGTTGTCCGGGGAAGCCACTCGCTGCCTCAGTCATCTCCGCGTCGGGATAGTCTAAGTGTGTTACAAAATCGCCCACTGGAAAAATAGCACATCTCCGTCATAGTTACAAAAAAAGAATAAAAACGTAAGTAGTTTAAAAACGCCGGTGGGTTCAGTATTGATCTGACGCGTCCTCTCCTGTCTGCCCGTCTGTCTCCGCCGGGAGAAGCTTGGTTAGCCAAAGCCCTCGCCGACTTCTGGATCAAATGGTTCATCAAACCGCACGTCCCTCCTCACTCGCTGTCCTCGGTGAGCCCTGGGCAGGGGGCTGCTAAGGAGTCACCTAGGCCTTCCGGGCGGCCTGCCGCGTGTGGGCGGTGGGTGCCAGCTAGGTGCTACCCGGCCCCGCTGTGTCGGGCCCTGGGCTCAAGGAGGACCGGGTCTCCTCTGCAGCCTCCGTCTCCTGCGGAGGCCACTCGTGGAGGAAACAGAAGACTGCTCTGGCCCGGGGGAGACCAAGCTAACAGACACTGCGCTTTGGGGAAGAACACGTGGCTCTGGCCTTAAAGCCAGGCCTGCAGTGCCGGCTACAGTCCTACAGTCGCGACGGCAGCGCCAGTGGCCCGGAGGGGACCTCTGAGTGTGGCATTCCTGTCCAAGACCCGAAGTTCCAGGCACAGTGACGCTTCCTTCTCACGTGGGCTGTCAGCAGGGCCTGGCAAGGGGGGCGGAGGGCTGCGGTGCCCAGGGTGGGCCGCAGGCGCGGCGGGGTCGGCGCCCGGGCTGGGGTCTCCGCAGCCAAGGTGCTTAGGAAGCCCCCGCAGGAGCTCGGGTTCTTCCCGAGGGCCGGCCGGGAGTGGGGCGGGCACCCCCCGGAGCCCCGCGCTTCGGGCCGTGGGTGGCCAGGCCTGGGCGCCCCTGGGTGCCACCCCCCAGGAGGCCGGGCCCATGGAAACGGCTCACGGCCTCTAACCCGAAGCCGCCAAGGAAACCGAACCACATTCCCCGAACGATGAAACAAGACCTGGAAATAGAGGAGGCAAGATGCAGAGGCCTGACCCGTGTCCCCTGTGCGCGTGTCGCGAGCTCCCGAGGCGCCAGCCCACGAGGGCCCGGGGGAAAAGGCGGCCCCGATGGCTGGGCCCGGGAGGTCGTGCAGGCCGCGGGCCCGTCCATTCTCGAGGCACACCTCCCTCCGTCCGCCGGGGCCCCTTCTCCGACGGTCACCGGCTCAGGATTTCGCCTCGTCGCAGTCTGGGTCGGTGGAGAGCTCCACGTCCGACAGCCCGACTTCCATTGCCATGATCAGCGAGATGTCAGAGTCGCTGCTGACAGCCGGCTCCGGCTCGCCTGCGGGGAGACAGCAAAGCTCACCGTGAGCGCCGGCCTCTGCCTCTGGGGCTAGGTCCTTTAATACGCCTGTCTTTAGTTTTGTATTTTTTATTTATTTTTTTACACCTGTCTTTAATAGCATTTCTTTGATGGCCATGAGAAGGTACTAGAGAAATTGGCTGTTTTGTAAAAAAAACAACAAAAAAAAACCCTAATTAGATCCTCATCTCACGCTGTAGTGCAAAATAAATTCTAAATAGGTCAAAAAGCAAGTATAGAAAAGAAACCAATATAGCTAGAAGAAGATGTATCTTAGAAGGCTATATCTAAGCAGGAAAATACTTAATATATCAAAGCAGGGCAAGAAATTCTACGTGGGAAAACAGCTGAGCAATTCACAGGAGAACAGATGGGTAAGTTTGCATGAAATTCAAAAAATATTAAAAACATGAAAAATAAGATCAAAAGGCATACATCAAACTTGTGATATTCGTGCAAATTTCACAAAGGGGCTGTATTTTCAACATACAGCCTTCACATCAGAAAGAAAAACTACCCAGAAAAATGGGCACAGGTTGCTATTAATAGAATTCACAGAGCAGTATCGTATAAATGACCGATAACTATACGGTAAAAATAGCTACTCTTTTTTTTTTTTTTTTTAGGATTTTATTTATGTATTCATGAGACACACACACACATACACACACACACACAGAGGCAGAGACACAGGCAGAGGGAGAAGCAGGCTCCACGCAGGGAGCCCGATGCGGGACTTGATCTTGGGACCCCGGGGTCACAACCTTGGCCGAAGGCAGTGCTAAACCGCTGAGCCACCCGGGCTGCCCAAGCTACTCTCTCTTTTTTTTTTTTTTTTTTAAATAAAATCTTCATTCTTTAAAAAAATGCAATAGTACACTGAGGCAGGTACTTTGGTATACTGCATGTAGCTCTGTGACATTTTCACTCAGTAATTTCATTTATGGGGTGTATCATAGAGAAATAGAGATGCAAAAATATTCATTGAAGCATTATTCATAGCAGAAGACCTCAAGTAACAAAGTCCAACAATATAGAATACTCGAGGAAAGCGTGTTGCTTTTAGAGCACAATCTTCTTGTCCTAGCAATTAAAGTGACATTTCCTTTCTTTTAAAAAATAAATTTATTTATTTATTTATTTTTAAATTCAACATTTAAAATTTTTTTTTATAATAAATTTATTTTTTATTGGTGTTCAATTTGCCAACATACAGAATAACACCCAGTGCTCATCCCGTCAAGTGCCCCTCTCTAAAGGGACATTTCCAAAGAGCTTGCAGTTACATAAAAAAATGCTCACAGCATTCTTTTTTTTTTTTTTCCACAGCATTCTTTTACATGAAAACAAAAGGTGGAATTGGACCCCTGCCCCACACTTGACAACAAAATACATGCTAGGCTGGCGAATACCTGTACCTACACCTGCAGTTGTGACTACACCTGTACTCCGTCTATATCTGTACCTGCACCTATAGCCCGGTTTTAATTGTGCATGTGCACTTCCTTCCCATTTATCCTCTTACCCAGAGCTGTCTGGTACTGTCAACCCCTGACTTTTGGGGAATTTTTTTTGCAAGTTGGGATGGTTTTCCCTTCCCTTATGGCTGCTTTGCGTTTGTTTTCTCCTCAGGGCCACAGCTTGCTTGCTGTTGTGCAGGCTATGCTCAGCACCGCTCCAGAGAAAGCCTTCCCTTTGGAGTCTAGGTAAGCAGTGTCCACTAGATTTGGACAGTGCCCAACCTGCAGAGCTGGACATGGGAGCTCGGCTTTGTTTCTCAGATCCACTAAGTCCTTGGTCCTTCATCCATTTTTTTTTTTTCAGCTGCCCAGCTCTTGTTATTGTCTCTTTTTACCTTTTCCCTGTCCATGTTTGGTCTACACCTTACAAAATCCGTTTGCTACAGTCTTTGTGGGGTTTTAGGAGAGGCTGGAAGTAGTCTCATGTGTTCAATCGACTCGGCACTCTCCTAAATTAGCATCACTTTTGCAATGAGAAGTATATATAATTAAAATGATTTTCATGAGAATTGGGAACCTGTTTTACTTTATGAGACTGTATTCTAGTCTCAGCTATAGTGAGTAACTACACGTGTTGCTCTATGTAAGTCCCTTTCTCCTTTAGGGTTAAAGTTGAATTGTCTATTAAATGATTCTGGGGATGCCTGGGTGGCTCAGTGGTTGAGTGTCTGCCTTCGGCTCAGGGTGTGATCCTGGAGTCCTGGGATCAAGTCCCACATCAGGCTCCCCACAGGGAGCTTGCTTCTCCTTCTGTCTATGTCTCTGCCTTTCTTTGTGTGTCTTTCATGAATAAATAAATAAAACATTAAAGAAAATGATTCTGGACTGGATATCTCAGAGTCCTTTCTAGTTGTTACAGTTTGTACCTGTATATGTTGATGTCAAACTAGCACAGCGCCTCCTACATGCTGGTTTCTCAGCAAATATTCAATAAAATGACCACCGAGGAACAAAGTTGCCTCTTTTTGTGCACAACCCTTCAAATTATTTTTATTTAAAACATTCTTTTATTAATCAAAAGAGGGCTGTGTGTTATATATTTACTTCAAGTATATACCAAATGGGAGAATTCACTACTTTGAGGTGTAGTGAAAGCTGATTATACTTATTCCTGGAGATAAAAAATGAGGGTTATAGTATAGACCTATAATCTCTATTTTTTTTTTTTTTTGCAATGGTTCATGAACTAATTCAGCTCAAGGGCAGCCAACATTTTCAGCTCACAAGTACACTGTACGTCAACCAAGGAGCTCGTCATGGAGTGGTTTTATGACTCATAAATATCTAGGTTTTTTTTTTTTTTTTTTAAAGGCCACCCACATGAAGGGCTGAGTTAAGAGTTCTATAAAGATGCTCCATGTACCTGCGGTGGCAGCTTCTCACCTTTACTCCTGGCTTTTTAAGCCACTGGCCTCAGCAGATTTCATGATTCTCACTGTGGTGTTTTCTAAATTGGAACTTGTGAATCGAAAGACAGAAAGGCCATGGGGACTGATAGGGCTACGCCGCTGAATTCATGATGCTATTTTGGAAACTGTCTCGCCCAGCTCCGGGCAAAGCTGAATTCAAATCAATGAAATCGGATGCTTGCCAAAAAGTGGTTCAATTTTCATGATGTAGCAGTGCCTCAACCCTATCAGCTAATCATTTTCCATTTCAAAACTTAAAAAAAATGATCTGAAAACATTTGAAATTATTATTTTACTCTGTCCTGTGATTTTTTAAAAAAATTATTTATGATAGTCAGAGAGAGAGGCAGAGACACAGGGAGAAGCAGGCTCCATGCACCAGGAGCCCAACGTGGGATTTGATCCTGGGTCTCCAGGGTGCGATCACCCTGGGCCAAAGGCAGGGGCCAAACAGCTGCGCCACCCAGGGATCTCTGTCCTGTGATTTTAATTGAACTTGGCTTGTTCCATAATTTTTAAAAGTGGGGTTTTTATCTTTTCTTTTTTTTTTAATATTTTATTTATTTGACAGAGAAAGAGAGAGCGCGAGTCCACACACAAGCAGGCAGAAGGTGAGGGAAAAGCAGCCTCCTTTTGGGGCGGGGAGCCCGAGGAGGGGCCCAATCCCAGGACCCAGAGATCACGACCTGATCCGAGCAAGGCCTGGCAAATGCTTAACCTACTGAGCCAGCTAGGCTTTATCTTTTAATTAAGGCAGATGTTTTTCTTTGCCGCCACAATAATACAAATGAAACCACTGTCACTAAAACATTTAGAAGGTTCTCTGTAGGTGGTACCAATTGGGGAGTGTAAAGTAGCTATTAACAATATAAAGGTTCACTGAACTGTTACCTCCTTCCCTGCAAAAGCTGATACAAAAGAAAGGCAGAAATAACATTGGCCTTTACTGAGTCCTCACAACACCCCTTTGATGGAGGTATCATGATTCCTGTCTTACAGATGAAAAAAAAATTACTCTCAGTCCATTGGATGCAGTGGTACCATACCCACTTGACATACTTCCTTCTCTTGGTTTTCATGCATTGTAAAGACATCGAGAGGGCTGAAACAGAGAGTCACAGGATCCACTTAATATTTTAAAAGATTGCTCTTGCTGTTACGTGGAGAACAGGTCAGTAGGACAAAGAGGGGAGGGAATCTGGAGGAAGCTATTGCAGCAAAATAGATGAAATGTGATGGTGGCTTGGGGAGATACGGGGACACACCGGAGAAATATTGTAGAAGTAGGTGATCGCTGCGCAAGGGTAGCCAGAGAGGAGAAAGTAGAGGATAACGCCCACATTTCTTGAGCAATACAGGTACCATGTAGTCAGCAAGAAGATGAACTGGTGGGGAGAGATCAAGAGTCTGGTTTCAGGGACATCTGGGTGGCTCAGCGGTTGAGCGTCTGCCTTGGGCTCAGGATGTGACCCCGGGATCCAGGGATAGTGTCCCCCATCGGGCTCCCTGCATGGAGCCTGCTTCTCCCTCTGTCTGTGTCTCTGCCTCTCTCTCTCTGTCTCTCACGAATAAATAAATAAAATCTTAAAAAAAAAAAAAAAAAGAGTCTGGTTTCATGTGCGCCAGGTTGGAGACACCGGTAAGACCTGCGAAAGGAGACGTGGGGTCGGCAGGTAGCTACAGGGATCTGGAGGACAATAAATGATGTGAGAAGCTTCCCAAAGAGATTTGAAACCATAAGAGTGGATGACGTTTCTCTAGGAAAAGATCATAGAGAAAACACGAGGGGCAGAGGTCCCTGGAACACGGAGACCCACGGCCAAAGGGTCCAACTCATGCTGCCAACACGACTTGTTTGGCCCACGCCATGTTTTCTTCTATTTAAAAGTCAGGATATTTTACATACAAACCTAGACTTGAGATTTATCTTGGAAACAGAGATCTCTGGCCGTATATGCCCAATTCCCGGAGCGGAATCCTTGAGGGCAGCAGGAAGGCTGCCCTGCTTAGCTTAGGGCAAAGACGCTCTGGGTCTGCGGCCCTGGTTCATGGTACTTGGCCTGTGTAGATACGTACGTTTAAAACCTCACATTTAAGGAAAGGGTGGAAGAACAGGAGAGGAGGGTGAGCCCCCAAAGAGACTGAAAATGGGCAGAGATCGACTCGTTTCCTTCTTTTCTCTTCAGCATATTCAGGTTTCTCTCCCGTATAGGCCTGGACCCACCATCAGCAATCCATACCCAAAGAGACGAGGTACTGTGAGTACCACCGGTTCGGTTGGGTGGATTTTAAGGCTAACCCCGTCATCCAGTTTGTAGTCTGGAGTGTCTTTACCGCAGCGTTCATGAGCATCTGAGGAGATGGTGGGCAGAAAATACTCCATTTTATTTTATTTTATTTTATTTTATATTTTATTTTATTTTATTTTTTATTTTTTTGTGTTTTTTTTTTTGAAAATACTCCATTTTAGATGGAGCCTTGTAACCTATTGTATTGACCCATAACTACCGCTTTCATACATTTCCACATTTAACTGTAAACAAAATCACTGTGGTTAACCAAAAACATTCTTCGTGTTGGGATGTATTCTATTGGGTCCGTAAATGATTAATAGCTTTGATCTTTCTCTTCCTTCTTTAAAAAACAAAAATTGCCTACAGGCTCGCAGGTTCCCTTTGTGAAATGGGCGTTGCCGTCGTATTTCTGCTGTGGCTGGTGTAAGTGCGCATAGAGCGTGCCTTCCTGAGACCAGAAGACACTGAGATCCGCCTTGCCCGACGTCGGGCCTCCCGGGCCTGCCCCCGTCATTTCCCCGATGACACCACTGTCATCGTTGCCATTTCAGGATCCCGCCACGCTCCCTCAGAAACAGGAGGCCCTTGGCAGACCTCCGTAGCACTGAGAGTGGGTGAGTTCCTCCCGGGCCATGTAGGGCTCAAGTTCTGTATTTTATTAGCTGATAACAATCTCAGCGCAGTATCGAGTCCTTAGTACCTGCCGGGGATCATGCCAAGTGTTTAAACAGATTGTCTAGTCTAATATTCAAAATCAACCCGTGACATAGTATTACGTCCATCTTCAGGTGCTAGAAGTAGAGCTCAGAGAAGTTAAAGACCTCCTGAGCTGACGCTGCAGGGAGGGGTGGGAACTAGAATTCGAACCTAGTCCTGGCTCCGGAGTGCGTGAACTTGACCACATCTACACTTCAGAGGTGAGACCCTTAACCTGAGGATTAGCAGGTGCATCCAGGTACCTACAATCACACGCACGCCTCTATGGCTATGTGGTAAGGGGACTGCTTCCGCTGGATTCTCGCAGAAACCACCAAAAGCTTAACAAGCACCGTCCTCTGAGGAGACTGCGTCCTGGGTGAGCTCGAGGGCTCATTACTGTATGCAGCAAGGGTGCTCGGCTTTCTTTCTGGTGCCTATTTTGGTTTACTTTGTGTTCTACTACCCCCTTTTTTTGTTAGACTTTTTAAAATTAATTTATTCATCATGAGAGACAGAGAGGGACAGAGAGAGATGGGGGGCGGGGCAGAGACACAGGCAGAGGGAGAAGCAGGCCCCATGCAGGGAGCCCGATGTGGGACTCGGTCTCGGGACTCTGGGGTCACGCCCTGGGCCAAAGGCAGGCGCTAAACCGCTGAGCCCCACAGGGATCCCCTGTGTTCTACTACCTTGACATGACACTTTTCATATGAAGTCACCGCTTTCCTACTTAATTGTTTCTTCGTGGTGGTTTTTCAAAGCTAAAGAAGAAGATCATCCTTCCCAGAATGAGGTTTGATATTTCCTGCCTGTCTCTGCTCACAATTAGCAAACACTGTGCTCAGAGGAACCTTCTTCATGTTGGGAGCAAAGTGGTGATGACTAGAACCCCCCAGGTGTCCTGATTCTCCAGGAGGCCTGGCGTTTCATGCCAGGAGCCGCTCTGCATCACATAAAAGCTTTTTTTTTTTTTTTCCCATGAAAAATAAGGTTTCAAAGGAAAGTGGAGCTCTTCCGTCCACTGCTCCCAGCGCGTTTCTTCTTGAAAACAAGACCTCATCTCCAACCACCGCTGTAGACGCAAGAGCACCAGAGGGGAGATGCTCACCGGCCTGGCTGACTTGCAACCTTGTCTTCCCAGGTCTTCTCAGAAGTGAGGTTTTGGGGGGCCGGGGCACCGCCTACGGACTCCCCGTCCCGAGTTAGTCCGACTTTGAGTGGGCAAGCGGGTGTACGGTTGCCCAGGGAGCGCTACACATGGTACAAGTGGACCAGCTCGTCCAAAGTCACGTACCCAGGAAGGGGCAGCAACGGCAAGACATAAAGGTGAACTAAAACAGCCTCTACCTTTAGGTTGAACTCGATCTAGTACAGGAGATCAATCAGACTTGTACCTGCTACGTAAGTTTAATCGAAGGGGATAGATGCTAAACGTAGTATAAATAAAGTGCTAAAGAAACAAAGGGGTGGGGAGAATTTTGCCTCCAACTGGCTCATCCAAAGGGTTCATGAAGTAGGTCACAGGTAACCCAGTGGTGAGGTCTAACTGGTACTGGGAAGGGGGGGATGGCATTCGTTTTAGGCGGACCAGAATGATTAGGTGTCATCAGAGCAAACATCAAGGCACGTGGATTCAACGGTTGCTTAGGTCATGGACGATGACGAGCCCCGTGCCAGACGAATCTCAGAGGGATTTTGCACCCTTCCTGCCCTCTGTGCTCTCTCGTTCACGTTCACAGGGAGCTAGAAGGCTGGGAACTGCATCTCCCAGAATGCTTTCCCAGCTGGCTCCAAGGAGGTGGAGGGAGGGGGAAGAGGGAAGCTACTACACTTCTGGTTCAGGTTGTGGGTTCCAGAAGTGGTGGCAGTGGTTTCAACTGCCAACCGCCCGGAGTGGGGAGAGTGTGGGTTCCCAGTTAGCGTCAGGGCTGGTGGCTTCCCCAAAGAAGTAAGACAGCTCTGGCAACATCAGAAGAGCAGATACACACTCGAGAGCTCTTGGTAACACCCCTGGGTACACTATTTTTTTTTTTTTTTAGTAAATCAACTTTACTGAAGCATGATTTACCTACACTAAATTGCATCTGTTTAAAGTATATAATTTGAGGGCACCTGGCTCAGTCAGTAGAGCCTGTGTGACTCTGGATCTCAGGGTCATGAGTTTGAGCCCATGGTATGCGTGGAGCCTAGTGTACAATGTGATCAGTTCTGATGGATGTGATGGGCGTATGTATCTGTGCAACCACCATTACGATCCTGAGGGTGTTTTGAGATAAAATTTCTGTTTCCTCCCAAAGTGTCCCAATGCCCCTTTATGGTCAATCCTTCCTTCAGTTACTGGCTTCCGGTGACATCTGATCTGTTTTTTTGAAAAAGTTAACTCTTTTTCAGATTTTTTTTCAACACTGGTATAATTGACATTTAGGGCTGGAATTATCCAACCCCAAATGCTGTGCGTGTGTGTGTGCGGGGTTGTCCTGTGAATTGTAGGATGTAGCAGCACCTTGATCTCTACCCACTGAATGCCAGTAGTGTCATCCTCTCCCCCACTGAGACAACCAAAAAAGCCTCCAGACATTGCCTAATGTCACTGGAGAGGCTAAATCACTCCCAGTGAAGAATCGTGGCTCTAATTTAAG
Organism: Canis aureus; assembly: GCF_053574225.1. Classification (NCBI taxonomy): domain Eukaryota; kingdom Metazoa; phylum Chordata; class Mammalia; order Carnivora; family Canidae; genus Canis; species Canis aureus. Next base: position 7,784,855 of record NC_135630.1, on the reverse strand, counting down.
GTGCATTTTCTAGAATTTTATATAAATGCCATTTCCTGGCACGGCGCACTCGCTGGCGTCAGGGTTTCCTTCACTCAGTCTACTCATTTTGAGACCCATCCATGATGTTGCATGTATCAATAATTCATTCCTTTTTATTGCTGAATGGTATTCCATTGGATGGATATATCACAGTTTGCTTATCTACTCACAAGGTGACACACATTGCAGTTATTTCCAGGGTTCGGCTATCCGGAATCAAGCTGCTATGAGCATTTGCATGCAAGTCTTTTGGAGGACATACATCTTCATTGCTCTTGAGTAAACACCTAGAAGTGCAGTGTTGGATCCATATGGTAGGTATATGTAAATTATATAAAAAATGGCCAAACTCTGTGTGTGTGTGTGTGTGTCAAAAGACCATAACTCATTAGATTCACCCTCAAAACAATTTTCAAATACACAACATTTTCAAATACACGCTCCTCTCCACTCTAAGTACATTGTTGTGCAACAGATCCCCAGAATCCTCTCTCTCTGGCCCTCTCCATGTGCTCTCTCTCTCTCAAAATAAATAAATATATTTTTTAAAATGCCATTGAGATTTTGGTAGGGACTGAATTGGACCTGCAGATTATTTGGGGTAGTGTCAACACATTACAATATTAAGTCTTCTAATCCATGACTATGGGATATTTTTCCATTTATTTGTGTCTCTTCAATCTCCTTTGGAAATGCTTTTTGCTGTTGTTGTTGTTGGTTTTAGACAGGGAGAAGGACGGTAGGCAGAGGGAGAGAGATAACCTGAAGTAGGCCCCACACTGAGCACAGAGCCCAACATAGGGCTCGATCTCACAACCCTGAGATCATGACCTGAGCTGAAATCAAGAGTCAGGTGCTTAACTAACTGAGTCACCAGGTGCCCCTCTTTGGGCAATATTTTATTTATAGTTTTTAGTATACAAGTCTTTCATCTCCTTAGTTACATTTATTCCTAAATACTGTATTCTTTTTGGTGTTATTGTAAATTAGATTATTTTCTTAATTTCCTCTCAGGTTATTCATCATTAGTGTTATAGAAAAGCAGTTGTTTTTTGTGTGTTGATTTTGTATCTGCAATTTTGCTGAATTTATTTATTAGTGCGGATAGGAATTTTTTTGAATCTTTGGGATTTTTCTACATATTATCACGTCATCTTCACACATAGATCTATGACTTTTTCTTTCCAATGTGGATGCCTTCTACCTTTTTCTTGCCTAACTGCTCAGGCTAGGACTCAGTGCTGTGTTAAATAGAAGTGGTGAGAGTCAGCAAGCATCCTTGTTCTGTTCCTGATCTTAGAGAAAAAGCTTTCAGCTTTTCACCGAGTACGATGTTTGTTGTGGGCTATTCCTATGTGACTTTTAAGACACTGAGGTAATTTCCTTCTATTTCTAGTTTATTGAATGTTTTTTATCATGACTGTGTGTAGAACTCTGTCAAATGCTTTTCCTGAATCAAGATGATCCTGGTATATCACATGTTGAAGATCTAGGATCCATTTTAAGTTAATGTTATATATGGTGTGAGGTAAGGCTTGGCGTTCATTTTCTCCCCAAGATTTTTGTGATCAGCTTCTTGTATTAAATTCCCCTCTTTTTAAATACCTAGAGTGATTGCCATTTTCCTGACTGGCCTCACTGATTACAGTGATGAGGCTGGAAAGGCAGGCTGTACTAAAATGAAGAGGAATTTGAATGCCAGGCTGAAAAGTCATGAACTCCCCCCCACCCCGCCCCACACACATGGATTTTATTATCCTGTGCATAAGAAGTACTTGCTTAAATTGCGGAAAAATAAACAGTCTCAGTATCTTTCTCAACAAAATAGTGATAATAATACTTTTTTTTGTAGACTATGACATTTGGTACATTTATGTATATATACACATACGCACGCATGTGCGTGCACACATACACACGGTGCTCTGCTTCAGCGTGTGTTACACATGCTACGCCAGATGATGCACTGCTAGCATTGTATTTAATAAATTTACTCAGAATCTGCTTTATTCATTTCCCATTTAGATTCTTGGCTTCTTCCTTCTTCACCCATTAACGTGCTGGCAGACAATGGGTACCCTTTCTTTCCCGGTCACCACCCCAGTGTTCTGTTTCCTCAGTGTTATTGGATGTAGGCTGATGCATCAACATTTCATCAAGAGCTCATTCACCATGTGACAACCTCATCCCTACTGCTTGTGTAAGTGTCACCCTGTTACAAGATAGTAACACAAGAGTCAGAGGAAACTAGAGAACAGGGTTCTGATGGAAACAAGAAGTCTGGTTTAAAGGTCAAGCTGCAGAACATGGCAAAGTAGGGAATCTTTCACTTCTCTCTGGAAGGGATGGGGGGGCAGAAGTAGGAACACAGTTTCTTACACATGCCTTATTTATTTATTTATTTACTTACTTACTTATTTAAAAATTTTATGTATTTATTCTTGAGAGACACAGAGAGAGGCAGAGACACAGGCAGAGGGAAAAGCAAGCTCCCCGCAGGGAGCCCAAGGCACCATATTACCTGCCTTTAGGGCTAATCCCTAAGAGTCTCCCCAAACTGCAGGGCTCTGCTTTTTTGCTGAGTTAGGGTTCCTGCTTCCTAAATCAATAATTCCTGGTGTAAGGAGAGAAGGGGGTGGCCCGAGGAGGTCCCTTCCTTCTCCCTCTACGCTTTCCTAGGTGATCCGACATGGGGCTTGATCCCTAGGATCACCACCTTAGCCAAAGGCAGACGCTCAACCACTGAGCCACCCAGGTGCCCCACATACCTTTTTAAAAGAAAGAAGCATTTTCAATAGGGATTCTGCTGAAATGTAAGTCCTCAAGAAGGACCTAAGCAAACAGTAAGGCAATAAACAGTTCAGTGCTAGAGGCTGGACACTGCCAAGAGCATATTTGGGTCTCTGTGTGTGGGCATCATTTTTACATCAATCTGTTCTACTACCAAAATCGATTTAAAGTTTTTACTATGAAAAAAAAAGTTTTAACTATGGTTGTCATTTCTGACCATTCTGACCAACTGCTTCCCCAGAAAGCACATGGAGAAGCCTGCTTATAAAACTTCAAGACTACAAGTCATTTGTTTAGAAGAATCCCTGGTTGCCTCTGCCTCCTCCAACAAATGCTGCATAATTCACCTTTGGCTGGTGCGAGAATAGGTTACGACCTCGTGTTTTGGGGTACAGTGGGAAGACTCAAAGGGGTGGCACAAATAAGCCCTCAAAAACTGCTAGATTCATCTTAGTTAGCTAAAGAGGCCTGGCATTTTGACCGAGAGCATGAGTTGGTATCCCAACAACAAATTACTAAAATTCACAGTAATTGAGATGGATATGCCTTCCTGGAAAACCTAATACATTCTATCTAAAGCACATAATAGCAAGAGCAGTGGTCCAGTCATACATTATAAGATCATAACCTAATCCATTCCTCTGGCTCACAGGATGCCATTTCTAACTCCTTGTGTTTAGAGTAAAAACCAGAATTTTAATCAATATTTGGCCATGCAATGGGAATTCCTTGCCATGAGTTTAGAGTAAAAAAAAACCAAAAGGAGATAGAAATGATGTAATGTGACATAATGATTAGAAAGATATATTTGATTATTCATATGACCAAAATATATTTCTTAGATATATTTGATCTTCATCCACAGTTTCTGAAAACACTTTAGAGCCATAAAGATGAAATGAGTGTCTTATTATTAATGAAGGTGGCTTCTGGACCTCATCAAGGGCAGGAGATCCAACCATATGATCAGAGGGTTGGATCAATCCCACTCCAACCTCCAGGGAGAGGAGAGGGGCTGGAAGGTTCAATCAGCCAATGACTTAGTCATGACGATGTAATGGCGCCTTCATAAAGACCCAAGAGGATGTCGTTTTGGTCCCTTTTTTTCTAAGAACTTCCACACTTGGAGAACCAGAATGCTTCAGGGTCAGGCACCAAGCTCCTTGGGGGAAGAAGCTCCTTTGTTCGAGAACTTGCCATATGCACCTCTTCATGTTGTTGATGAAGCGCAGAGCCAGACATGAGGCTCCATCTCATGACCCTGAAATCACAACCTGGGCCAAAACCAAGAGTCAGATGCTTAACCAACTGTGCTACCCAGGTGCTCCTGTGCTAGCAAATTAGTTGAACCCAAGGAGGAGGTTGTTGGAACCAAAAATCTATAGCTGGTCTATCAGAAGCACAAGGAGACAGCCTGGGCTTATGACTGGCATCAGAAGTGGTTGCGGGGGGCGGGGGGCGGGGGCTGTGGGACTAAACCCTTAACCTGGGGAATCTGATGCTATCTCCACGTAGATGGGGTCACAATTGAGTTGTACTCTCGGACATGCTGCTGGTGTCTCAGAATTGCTTGGCGCTGTACATGGGGGACCTCCATCCCCTCCACCGGACTTGGATCAGGGACCACTAAAGAGGCAAGCTGATCAATCAGTTAAGGGGGCATGACGGGAAAAGCGTATGAGTGGGGGGCTCCATTAAGCTAAGCCAGACATTTGTCCTCCACTCTGGCCCTCGGGGAGAGAAACCACTGCTCTTCTATTCTCTTGGGCCTCCTTTGTTACATAGCCAAGCACATGAAGCCAGAAGAGCTTTAGGGTCTACTTATCACTCACTCTTTCAATCCAGTAAGGTAATGGACAGGAAACACTTAGCCTAGTTTCTGGTTCAGAGAAACCCTTAATAATAAAATGTAGGTTTTCATGGCGGTAACGGAGAAGCTGGAACTGCTGTTCAGGTTGTTTGCAGGTGGATGAATCCATCTCACCCACTTCTAAGTGAGGAGGCACACGAGGAACCCATAGTCATGTGCTTATTACAACGCTTATTATTATGTTGGTGTTGAGACGAGGTGTTCTAACTACTTCTTCTTCTTCTTCTTCTTTTTTTTTTAAAGATTTCATTTATTTATTCATGATAGACACATAGAGAGAGGCAGAGACACAGGCAGAGGGAGAAGCAGGCTCCTCATGGGGAACTCGACATGGGACTCGATCCCAGGACCTCAGGATCACCACCAAAGGCAGACGTTCAACTGCTGAGCCACCCAGGAGTCCCCGTGTTCTAACTTCTTAAACAGCTCCTTCCAACTCTTCATTTCCCCTTTACAAGCACATTCTCAAACTTAAAAAAAGAAAGCCATCCTCCCTTTGGATAAATATACAAATCTTATCCCTCCCCATGACAGTCTTGATGCCTACATCCCCCATTACCTCGCCCTGGAGAATCACTGCCATTTTTCTTGAATCCCTACCTTTTAGGAAGATTTTGTTGAACTCTGAAGTGAGTACCTTTAAAAAATGATTTGCATTTGGGTGTTTTCCAGATATTAAATTAAATCATGAATTTATGGAATGCTTTTCCAGACTCACTATCACTAATCATTGGTTAAAAGGTTGAAGTCCCTAAGTGCTTTATCTGGGTTTGGTACCTCTTTAAAAATCTCCCAGTACCTTGAAGCAGATTTTCTTGGTGGGAGTGAGGGGAATGGGGCTAGATACTAAAAACAAAAAAAGTCACAAAAGCGTAGGGAGGAATACAGTGACCGAGGGTGCTATGCCTCCATCACCGAGCACTGATACTGGTTTCCAAAGTCACCTCCTCAGAGAAGCTGTCCTCTGAGCTAATAGCCCCTGATCACTCTCTGATGACTTATCTGGCCTTATTTTAATTTTATTTTTGATAGTCCTATGCTAATATTCTATTCTATACATTATGTCCTTCTGTCTCGTTCGATATAGTGTCATGTGCATGAGGCCAGAGACATCAGCACCACAAGATTCCCCAGCACAGAAAGAAGAGTCTGGGTTCTACTAGGCTCTGAATAAATATTCACTTCATAAACCATATTATATTTCGGTTTGTCTTTTCAATAAAAGCGAAAACAGCAAAATCACATTTGTTGCCTTTGTACGTCATTTCTAGTTTTATACTCCCAACAAAGCAACCACTGATATGACTTGACAGGACTCTTTACAGTACGTTTTATTTTTTATTTTTTTAAAAAAGATTTCTATTTATTTATTGCAGAGAGACACACAGAGAGGCAGAGACCCAGGCAGAGGGAGAAGCAGGCTCCATGCAGGGGCCCGATGTAAGACTCGATCCCAGGACCCTGCGGGGGGTCACGACCTGGGCCAAAGGCAGATACTCAACCACTGAGCCCCCCAGGGGCTCATCCCTACAGTACATTTTATACAAACATGTATGTGTGTGGTGGTGGGGGTGAGGGAGGGCTCACGTGCCCAGAAATCTATGCAGGTAAGAGATATACCTATGAGTAAGTTAAGTGCTATTTTGTGTAAGTATTAAATTTTTTACACAAATGAAAGCTTGATGTAAATGTTATTTTTCAACTTATTTTTTCTTAATCTTGTTTTTGAGATTTAATCATACTCTATATTTAATTCTGTTTAAGTGCTGCTAACTAGTCCATCTAAAAATATGCTACATTCTATTTGTCCTTTTCTAAAAAGAAAGACGCTTAGATTATTTATAATTTCTATTGTAACAATTCTTCCTTGTATGTATCTTCCAGGACATTTTCCATAAAATGTTAGTTTTCTTTTCCTTTCCTTCTTTTCGGAGTAAGAACACATGGTCACTTTCTTCCCTAGGGAAGAGGTATTTTAAGGAGTTTTATGCAGCTCCTAGGTGCTATCATTCTTTTGGCTTTCAGAAAGTAAACATCAGAAGAACAAAAGAAATGAGGAAGCGTAAATGACCACTTTCAATCGATGGTCCCAAGAAAGAATGAAAGAATTGTTTTAAGCCCTTTTTCACAATTATCACTATCATTATTCTGTCTTCATCGTCACCATCATTTGCTCTACTTTATCAAGTTCTGTGAGACCCCTGAGCTCCTGTGAGAGCCGCTGCCTGAGTCTCAGAAGGGCCGTTTCCCCCAAGGTCTCCCGCAGCGCCTCAGTGGCTGAGCTAGGCCTTGAACCCGGCCTCCTGTTCTTGCCTCGGTGCTGCTGATGGTGCTCGGTGCTCAGTGCTCCATAGCAGTCCAGGGGTCGGCTAGGGACCAGCGGGCGCTGCTGTGGTGCAGGAGGACGGAGGGGAGGACCGAGGCGGGGACAGAGGGGAGGACGGAGGGGAAGACAGAGGGGAAGACGGAGTGGGGGATGGAGGGGAGGAAGGGGGGGTACGGAGTGGGGGATGGAGGGGAGGATGCAGAGGAGGATGGAGGGGAGGATGCAGAGGAGGATGGAGGGGAGGATGCAGAGGAGGGGAGGATGGAGGGGAGGACGGAGGTGAGGACGGAGGGGAGGGCAGAGGTGTGACGGAGAGGAGGATGGAGGGGGGCACGGAGGGGAGGACGGAGAAGGGGATGGAGGGAGGGATGGAGGGGAGGATAGAGGAGAGGACAGAGGGGAGGACGGAGGCAGGGACAGAGAGGATGGAGGGGAGGACATAGAGGAGGATGGAGGGGAGGGTGGAGGTGAGGACGGAGGGGAGGAAGGAGGTGGGGATGGAGGGGGACAGAGAGGAGGATGGAGGGGGGCACGGAGGGGAGGATGGAGGGGAGGACGGAGGGGGGATGGAGGCGGGGACGTAACTGGCACCGAGACAGGGTGGAGCCTCTACCTTCCGGCCTGGCCGCAGCACTCAGTGTAGCCATCTTCAGAGGCAGATGGCTAGTCAGGAGGCTACAGGGTTCCATCTTTGTTGAACCATTCGTGAAACCCGCTCATTTCCTTTGCTCATCTGACCTCTGTTTCCTGATAAGCCCAACAAGACCAAACAGAACAAGCACCCGTAGCCACAGTGAACTTGTCAAATGCCCCTTCCTCAGGTGACAGGAGGGAGGGTGCAGGCCCGGGCTGCACTGGACTCTGTGCCGGGTCCTTTTCACCTCTCATTAGCCCCCGCAAAACCCAAGAGTCTGTCTCTTTACTACATTTGAATCGTCCTATGTTTGTACTGGGTTTGAAAATGGGTTTTGCCAGTAAAAACCCAAATAAAAAGAAGGATGTGGCCAGTTCCAGGCTTCCACACCACAGCCGTTTGCCTCCTGCTAACTTGGTCTCTAGTAAGTAGGGCAGGGGCTCTTGAGTGATTTCCTTGACTTCTGCAGGTTCCTTCCCACTGGGTAGGGTGTGGCCAGAGGTTAGAGGGTCCCGCCGCCCAACAGGAGCCCCCCCCCCCACGTTCTGAAGGGTGCCTGTAATCCACAGTATTCCTGACACCTGATGAACAGGTATTTAAATATTCCACCCATGCATGTTTTTCTTCCCTCTTAACTGGAGCAGACTCTTAGCTCTCAGAGGGCAGGGGTTCATTTCACATAGACACGGCCACACCTCCAGCCCCAGTACTATGCAAATAAATGACATATAATCGTTACCACCTGCATGCATTCAATAAAAGAATGGGAAGATCTGAGCAAATCATGTTGGTTTTTTAAAGGCTAAAAATACTGGGGAAAGAGACTCCTACTCTTTTTATTATTATTATTATTATTATTATTATTATTATTATTATTATTATTTAGGCTCCACGCCCAGTGCGGGGCCCAGCTTGGGGCTTGGACTCATGACCCCGAGACCGAGACCTGAGCTGAGATCAAGAGTCAGATGCCCAAAGGACTGACCCACCCTGGCATCCCAAGACTCCTACTCTCCTAATTTCAGGGCTGCATGGAGAACATTATAGGAGGGCATCAGCAGGACCATTGAATAAGCTAAGAGAAACAAGACCTAGACCACGTGGTAGCCTAGTAGTCACTTACGCGGTAAGTGAGGTAAGAGTTTCATCTATTTATATGGGACAGGAACCTATTCCTGTTCTTCCCGACCCTTCACCTTACTAGGTGGCTCCTAAGAACATTCTCTAGTTTCTTGTTTGTCTTTAATGGTTTCTGAGAAGAGGGCCCACGTATCTGGAATTCTCTGGGGCTGGCATGGGCGGGGGTGTGGCTAAGCCAGAGGCTCCCTAAACTTAAAAATGAAGAGATGAGAAGAATTCAAAAGGTGCCATTTCTAGAGGGGCCATCATGAGTGGCTGAACACACCGATGATGAAGCACAGCCTCAGGAAAATGACGGAAAATCCGGCAATTCTCCAGTATTAAGGATGGAAGATCGAGGACAGAGGGATCTCATCCTAATATCCTTGAATGTGTGTTCAAAAGGCTAAATCCCCTGAAGAAACCCATGGGGAGTCTGTGGGATTTACCATGGGGGCTAAGGTCTTCACATTTCGTGCAGCAACCTGAGAGTGGTCGCTCCCCCTTCCTCTGTAAACTCACGAAGCTACGCAGATCCCTTATGTAGACAGAGCCCTTAGCAGATCTGGCAAATGAGACCTACTTAGAAAAAAACATAGCCCTTGGCAAAGTAGCTTCTACTTTGTACACATCTGTTTTACATCTGTCGGAATCTAAATGTCTTCGGGGGAGGGGCGATTTCATCCTAGTTCAAAACACGCATTAATGGACCTGGTACCGGATGACTGACACTGGGGGAAGTGGCTTTGTTGAACTCATGAAACTGGCTTCTAGGTTGACTTCCGGTGAGGTCGTCTAGGTATTTTCAGAGTACTTTATAATGTCTTACCCCCCAGTTACACTTAGTAAAGATCTTTTCTGATCTTTGCATTACGGAGTCATTTCAACACGTGGCCCATGTGGATTCTGAATCTTGATTTTTTTTTTTTTTTTAAAGGATCACGTTGCTGCTCCTGGGCAGATTACTGATGTCGACGAGTTCCCCTGCCCAGCCCCCTTAGGTTGCTGCATGACGCGTTCATCATTTTGCCACCGTTCCCCAGTAGCACAAAACGAAGGAGCATTTTGAACCTGTATTTCTGAAGGGTCTACAGACACAAGCATAGACAGTGTCCCCCAAGTAAGAGGGGCTCTATCGCTGGATAGAGCTTACCATTTGGGCTTCAATGTTGGTTTTTCTTTTTTCCTGCTTTTCCTGCTTGCAAATAATCTACATGACTACGCCACGGAAAAACAGGTGCCTCACACTATTGTCAAAAGTCTCCTGCAACATGGGATGCTTTGCCAATAATGGCAAATAATGGCGCAGACGGGTTAAAAAGGCATAAATCCCCAAATCACATATAATGCACTCATCTGGTGCTGAGCTGGGTTTCCATGGATACCAAGGGACTGTCTTCAATTTTGGAGACTCACAGAGAGAGTAAACTCCCTCACTCCCCCAGGATTTGCAAGCTTGAAAAAAAGGAGCAAGGGTCCTTAAGAACTGGACCTTTCCAGACCCTTTTCATTAACCCCTGGAGACCACATCCCAGGCCCCCTTCAATTTTCCTACAGTCACCTAAGAGAAAAATCTCCTGGAGAGGAGAGCATAGGCAGCGTGAGAGCCGGTTGAGATTTCTGAGACTATTTTTCCTTCAAAACCTTGACAGTAATACCAGCATCAGAGGTGAGCATGGTTTTCCATTTTACAGCTGCATTTTTGGAGATAGGGTTTCTACAAGAGGGGGATACATGCCTAGGCACTGAGAGAATCTGGGAAGTAGAAGATGAGTGTATCGTAAGCACAGACACGCATCGATGTAAAGTCCCAACGGTAAGACTCAGAGGGTAAAAACATACTTAAAGAAATCAGCTACATACATAATGAGAGCTCAGTCATACTTCCATGTGTTCCATAACCGTTAATGTTCATAAAGGTAAAAAAGTCTTAAAAAGAAAGAGTTTCTACCATTATTACTTCCTTCCAAGTATGGATGACCCTTGAACAACACAGAGGATAGGCGTGCTGACTCCATGCAGTCAAGTGTCTAAGCATAACTCTTGACTGCTTCCAAACTGAACTACGAAGAGCCTACTGTTGACCCGAAGCCTTACTGATAACGTAAACACTTGATTAATAAACACTTTGCCTGTGATAAGTATTATATACTGCATTCCCATAATAAGGGTAGAGAAAAGAAATGTTTTAAGAAAATCACAAGGAAAATACATTTATAGTAATGAACCGTATTTATTGAAAAGTATCTGCATATAAGTGGACCCATGCAACTCAGACCCATGTTGTTCAAGAGTCAACTGTATTCAGCTCCCCAAACAGATTTTCTTTTCTTTTTAAAAATATTTTTAAGATCTTACTTATTTATTCATGAGAGATACAGAGAGAGAGGCAGAGACACAGGCAGAGGGAGAAGCAGGCTCCCCGAGAGGAGTCTGATGCGGAATTCGATCCCGGGACCTCGGGGTCACGCCCTGAGCCGAAGGGAGATGCTCAACTCACCTAGGCGTCCCCCCAAACATATTTTCTACATTGTGTCTTGGACAGAAGATAATGCTGCTTAGCGGTTACCAACTAATTAGTGCTCTGTGCAGATCTTAGCTGCCCTAAATCCGAAGGAACTATAAAATACAACCTTGTTGCCTTACCCTTTTCAGCAGTTGATGTTATGACACTAAAGACCTCTTTCCTCAATAAAGCTATAGAGTGGAGAAAACCAATTATGATTCTTTCCAAATTCATCCTTTACTCTACTGGATCAAGGACTTCAGTATCTCAGGAGTGTTCAAGTATTTTCTCTACAGAAAGTACTTCCTTTTACCAGGAGGTGACTCTAGAGTTACTGCTTATGCTCAACATGTAGAAGAATGCCTATAACACAGTATGTTGGTCACAAATCAGGTCTACAATGTCTCATGAGCAAAGAAACTCTTATTTTCATAATAAAAAGGCAGTGGTCTCTGTCTCATAGAGCAATGCTGGATGCCAGGATTAAATCTCCACCAAGATCACAAACAAGGCGAGACCGAATAAAAATATACTTAGATTTCCTATTGATCCCACTGGTTGGGATCGGTGTCATTAGGAACTAGTGGGTATGGACAGACAACGGGGGATTTATGAATAAGGATCCGCCCAAGGACCAATCGCACAAAATGGCACCCAAATGTGTTCAGTTGGGAAGGTCTCAAGGCTGAGTCAATAAGAAAGAGGTGAAGTTAGTTGGGTTCAAGAGAATGTTCAGACTCCAGTGCCCCTGAATAAAATTAATACCAGGGTAGACAGGATTGCAGGGATAAGACGAGTTATCTTATAACTTGTGCAAGCTGGTGTGCAAGTTGCCGCAGGTCTGTTCTCCCTGGGCAGGCATTCTGGGGTCGCAGCACTAGACTTCAGACTCTAGTTTTAGAAAAAAATCATCCAAGAAGCCTGATAATAACTCCACTACAGGATATTTACCCAAAGAAAATAAAACCAGTAATTTGAAAATCTATGCACCCGTATGGTCACGGTAGCATTATTTACAATAGTCAAGATATGGAGCGGCCTCCAGGTAAGACAAATGGACGAGGAAGGTGTGGTGAATGTACACACGATGGACTATGGTGCAGCCCTGAGAGGCTGGGATCGTGGCATCTGCGACCTCAAAGGCGGACCGAGAGGGTATTAGCGCTGAGTGAAGTAAGTCAGGCCGAGAGACCAAGCCAAATGAGTGAACAGACACAAAGCAGAGTGAGATCTATAAACACAGAGAACAGACTGATGAGTGGGGAGGGTGGGGGGTGGGAGGAAGGGGTGAAGGGGAGATCAGGCTTCCAGTCAGGGAAGCCTTCCCTCCTCCCTTCCACTTTAGACAGCACGAGAGAACACTTTTTGATGCTTTAACGGAGCCGACACTTCCCCAAGGAGTTTTGGTTACGTTTCATCCCACAAGGTGGGTCGTCTTCGTACTTGCACTTCACAGGTGAGGGAACCGAGGCACAGAGATGTGGGGCCCAAGGCGGGGCCTCGGCTTAGCTCGGCGGCCGAGAGCGTGCGTTGCTTCCGGGGCACCTCTCCGGGGCAGGAAACCTTAGGATCACTGTCTGCTGTCTAATGAAGACCCGCCTTCACCTGCCAGCACCTGTACCACTTGGGGCCTCATCGGGGGAAGGCGGCACTTGCACGAGTGTCGGACGGGGGCCCACCCAACTGTCACTTGGCTGGAAGCGGGTCCGTCCGTCGCAGGGCACGGGTGCTAGGAATATGCTGCCCAGAACGAGGGGCTCCCACTTGCAGGGGTGCATCTTCCTCTTCGGGGTATTAGGGAGCCGTTCGGTCCATTAACGGTACGGCGATTCATAAATTGGTTGGGGATGCTGTTCCCTGTGTGCCAAGCCAACGTGGAACCGCGGTCTCATCTTCAGGAGCCATACGTGGAGAGTCACGGTGGGCCACCTCCGTTCTCCCTGCGGAGACCTGGTGAAGCGCCCTGACATAGAGTGGATGGCACCGCGTGACACACGCACGCACGTGGGCTGGCATGTGCGGATGCCACCTACATGTGGGCTGTGTGTGCACGCGGGGGTCCTGCCCGGGGCACACGCGCACTCTGAGGCACGCGGGTGTGAGTGTGCGTGTGTGTTCCCGGCCTCCGCTCGCGCGCGCACGTGCACACCCTACCTGGGACACTAAACCGATACTAGACTTTGATTCCCAAATCCAGTTTCCTAATTAACTCCGTATTGAAACAACAGTTGCCGTGTTATTACAGTATTATGTTTCCTTGAAAAAAACTCAGCCGTTGCTCCTGTTGCACGGCAGGAATTTAAGTGCAGCCAACACTCTCCTGTGTCCTGTGCCGACAGCTCTGATTTAGGCGTGAGTCTTTATTTATATGAATGGTGTTTGGCAAAAATTTCTTGGAACGAGCTGTAGTCTGCAAACCTGCTAATGGCTTCTCCCCGCAGGAACGGTGGTCCCCAGTGGGGGTGGACTGTGCATGCTGCCTGGAGCACGAACAGTGGCACCGCGTGAGTTACCAACGCTATTATTTCAATGAGGCCTAACGGGACAATTCGAAACTGTGACTGTCCTTTAGACCTCAGTGTTCACCCTGAAACTGTCCCTAAATTTGTGGTTACAGAGCTGCGGTGGGCTGCAGAGGACACGATCTTGCACTGAGGGGCTGTCACGACTCGGGTCCAGCTAGTCACACCCTCAGGGAAGGAGGCCCGGGGCGGCCGCTGCTTCCAACTCTCGTGTATAAAACCTTGCTGTGGGCAGCCCGGGGGGCTCAGCGGTTTAGCCCCGCCTTCAGCCCAGGGCGTGATCCTGGGGTCCCGGGATTGAGCCCCATGTCGGGCTCCCTGCATGGAGCCTGCTTCTCCCTCTGCCTGCGTCTCTCATGAATAAATAAATAAATAAATAAATAAATAAATAAATAAATAAAATCTAAAAAAAAAACAAAAAACAAAAAAAACTTGCCATGTTTAAATGGTAGCTACTCCCCAAAGCATTGTCAGAAGCATTCTCAGGACTGAGCTCACCCCCAGCTCGCGTGACAACAGTTTGCTTCCTCTGCCCACAGCGGTCCCGGGGAATTCCCAGTCTGTTCCCTGGTGGTCCTGGTGATGAGCCGAGGCCCCCGGGGTTGGTGGTGGTGCGTGAGCGTGTGCACACTGTGTCCGGGTGTCTGCGTGTGTGTACGCGTGCGTGCAGAAAACCTCGCGTGCTCCCGCCCCGGTGTGTGTGCTCTGTGGGAAGCCTCTGGAGTGAGGAGGATGGAGAGTTGTCCCCGCCCGCCCCCCCAGGCCTACACCCTCAACCAGACCCACGTGGCCTAACTGATCACTCCACCGCCGGGGAGGAGCCTTGGGCCACAGGTGTTTTCTTCTCTCTCCAAGTTTCCCTGCAAGTTATCCCCAAAGGGGGGGGGGAGGCACAGTGAGGACCGCCTCAGGAAAAGCCAGTGAGCTAGAGATTTCTGTATTTTAAAGGTCTCCCAGTGGATTTTCTGTGCGGGCATGTGGTGCCCACTTGCTAAAAACTCAGAGGTTCACATAACGGGCACCTCCAAAATTTTTGCTCTACGCTGTTCCCCGGCTTAGTGACTCTGAGGTCACTTGTTAATCCACAAATCGATCACCCGCAGGTCTGTATGCTCAAAACACTACCCTCTACGGTTACTTGTAGGGCTGCAGTCTGTTGAGCACGAAACAGGGTCGTGTGCGGAGAGTCACAGGGATGGCTTTCTAGGAACCGACACTAATGGATGCTGATTGATGGGTGGGCCACCCAGTAACGATCCCGAGGACCTGTGCGGTTTCTCCGCAAATGGTGTTGGAAGGATCGTCATTATTTTCTATGAGATCATGGCAATAAGGACGGCAGTTTATGACCCCGCAGCGCTCCGACGACCAATTAGGGAGGAAGAGAATGCAGTTCTGGCTCAGGATGTGAAGCGATTCTGGTAATTGAGGAAGAGCAAGGCAAGGTCGATTTTCATCACCGCAGGCGAACGGTGTAGGATACAACCTAGAGCTCCTGGGCCTGGGAGTCTATCCCAGAGAAAGGTGCTTTGTCGGTATTTTTATGATATCGGGGCATTCTGGTTGCCCCGACAGGCATCCGCGATGCAGCTGTCCTCGCCGTCGTCGCTGAGCGGTGGCGTGCGGGTGGCACCGAGGACACCTCGCCCTACGGAGCGCCAGGCACTGAATCGGCAGCCACGCGTTCATGGATCCCTTTCGCCCCTCAAGGAACCGGGGAGGTGGATTTTATCTGAACGATTTTCAAGGAAACTGAGGCCCAGGGATGGTGAAGCAGTTGGGGCCACGACTCCCGGCTCAGCGGGCGGCCGGGATCCGAGCCCAGAGATGCCCGGTGATGCCAAAGGCACCTGGTCCCCCCCAAGCCCGTCTTAGCTCTCGGTAGGGTCATCCCCGCTCATTGTGGACAAACATAAAATAGTAAGAGCAGCGCCAACGGCGTCAAACAGAAAGTGAAGAGCTTCCTTAGGCTGTGCTGGCGTCTGGCCCTTGGCTGTGCCACTTCCAGGGCTCGCTCGCTGAGGCGGGGCCCTTTGTCCGCCCCCCCCCCCCCGCCGCCCCGCCCCGTTGCTGTTTCTGCCTCGGTGGCTCTCTGCTGCCTGCAAGCCCCCACTGCTGCTGGGTAGTCCCGTATCAATAACGATAAATAATAAATCATCGATCCATTTGCACAAGGCATTAGTTCCCCCTCGTTCCTTGGGGTGGGGCATCAGCATTTGTGCTGTGACCCCCAGGGAGGGTCAGGGAGTCATCCCTGAGCTATAGGGAGGCTCGTCTGCAGCTGTCTGGGTCCAGCTCGAGCATCCTTGGAAGAACAGAGCTACTCTTGTCATTAGCAGACAAAATACAAAACTGGATCACGACGTAGTCTCTTCTAGCTAATGCTTTTGTTGATTTCTTTAAGACTCTTTAGCATATTCATTCATTCATTCATTCATTCAATGAATGCTTGCTGAGTCTAACGTTATGCCATCAACTGTGCTGGATTTGGGGACGTGAGGATGAGAAGCCACAGTCCAAACCTTTTAAGGTCTGATCAATTCACTGGGGTGACAGATGCTTTCTTTACTTACTTTCTTTTTAAAGATTTTATTTATTTATTCATGAAAGACACAGGGAGAGAGAGAGAGGCAGAGACACAGGCAGAGGGAGAAGCAGGCTCGATGCAGGGAGCCCGACGTGGGACTCAATCCCAGGACCCCGGGGTCATGCCCTGGGCCAGAGGCAGATGCTGCACTGCTGACCCTGCACCCCGGGGCCCCTGACAGGTACTTTCTTAAGAAACCTTATTGCTTGGAAGAAGACTGTTCCAAGGGGAGCGCCGGCTTCTGCGTGGGGGGGCAGATGAGGTGCTCCTGACAGATGCACGCGGCCTGGCAGGTGACGAAGAGGCGTCGGGGGCAGGGCGCCGGGAGCCACCAGCGGCCTGGGAGCTCTGAGTGCCACCTACCAGCCGGGGGGGGGGGGGGTGGTGGTGGTGGTGGCGGTTAAAGCCCAGAAAGAGCTACGCCACGGCCAGATGCTCCAGGATTTGTTTAGGTATCAGCCCGCCGGAGACATAGCCCATAGGTGATAAAATGTTTTGAGCAAAACAGCGACAGGATCAGATTTCTGTCGATGGTTATCCAGGAAGCGGGGTGAGGGCACAGCCTGGGGGGGGGATGCTGAGGCTGGAAACGGCGACGGGGCAGGCTCGGAGGACGGCGAGGTCGGGGGCGAAGGTCTTGGATCACAGCAGCGGCAGAGGGAGGTGGTCCATGTGCAGGTGTTTAGGAGGCACACTGAACATTCGGTGACTGTCTTACAACGGGGGGACGGACATAGGGTGCAAAGAGCACGGGGAATCCCAGCTTATTGGCCTGAGCACTAGGAAGTGACTTGAAAAAACTGTGGCCAGGGGTGCCTGGGGGCTCAGGGGTTGAGCATCTCCCTGCAGCTCAGGGCGTGACCCCGAGGTCCAGGATCGAGACCTGATCCCAGGTCTCCAGGATCACGCCCTGGGCTAAAGGCGGCGCTGAACCGCTGAGCCACCCCGGGATCCCCCTCCATGTGGGTTTATATCTCTTATAAACCCTTCGGTGGGACTTTCTTAGGTAGCAGAGATAAACCTCTTTCATGCATAGGCAGAAATCTCAAGTTGATTCCAGGTGGTTCCTTTACCAGGACCAGTCCTGATGCCCTCGACTTTTCATCCACTTCCCACGGGCATGCTTTAACTGGATTTTTAACTATGTTACTATTAGTCTGGAATAAGTGAGGTTTCCTGGCATTTCTCTGCAGAGAACCGGTGTAACTGTGGTCCAGTATTGGAAAGACAATTTGGCCAATGCAGGAATTCACCTTAGCTCCTCTGCTTCAGTTTTCCCTTTTGGGGTAGAGTAGATGTCACTACTTGCTTCTGCTGTACCGGAACATTACGAAGACGGAACAAGATATGGTGGATGAATCATGCTTTGGGACCTTAGGAAGAATGGATTCCTTTCTGCCAGGAGAGAGCAAGCCTCAACTCCTTGGAAGAGGATATTAAGATTTCTTACTCCTACTACTTTAATAGTTAATTATTAAACTAAGTGCCGCTGTACAAAACACGTTTCTGCCTCATAGTTTCTAACAGAGGGAAATCTAATTTTTAGCATTCAGCTTGTTAACCAATTGAACTAAATCCTTTAATAAAACATCTGGCACTTAAATATTTCAGTGGCAAGTAAAACAGAGTCTAGTTCTAAAATATTTAGGTGAACTGGAGCTTTTCTTAGGTGATTATCAGTTATTTCTGTTAAAATTGTGTGAGGGATACATGAATGGAGCAACACAGTGTGCCTGCCCTGGGATGGGGGGCGGGGGCCCACTGAGAGAGATTTTCTTCCTCAATTTGAGACCGAAAATTCTGAATGTGGTATCTGGGCCTCAGCACCCTCATTTGTTAAATGGAAATAATGCCACTTCCAAAAGATGTTACAGGGCTTTTCCTTTCTCCTCTTTCTTTTCTTTCTTTTTTCTTTCTTTCTTTCTTTCTTTCTTTCTTTCTTTCTTTCTTTCTTTCTTTTCTTTTTCTTTCTCTCTCTCTCTTTCTCTCTCTCTCTCTCTCTTTCTCTCTCTCTCTTTCTTTTTTCTTTCTTTCTTAACTACTTCCCTAAGAGAAAATGAGGATATATATATATATATGGTATCAACTGTAAAAATAAAAAGCATTATAAATACACCAAAACTGTATGTATAGTTAGAACTAAATGCCGAACTGTGTATTCCTATGCGTTATCAATACCTGAACACAGGCCTCACACCCATACCCCTATCTGTTGAAGAAATTCAATGCTTTTTTCCAAGTATTGCTTCCCATTGCATAGCATCGATATTAAAGCAGAATCAAGAGTCGCTCTGCCTAGTATTTTGCTTTCCATGCCATGCCACCATAACCATCATTTAAAAAATTCCCACTGAAATGAACTAGGGGTGGTGGAAGGGGACGTGGGTGGGGGGTGGGGGTGTCTGGGTGGCGGGCACTGAGGGGGGCACTTGATGGGATGAGAACTGGGTGTTATTCTACATGTTGGCAAATTGAACACCAATAAAAAATAAATGTATATATTAAAAAAATCCCCACTAAAGGCTGTATAAGAGCTGGGTAGGTAGTGCCTAAGAGCTCCTGTGAGGAGATGGCTGTGACATTCTGGGTCCAGGCTGCACTGTGTAGGGGTTCCCAAGGGAACCGGGACTTGGACAGTATTGGTCCAGCCATCTATGCCCATTGTCTTTCCAAACGCTCAGTTGGTTGGAGGAGATGCTGCACCTCCTAAGACCCTCTTCTGTCCCAGAGAACGTGGCAGTGGGGAGAGAGCTGGGGGTACCGTCCCCTGCTAGTTGGCCTCGTGGTGCTGGAAGGGGTTGGACGGCAAGAAGAGCCTGCAAGTGAGAATGCAAGATCTTGACTGAGCCTTTCTCAGTGGGCCTTGCAAGGGTGCCAAGAGGGAGTCTAATTTTAATCACAGAGTTATGGAACTAGAAAGGATTTTAGAAATCATCTGCTCGGGGTACCCGGGTGGTTCAGTCGGTTAGGTATCCAATTCTTGGGTTTTGGCTCAGGTCGTGGTCTCATGGGTCGTGGGATTGTGCCTCATGTCCAGCTCCTCACCCAGTGGGGAGTCTGCTTGAGGATTCCATCTGCCCCCCCCACTCACATATGCTCACACCCACACACACACTCTCTCTCTAAAGTAAATACATCTTAAAGAAAAGAAAAAAGAAATCTTATTTGATAATCGGGGGAATGCAAGTGCAGAGGCTGAGTGACTTGCCCAAGGTCACACAGCTAATCGGAGGCCACATCGGGACTAAGGCCCAAATTTCCCCCTTGAGCTAGTGGTATTTCCTTTATGCCATCTTACCTCAAAAGCAGCTCCAGTCATGGCCTGGTAGTTACTTGTTTTTTTTGTTTGTTTGTTTTTTTTGCCTGTACCACTGAATTTCATTTCTCAACTATTTTGACTTATGGTACCCTGTGATTCTGAATTTCCCGAGCCCATTCTTATGTCACTCAAAAGGCATTTTCAGCTGTTCCCGCTCTCTTAATTCTGAGTAATTGGAATTTCCTCGCGATACACTTTAGAACTGAAATGCAAAGAGAAATGTTATCTTAGTTGCCCTCCGTGCTACTCAAATATGGAAAAAATGCTGACCTGCCAATTGTGTTTCCTGCCATCAGTGGCCACATCCCGCTGAGATCCACATTCAGCGTGACGCTGTCTGGCAAAATGCAGGGCTGCCCAAGAACAGCTGCTGAGCTGCGACACTCGCCCAAAGCTGGACGGCACGGGGAGAAAGCCATCAAGCTGGAGATGCTGCTCTCAGTGAGTAGCTCAGAGCATCTGAGTCACATTCCCAGATATGGATGCATTCGGTCTGCTGGCCGGGTTCCTTTGTTTCAGGAAGTTAGGTTTCTTCTGAGTGGATGGTGTGTGTCACGCCCGGGCTGAGTGCTCCAAGGGGCGATATATCTGTGGTCTAAGTGGATTAATTCTCTCTCAGGCTGTTTGCAAATCTACAGGTCCTCAGTGCTTCCTGGCAGAGGCACCAGATGCCCAAGACAGGAAAACCCTGGGAGCCTGGCCCTGAGTGGGCTCTCTTGGGTTGGCAAATGTTTTTAATCAAGGAGAACCATTATTGTGGAAAATCTGGTGGCTGGTGGATTGGGCGGTTGCCATCTGGGTCACCTGATGATCGAGGCAT
Source organism: Canis aureus (assembly GCF_053574225.1). Lineage (NCBI taxonomy): Eukaryota > Metazoa > Chordata > Mammalia > Carnivora > Canidae > Canis > Canis aureus. Next base: position 7,764,341 of record NC_135630.1, on the reverse strand, counting down.
GTGCTCATCATAAAGATCTCTCCTCTTCACAACAGCCATCTCTCTGCTGAAGCTGTCCTTGAGCTGGTGAGCTGGATGGCTCAGAGACCAGGGGGGCTGATTGCTCCAGGGACCTGGCCCACGAGGAGCCATGGCGACGACTGGGAGGAGCAGTATCGCAGTTTGCAGACGCTTTGTTCTGTATCAGAGTGGTCCACCGAGGCTGGACTATCTCCTGAAGGGGAGATGCCAGGGGGTCTAAACTGTGAGATGGCTGGTTGGCTGATTCTGCTGTCCGCCACAATGGAATATCCTCATAAATCATTAAAAAATCTTTTTTAAATTAATGAGAGATACAGAGAGAGAGAGAGGGAGGCAGAGACCCAGGCAGAGGGAGAAGCAGGCTCCCTGCAAGGGCCCGATGTGGGACTCGATGTGGGACTCGATCCCGGGTTTCCAGGATCAGGCCCTGGGCTTAAGGCAGCGCTAAACCACTGAGCCACCGGGGCTGCCCTATCCTCATAAATCAAAGCAAGCATCTTCCCAGGATTAATGTGAATCTCACGGACACCAGGGGAGATCATTGTCATTGCTGATGCCAGCCAGCATATTTATCCAGGGTCAAGGGTAGCGACTTCGCCATTTCAGGCTTTGATGCAAGTCAAAAGGGCGGACGCGGCTACTCACTCTTGTCCTCTCTCATAAACCATGGAAGACCTCGGGTAGATGTGCTTCTTTCTGGATGCACCGGCATATTTTGCAGTCATGTAAAGCCTGGAAGTTGCTGCTTTGCAAATATAGCAGAGCGTAGTTGCACATTTGAAACAGAAACGTGACGCGTATGCCAACCCTCCCTTTTTTCTCTCAGTTGTCTTGACTCAGAGGTTCAAAACCGGGTTCCCTGGAAAATTCCCGAATGCACGGTCTATCTTGTTTTCACGTCCAGGCTGTGGTCAGAGCAAGGCGAGGGGCGTTTAAAACTTCTGAATGTAGATGTCCGGAGTGCTTCACCAACTGCTCCCCAAATAGTAAACAAAGAACTTAAAAAAAAAATGAGTGGATGTCCCCTTTGGCCTAATTTTAAGAGACTGTGTCTCTAGGAATGAAGGATCCTCAGAGAGGCTTCTGCTGAGTCCCTCAAATCAGAGGAAGCAAATCATTCCAGAGACTATACGCGAGTGTCTGAATGAACTTTTTGGAAGTTTTTTTTCCATAATTAGGATGGAGTATGTGTCCCTGGAGAGCTCCTGGGAATCGCAGGGGGAGCTGTTAGTGGCATTTCCCCCCTATAAATGGCTTTTTTCCTGGGCTGCAGTTTCAGCTGTGCTTTAGCAATTATTTTTGTCTCATGGATGCATTTTAAAGAGTTATGAACGTATTTTTTTTCCCCCAAAAGGCCGACCCATCTCTAGGTTCTTTGGAAAGAAACCATAGTTTAGTAGCACTCAGGGATAAGACTGTGGTCCCTCCAGTAAAGATCACCAGGATGTTCAGAAATCAATTCTTTTGCACTCAGGGGGTCCTTCCTGACTGTTTCTACTGACGGGGCATTGGACAGCGAAGAAGCAAGACAGGCCCCCCTCCCTCCCCTTTGCTCCCCAGCCCACTGCTGCATGTATAATGGGTACAAAGGGGAACCTGTTCTGGGATTCTTGACTGCACCACCCATTTTGAGGTAATAAAGACGAGGGAGCAGGAGGAGGAGGCAGAGAAGTGTCTGGGCAGTGTCCTGCTCAATCCCATCCCTCTAGCAAAATGGGTGGGGAAGAGCTGGCTCCCCCGACCCGGGCTCAGGGAGGGGTTCCTAGAAGGGAACCCTGGTGGGGATTCTGAAATGCGTCCTTGTAGACAGGACTCCGAGAGAACTGACTTAAGGCTTTGAAAAGGCAAAGGAGACTGTGACTCAGGTCTCTTCCCTGCCCGGGGTGGGGGGGTAGAGAGGAGAGGCGGATGGCCCGCGTGAGATCAGGGGCCAGACAGGGCTGGACTGGAGAGGACTGTCAGGGCGGGTATGGGGGAGGAGCCAGGGCTGGGGTGGGCTCCACTCGGGCCCTACGCACAAGGGCCTAGAGGGTAAAGGCCCTTCCGCAGACGGAGGCTGCAGCGGGCGGCAGGGGGCCTTGTGAGTAGGCAAGAGGTGCACCCGTCTGTCCCGAGGCATGGACATTCCAAGGAAGAGGGCCCTGCCAGAGAATCTGTGTCGGGACCTGCAGGGACTTTCAGGACTGCCAGTCACCTAGGAGTGAGCCAGGTCCTGGGCCTGCAGGTATTGCCACCCACGGTAGGAGAGCATGATACCCACTCAGTACATTGAAAGTGGCAGAGAGGCCAAAACAAGGATGCATTTTAAACACATCACAAATGGTGTCTGCTTAAAATGCTGGATACACTGCGCTTCCCCACCCCCCCCAGGATCAGAACCGACAGGAAGTTGGGGAAGGTGGTCTCCCGGAGGAATCCCGTGCCACGTCTCACCTCGACTGGCCAAGTACATAATAATTCGCAGGCATCGCCTCCTTCTGCGAAGCCTGAAGACCCGGCCTCCCGGCCAGACACATTCCGGCACGTGCCCACAGGCACGGGAGCAGCTTGGCGGTGTCTCGATTTGGCCCATCTCCATGTCTCCTTCTAGCTCCCAGCACCCTCCAGGCCTCCCACCCTCCACCCTCCACCCCCTGGGCCGAGTGCTGCCTTTTTCTAGTTGGAGGCAGAAGGAGTGGCAGGTGGGTGACGACCGAGAAACAGTGCTAGAGGGCTGCGTAGGGCAGTGACCCGATAAGGCAAACGGACGATTTCCTCAAAAAGGAAAGGGAAGGTTTCAGACGGTCCCAAGAAGATTGGGCTGGCACCGAATGTTTCTGGGGAGCGGTAGTAGAGTCTTCTCCTTCTGCGTCTCTCTCTGGCTCTTGTCTGCAGTCTGCAGCCACACAGAGCTGTGTGTTTAGCTGTGTCTTTCTCTGATCCTCAGAAGCTCTTTTCCGTGTGGAGCAAATCTAGGAGCCTGCAGCCTGGGCCCGGGGAGTCAGAGGCCAAGTGTGTTCTGGGTGCAATTCGCAGGGAAAGACCCGCGAGGGACATCTGGGTGTTCATGCAAATGACCCCTTGCACCAAGATGCAGGAGGAACAGTGTGCGACTGGGGACGGCCACGCGAGGTTGCAAAAGGCAGAAATTCAGAAGCATTCGGGTTCATGCATATGAGAACATCCTCCTCCCAAATGCCGGATTTGCAACGTCTTTGGATTTCCTTTGCTATGTCGATGCTTTTCTTTCTTCCCTTTCCCGAGAACTGGAGATGATCCTTTAATGCCAGATTTTCCCCTCTTCACTCTACAGGCAATCTGTTCTACACCTTCCCCCCCCTTGAGTGCTGAAATGACTTTTACACGCGTTTGATTGATCACACACCAACACCATTTGCCAGACGGGAAGAGTGGAGGTAGGGACGGGCATGAGAGTAGGAGCTGTGCACATTTTTGCTCTTTCAGAGATTTAGAAAAATGGGGGGAAAGGAATAAATACATGAAAGAAGGGAGCAAGCAACTGTGTTTATTTTCTTCCCTTGTCCATCCTCTGAGTATTGCGTGGCTAAGCATGGAGCTCCGGAGCCAGAGAGTCCTCTGACTGCCGGCCCCACCTGTCACTAGCTAGCACCTCGGGCCGATCACTCGAATCTTGCTGTGCCTCCATTTCTGCATCAGTAAAATGATAATAAAAATCATATTTAACTCATAGGACTTAAAAGGGTGCCTGAGGCACTGTTGATGTGGTGTATTTGATAGCTACTGTTATTCCCTCGTTTTCTAGTCATTTTCTGGGTCTGTAGAGATGTGAGGTGGGAAAGGATAATGTAAAGAAAAGTCAGGTCCCACCTCGACTGGGCTCTTTATTTGCAATTTGCGGCAATAGTGCATGCCAACGACACTTCATTCTCCACCCACGTTATTTTTAGACAGCATTAGAGCTGGTTACGACTGTGTTGATGAGAATTTGAATCTTTTCACCCCTTTATTCACACATCTGTGTTTGTTCATTTATGCGTTAGTTATTTGAGTTAGGGCACTAGGCAATTTACAAACCTTTACAAAGCAAAGGATTTTCTCCTTAAGGAATCTAAAGCCGTTCAGTTAAGGGTATAAACGATTAATACCTAATCAGAATGACTGTGTTTGGAATATTCTGTTAAATCCCAACAAATAAAACTAATTGGAAATAAATGGTCGGGGAAAATATTTGGAGAATAAACTCAGTTTCTGCACTGGGTCTCTGACATCTCTAGCCCTAGTCCCGTATACCATCAATCTTCTGACCACAGATATGGCCTCAGGCCTCTTGTTTCCTCAAATTTACCAATATCTTCCCTGACAATGACCTGGCATTTCTCCTTCTGTTGAGCAGGAGCCTCCTGCTTCAAGCTTAGACTGAACACATCTACTGAACGCCTGCCATGGCCTAAACGCCCTGAGTCTATGTCAGGCACAAAGAGCTTAGGGATTCCGAACTATATGGGTACAGACCATGATTCTATATTTCATTTTTTGGATGTATTTCAGCCCACAAGTTATCCTTGCCATTTGTCATCCAGGCTTTATGGAGATATATGAAGTATGTATCCGCCCTGAAAAATAAGGAATCTCACAGATGACACATTTTCTCTTGAACGTGAAATAATATTTTATGGCAAGGGAAAGGATCTTTTTTTTTTTGGAAAGGATCCATTTTTGATGGGGTTCTTCGTACGGGTTTGAGGAAAGCTATGCCTTCCATGTTTCTGAACTGCTAGCAAAATGTTGTCAGGCCTTTCCATATACTTCACTTAAGACAACGAACAGTGAAATGTCTGAGGCTAAGCAAAGATGTCGATAAATGGAAAAACTGCAGGACAATCTCGTACTCTGGACAGGGAACTTCTTGTTTGATCGGCATCAGCCACTTACCCTTCCGGGCCACGACTGTCTCATGCTAAAAATTAGAAGCTTATCACGGTAAAGATTAAATTACTTTTAAGGTCCTCCTATCCTGAAAATGACGAGCATTCTAGAACTATGCTCTTTGGTATGGTAGCCACTAGCCACATGTGGCTCTTAAGCACTTGAAATGCAGCTTGCTCCAACAGAGAGGTGCCGGAAATGTAAAACACACCCCACATTTTGAGGAGTTAACAGAAGAGAAAGAATGTAAAATATGTTGAGCGTATTGGGTTAAATAAAATATGGCGTTAAAATGAGCTTAACCCATGTTTTTTACCCTGACCACAGAAAATGTGAATTACATACGTGACTTACCGTATTAGCGCCCAACGAGGTCTTCAAAACAAAGGGATCGAATTCGTCTTTAAGGACTAAACATTATATGGTCTCATTCATTTGAGGAATATAAATAATAGTGAAAGGGAATATAAGGGAAGGGAGAAGAAATGAGTGGGAAATATCAGAAAGGGAGACAGAACATGAAGACTCCTGACTCTGGGAAACGAGCTAGGGGTGGTGGAAGGGAAGGAGGGCGGGGGGTGGGGGCGACTGGGTGACGGGCACTGAGGGGGGCACTTGACGGGATGAGCACTGGGTGTTATTCTGTATGTTGGCACATTGAACACCAATAAAAAATAAATTTATTATTAAAAAAAAAGGACCGCTAACGTGTAAAGGTCACTCTTTCAATATTGAGGGCGTTAGGCCTCTAACAAGTCAAGCTTCCAAAATTAAAATTCTCATCCACCCAACACTAAGATGCCAGGCAGGGGCAGCTATTTGCCACCACGTTCCTCTTGAAGTTACTTTCTGTTGAGAACCCGTGGACGCTCCAGTTACGATGCTCAGCAGCAACCCTTATGGGACTGTCTCAGCTCTGCCGTAAAAGAGTATCAGGAAACACACCCAAATGTCAAGAGCGATTATTTCTAGGTGGGGTACTGAGTGACTTTTGCATTCTTTTTTTATTCTTTGCTTCATGTTCCAATCTTTCGGCCGTAAGACCTTCATCCGCAAAAAAGCCTATCTTTACATTTCTGCCCGAATGATTTTTACAAATTCTACAAATATCACAAATATGTAAAAAAGAGACCGACTGAAAAGGAAATATCCCAAAGGCTTTCCCCTGCTTTTCTCCATTTCTGAATTTTCTAGAGTGAATAGGTTACTTCTATCAAGAGAAATAATACATCTTTTTTTTTTTTTTTAATTTCAATATCCACCCACCCTTAAACCTTAAACCTAAGTTAATTTGCATGCTGCTTTTCTTTCTCGGGAAGCTTTTCTCTCTACTGTATGAGAATAAGAGCCGTACTTTAGGTTTTAGCTTCAATCTCGGTGCTAACACAGTTATTTAATATTTTTATAACTACATGGCGGGGTGGGGGGCGGGCGGCGCCTGGGTGGCTCAGGCAATGGTTAAGGGTCTGCCTTCGGCTCAGGTCATGATCCCAGGGTCCTGGGATCGAGCCCCGCATCGGGCTTCCGGCTCGGCAGGCATCCTGCTTCTCTCCCTCCTTCTGCACCCCGACTCATGCTTGCTCTGTCTTTAGTGGCCCCCCCTCTCTCTTCTCAAATAAATAAATAAAATATCAAGATAAATTTTATGACTACCATCAAATAGAACCAGAGTCAGAGCACATGTAGAGGATGGGGAAGGACTCCAAAAGGCGGTGTAAGATGCCGCCTGCCGTGTAGGGGGGTTTAGGTGGCACCGTAAAAACGCCCATCTACAGAAATGCCATTTACATTGGAGCCCTGCAGCAAAGGGGAGAGCACCCCCTGCACGCAGCCCGGGCCAGTCTGTTCAGCCCAGAGCAAACTCTCTCTCTCACGTGGAGGGAGCAGGGCTGTGTCTACCCCAATCCCACTAAGGGTCCCTTGCAGTTGCCTTTCCACTTGCCCTCCACTTGCAGAGACCCGAACCGCTGCCCTACCCACTCAGGTACCATGGGGAAGGCCACGCTGTGCAAGGCAGGGAGGCAGGACGCACCCCGCTCTGCTGTCCGGCCTGCTGCCTTTGGAAAGCACTGGGCTGCTGCTGCTGCTTTTTTTTTTTTTTTTTTTTAAGTATTTATGTATTTATCCATGAGAGACCCAGAGAGAGAGGCAGAGACGCAGGCCGAGGGAGAAGCAGGCTCCCTGCGGGGAGCTGATGCGGGACTTGATCCCGGGCCCGGGGTCAGGCCCTGGGCGGGAGGCAGGCTGGGCCCGGGCGACCCTGGCATGGGCTGCTCAGGGCCGGGCAGTATGACTGCTCGGCTGGCCATGGTATATACTCACTTAACTTCTTCTTGAAGACCAGCGTCTTTCTCTAACCCCCGTGTGCCAACCACCCTGTGCGCCCCGGCGCGTCCGGGCCGAGCACTTACCGTTGGCGGTAAAGACGACCTCTCCGTCCTGCGGGGTGGGCTCCGCGTCCGGAACCACCTGCAAGGCTCCCACGGTCCGCACGGCAGGGTCCAGAGTGACTGAACTTTCGTTTACAGTCGTGTCGCTGGCGCCCGTGATCTGGTTGGTGGGCGGGCCTCCCAGGGACCCCTCGAAGTCGGTGGGCAGGTCGTCCATGCAGTCGGCATTGGGCTGATAGGAACGGAAAAGCATCGGTCCTGAGCGTTCGTCGCCAAGTTCGAGAGGAAGGGTTTACAGCCTAAACATTTTGTCTCGGTGGGAAACCAAAGCTCTTTACTGTTTCCTCCCGGATCAGTTAAAAAAATACATTCCATTATAGTTTCTGCAATTAACATGAAAACATCTTCCCAAATTGCCCTTTCCAAGGGGTCTGTTTAGATCTAGATATGACGTTCTAATTCCAGAAGCAGCAATATTCACGTATTAATATAATACTTGGCAGTGGCGTGGGAGGGGCCGCTGTATTTATTTATAATGACAGCCCTGCCCTGAATGCAGTTTGCTCCTCATATAGGAAGTAGCCGGCAGCTGGTCATCACCCCCTAACCCATGCGCCGTTTGCAAATGCACCGATGACATGAGAGCAGGGAGGGGGCCCGGAATCGAACTCATGGCGAACTGTTCATTAGAGATACACACAAAAGCACAGGGTGAGGGCATTTTTGTCGTGGCAGCGGTTAAACGTAAGCCAAAAACTAGCTGTAAAAAAAATAACCTATTCGCTTAACATGCAAATTGATCAAACGTTTGTCAAATCCTCTAAATTAAAATTTTATCCACTCGTGTGGATACCATCTCGTCTAATTATCCACTCATTACGAGATTTCCCCTCCCTCCGGGGCCTCATCCTCAGATCTCTGACAGCCTCACTGAGTAATAGAAAAATGGGGAGCTCTCCGTGTTGCAAGGCCGCCTGTGTTGACCAGCTTTGTGAGACTAATCTACCTTTGGGCAAAATCTTATTCTTTGCAAGTTTTTCTCTTTGGTCTTAGTTCTGCGAAATTATATTGAATATATCTCAAACAGCTTTTACTTGTTTTTTGCTTTTTTAAAAAAGATGTTATTTATTTATTTGACAGGAGAGAGAGATAGAGAGAGAGAAGGAGCGAGAGGGAGAAGCAAGGAGCCTGACACAGGGCTCGATCCCAGGACCCCGGGGTCATGACCTGAGCCGAAGGCAGACGCTCAACTGACTGAGCCACCCAGGGGCCCCTCTCAAACAGGTTTAAAAATGATTTTTAGTTGTTATGACTCTTCTAAACTCAAAGATTATTTTAAAAAGATAGTGTTGCAGAGATATGGTCTTGAGAAATACTAAGAATAGCTATGAATTAATTTTTTTTTTCTTCATTTAAACATCAATGTTGCCTCGTGGGATGGTAATTCTGTGGTTTTGCACTCCCAATAGATGTAGATCAGGACAGGCAGAATTAGGTGAGGAAAATTCTGGATTGGCACTGATTGAATTAACATCACTACATGACTATATACTGTGTTACTCATGGACTCCCTGGGAGCACAAAGCAAGAAATCCAAAGTGGAGGACTCTTGTCCTAATTTTCCACTCTTTTTTTTTTAAATTTTTTTTATTTATTTATGATAGTCACACACACACACACAGAGAGAGAGAGAGAGAGAGAGAGAGAGGCAGAGACACAGGCAGAGGGAGAAGCAGGCTCCATGCACCGGGAGCCCGATGTGGGACTCGATCCCGGGTCTCCAGGATCACACCCTGGGCCAAAGGCAGGCGCTAAACCGCTGTGCCACCCAGGGATCCCTAATTTTCCACTCTTAAACCAGTCTCCCAAGCTCCACGCCTGTGTTTCCAATAGTCAGTTGGAGATCTCCATCAATCTCATAAAAGTCTCAAATTCAGCTCATTCCTTCTTTTTCTGTATTCTCTTTCCATTTCACCTTCTTCATCTCTATTGGAAGTGAGCTAATTCCTTGAAACCCAAGTTATCAAAAGTCAGTTCACTGAATGACCAACCCACCATATTTACTAAACTTAGACATTGTGACACTGGACATGAGCAGGTATGTTCCAAATGATCTCTCCCCATTCGCAGCCTCCCCATTTCCTTAAAGTTTCTTCCCTGAGATATCCTATTCCCTACTTTCTCATCAGAGCCCTCTTTAAAACACCACCACCACCACCACCACCACCACCACTACCACCACCACACAGGTATGATGCTTCATTTCTCTTAAGGAACGAATTATAAGCTCCTTGGTGGGGCAAAACAGGGTCTCTAAACCCTTACCCCAGCCTTTGGAAACACAGAGCATATATTCCCTATCCCAGGGCTGCAGCTTATGTTGTTCCTCTGCTCAGCACCAACCATCCCCAGGTCTCAAACTGGCTGTGATGAATTCCTAATCATCCCTCAATTCCCAGGCCAAATGTCACCTTTGCTAAGTAGCGTTCCCTCCCAGGTAGCATCTTTGATATTGTGACACTTTATAGGCATTTTTCTCTCTGTTATGGTTTATTTGTAGCTGTGCTGGTCTCACACTACTACTCCACAAGCTTTCTCCCTCCCAGCTTTATTCAGATATAACTGACATGTAATATTGTAGTAGTTTAGACAACAGAATGATTTGATATATATATATATATATATATAAAACTATATATATATATATTTCCAGTGTATATATATATATATTTTTCCAGTATATATACTGTATATATATATATACTGGAAAATGATTAACACATAGGTTCAGTCACTACCCATTACCCCAAATAGCTACAAGTTTGTTCATGTGATGAAAACTTTTAAGATCGACTCTCTTAGCAACTTTCAAATATACAACACAGGATTGTTACCACGCTGTGCTTCACGTCCCCAGGATTTATTTATCTTATAATTTGACCACCTTTGCCCATTTCACCCCTACCCCTACCCTCGGCCTCTGGCAACTACCAGGATGTTCTCTGTTTCTAGGAGTTCAGTTTTTTAGATTCCATTTATAAGTGAGACATGAGCTTTTTAAAGCCACTACATTACGTTGATCTTGAGTTTCATGCCCGCATATGGTGTCTGACAATTATTAGGTACTCGGTAGATGTCAATTTGAACATTTTGAGTCTCAGTTTACTACTATGAAAAGCTGAGAATGTCAGTATCTGCCCTAGATCAATTACGGGAGGATTTGAGAGAGTGCTTTAAAAACTGTCAAGTTAAAATAAAATAAAATAAAAAAAAAACTGTCTAGTTTTGTGCGAAGGTAAGGTATGCTATTCAATGGTAGCAGAATATGCCACCCCCAAATGTTGCCATTGGCATGAGGATTATTTTGAGCTAAACACAGTTGAAAAGAAGCAGATAAAGAAATATTCTCTGCCCTCCTCCCATCTGCCTGAAAGTAGGATATAAATTGTAGAGGTGGCCCCCTTCCTTGCACCAGGAAGAGAAGAACATTCTCATCACCGGAGTCTGGGAGTTGATGCCCAAAATGGATCTGTAATAACACACCTTCCTAACACGCCCTTATCTGCCATTAGTTTGCCTCAGCTGAGTGCTTTCCCACAATTTGCTGCCCTAGAAACTAAACTCCAGGTCCTTTACCTTTGTCTTTTCGCTTCTTTAAAAATTTGTTCTTCTGTGAAGATGCTCTAAATGTCCAAGTTCTGACCACCCCTTGGAGTTACTCATCCCTAAGTGCTCCCGTGTGCATGTGCAATGCACATGTTAATAAATGTCTGGTTGTTTTTCTCTTGTTAATCTTTAACCAGTCTCATTTACGGGGCCCCAGCTGGAGAACTAGGAGGGTAGAAGGGAAAACATGTTTTTTCCTTCCCCTACACTATATAAAAACATAAGCAAAGCAACTGTGTGTGGGGTGTCAGCAAAGATTTCACGACGAGCATACTGTGCTGCTTGGTCTTTCATCCATAAGCATCTGAACACAATCATAGATGTGATAACAAGTGACATATTTTTCAAAATGTTGACTTTGCTTGTTGATATCGTTGCTTCGTTTTATCTCTTTTCTTTTCTTTTTTTTTAAAGTCATTAATTTTGATGCGGAGTGTTTCCTTTTACTTTGGGGACTAGTGGGAACTAGTATTATATCTTTAACAGAAGGGGAAAAGAGAAAGAGCTAATTATGTCAGTGAGACTGTGACTGGTGGCACGCATGAGTACGGTATTGAGTAGACCGCAACTTAGAGAAACTCACAGTTCACATCCACGCTAAGTGGTTCATCAAATAGAAGAATATTTTGAAAAGAAATCCAATTTATATACGTCTAAGAGAAATGACAGTCATGATGTTTGGCAGAGGATGTCAAATGCCATCTGCAAGTGAATATGGTAAAGGTATTCGAACTCAGGTGAGCATGGGGCTACTCCTCAAATAAGCCAACCCCTAAAGAGTCAGGAACTTGGGAATACTCCAGCTACATGGGATTTTCTATTCAACATCTCTCATCCTATTCATATCAGGGCAACAGTGATAGGAGAAGGTGTTTTCTGGGATATGAATGGCCTGGTTGACATGGTACCTTGTAGGAGTGAGTACTGACTAAGACCTGGGTCCCATCATTCTACAAAGACACGCCTAGACCTGACTGGGAAGACAGGAGGCACCGTTGTGTAGATAAAGGGATGAAGAAAGCGCCCCTGCCCTCTTTACAATGTAGTATTTGATTTCTTTCTCTCTCTCTTTTTAAAGGTTTATTTTAGAGAGAGTGAGAGAGTGAGAGAGTGAGAGAGAGCAGGGGGAGATGCAGAGGGAGATGGAGAATCCCGAGCAGAACTCCCGATGCGGGGCTCGAGCTCATGACCCTGAGATCATGATCTGAGCTGAAAAAGAGAAGGATGCTTAACTCCCTGCACCACTCAGGTGGTCCCAATAGTTTATTTCTCTTGGCAAAATATAATAATAAAAAAAAGATACCTACTGCAATAGGAATTTCCTGATCTGCCAGCTGGGCTTTCACTCACTACTAGCTCATCCGAGGGAAATCCAATCACGAAAATGTCCCCAGCTTTCAGCTCTCCACTGACATGTATTTGCCCTCTAGTACGGGTGTACACAAGGATACTCAGAGGCAACAGGAGCAAAACCGCAAAACAAGCCGAAACACCTTACCACCTGTATCTGGACAATTGAGTTGGCCAAGATTACAACTGAATCCTTGGTGAGCGGACACTGTTCAAAGGAAGACCAGATTGAATTTCATAAATATGATTCTGTGACTGAGTCTGGAGGGCAGCAATGCCACAGGCATTTACTGGGCACTTAAGCATATGAAAGGGATACAGAGGTAAGAACCAACAGGCATCACTTGGTAGAGATGGACAAGCTCTTTTCAATTTTCCTTGAGAATGGAGTACAAGGAACTTAGAAAAATGATAAAACAATCTCTTTAAGCTGCATAGAAAGGGTTTCAGCCAGCTATGGGAAGTATTTGCTAATTGAGAAGGCTGTGAGCTTGTTCAGTGACATGGAAAGTTACAGGAGTGCAATAACACGTCATCTTTTTGGTACAGTTTAGGCACGTATATTTGCACCCAATGGCAAAGTATGGAGTGGAACAACATCCCAGATTCCTCCCAGATCCAGACGTCAGTATCATCCTCTAGGACAAAACCAGAAAGGCCCTGGGGAGGCATGAGGGCAGCCATATGCGTTGGTGCTTCCCGAGAAGTAGCACACATGCCCTCTTCTTCCTGGAGGATGTTCTGTTCCCTGGGTCGAGCTCAGATGTGTGTCATGTTCCTGTTCCTGTTCGGCTGCCCTTTATGAATCCTTGGTAAAATTCAAAAGATGCTACCAGTGTTTATTTTTCTGGAAGTCAGTGTGCTAAGTAAAACCCTATCTTTCTTACTTGGTGGGTATGGAGCCGTGAACAAGATGTCCAACTGCTAAAAAGTAAAAATGTTGTTAATTTTGGAAATAAGCCCGAAGGCCACCTGATAATTCTATTTTTAAAACAATACCCATATCCTCAGCTCATTCTCAAGTAGCTTCTGGAGAAGTCATACCTTCTCTGGAGAAGTCTGAGGTCAAATACTAGTTAATACAGAACTTAACTACCAGGGGTGGTTTGGTTTCATTGTCCTGACCGGGAGGCACTGGGATCGACATTTAGGAGCTTCGAAAATATCGTGAGGAATAGGTGCTGGGTCAAATAAAGCGGCTGTCTGCCTTTAATTGTAAGTGCTCTAAAGATTTTGGCGACTAAAGACAACATGCACATATGCAAGCACACACGTACACACATTTCCCCCCTCCCCTGTATGAGCCAGCTGCAGCTAGAAATGTGAAAAGTCCAAACCCTGAGCTCCATTTCCTAAGCTCCTCGTATCTGGTAGAGATGTTGGGTTCTTACTGATATTTCATGTTCACTGTAATTGATTTTCACCTTGAATGCATTATGCATTCACAACCCTGGTCTGAAAATTTAATGCATTGCCTTTCAAAATCCAGCTCCAAGCTAGCATCACACAAGTTGATTTGTGCTCGGTGTATCAACCATGAAAAACAGCATCCAGCCAGCAGGGAGGCAGCTGGTACCGGGTAGAAAATTCAGCCACGGCAGGACCTCACAATGCTTCAGGTTTGCCCTCTCCGACGGGGCCACCCTGATGGTCCGAGGATAATTAGCCCCTCGGCATTGAAGGAAACCCCTGATATCTGGTCCTTTCTTCTTTAGTGATATCTCGGGACCGTTAACATTCTCTTCACTCTCTGCCATTAGCAGTGAGAAGTGACAGCAGGGGGTGTAGCAGAGTGGAGGGGACGGGGGAGGCTGCTCTCTGGATCCTGGCTGTCTAGTTGCTTCCAGAAAGTGCCTATGTTCTTCTCATCCCTGTGTGCAGCCCTCGGATTTGGTGGCCTGGCTTGCTTCCTGCCCTCACCACATCAGCTGGGGTCTCACCAACCACCAGTTTGTGGGCTTCGCTTTAACACAGTCTGGGGAAGAGCCTTCCCTGGAGCAGCAAGCCGCCAGCTGGTGGGATTCTCTTTGCACTGGGGGAGTGACTACATTTTTTAAACCTCTAACTGAGCGCACCGGTGGGATGGTAGCGCTGGAATTAAGTGGCTCTGGTTCCCTGTTCTCTCTGCAGAGACCTGAGGTTGAGCACGGGCTCTGGGCCAGGTTCCCTTGTCCAGAAGAGTTCCTTTGCAAGGAAAGCTGGGTGTGGGGCAGCACAGAAGGTGAGGCGTGCGGCTCTCCTCGCAGGCACTGAGTAATGACACGGGAGGCGAGCAAAGTGCAACTGGGCCGTCCAGCCTCTGCTGTGTCCTGCCTGCACTCACACCCTGGGGCCCAGGTGAGAAGCCTACGAGCTGCATAAGCAGCATCTCGATTCACAGACACAGATGTGGTGAGAGGGTCGTGACGTTCTTGAACTGAGAAAAAGCGAGAGGAGAAATGTTTCCAGACATGTGCATTCTCTTGGGGCCTCGTCAGAGGACGCCCCTGCCGTGCAGACGAGGGGTTAGAGAAAATCCAGGTGTGAGGCTTTCTCCCTGCTTTGGGGGTAATGCAGAAAGACACACATTACGAGGCTGTAGGCTGTGCTGTGCTTACCGGGATCCCTAGGGCTTTAAGAATGTTCATCTTGCACATGGGACAGGTACGATGGTCTAGAAGCCAGGGGTCAACACAGGATTTGTGGAAAAGATGCCTGCAATGAGAACCATACATCTTAGAGCGGCGGTAACTGCAGACACTACCTAGTCCACCACAGCCCAGAGACTTGTCCAAGGTCACTCGACTGCAGGAGGCAGAGCCAAGACTCACACCTCCGTCTCCTCACTCCTGGGCCAGTGAGATTCCTCTTACACCCTGCGCTGATAGACTCAAAATTTCTCTGGATCCCACGACTGTCCTATATGATTCACAACTGAGTCTTCCAAGTTTCAGAAAATGGAGAGAATGAAGACACAGATTTTTTTCTCTTTCTCGCTAGGAAGAATGCTTAGTGGAAAGAATGTCAGTGGGGGTGGTGGTGGCGGGGGGAGGACTTCACAGGCCTTTCAGGATAACTCGAGAGAGGCTACTTGTAAATAAATCCTAAGTTTCTTTTTCCACAGTCAGAAGACGACTGCAAAACAAAGGCTCGTTTCCATGAATATTTGGGCTCTCACACCGAAGGGCAGGGGAGCTCCGGGAAGCATTTAACCACACAGACGCCATTTTACGTGGTTCTGGCTGCCGGCTGTCGAACCGGAAGGCGCAGTGAACAACCCGAGCTGCTTGCATGGCTGCCCTGCCCCACTGCCGTCCCCAAGCGCCGCTCCCGGGAGCCCCGACGGCCCGGGCGGAGGGCAGGCGCTCAGGGGCAGGGGGGCCTCCAGCCGGCCTCTCCCTCAACTTGGCTCTCAGGAGCCCAAGAGGTCACCAGGGGCTGCTCGAGTCCGAAGCTCGTCTTCTCACTCGTGAGACTCCAGCCCACAGGCAGAAGCAGTCAGAACTTGCTGCCTGGGGTGAGAGGACAGAGCATGGCCTGTCTTAAGCAGGAGGGCTTCGCAGAACATTCTGTCCACGCCTGCCTGTCCCTGGCGGCGCACTATTCCTGGAATACTGTCCACTCTCTCTCGCACCTTCATCCTCTTTTGTTCTAACAGTTCTGTTTTCTCTGGGTTCAAGGGCTTTAGGCTCCAATGCTTAAGAGGGACCCCTAACTTAGGGAAGAGCGCAGGAAGAGCCACCCTTTAAATGGACATTGAGAAGAACCCCACGTGCCAAGGATGGGGTTGGCTGTACACCGCATAGGATTAGACCGGGGATTGGGACAGGAGAGAAGCCACCTGCATGAGTCATCATGTTTCCAGATGATTGTCTGGAATGCCTACAGATTTATTCCTTGGATGACACATATCACATTCATTGGTTCCTTTATCCATACCTTTGTCCAATCAAGTAATAAATGCCAAGAATTACGCTCAGCGCTGGGAATCAGCATGGTAGCGATTTGCCTCCTTCCCCCAGGGAGTGTGAGAGGAGGAACAGAAGTTAATAAAATAATATAAATAAACTACTTAGCGACAACAGTGCTGCATGTCACATTAGAAGAACACAGTTTAGGGAGGCTTATAACTGGGAGATTTATCTAGTTTGGGTACTCAGGGAAGACTTTCCTGATGATGTGCCAAAGGAACGCTCAAGGGCTACACAGACGTTACTCGCATGAAGGGGAGGGGAGACAAGTATTCCGGGAAGAATGACCGACTGGTTGGCACAAGAGCCCTGAGCTGGGCTCTGGCAGGAATGAGGGAGGGACTAGTGCAGGATGAAGCCACCCCGTCCCCCCAAAACCAGTATGGACCTCCCTACGTTCAGGCTCTGCACTCAGGAAACAAGTTCTTTTTCTCTCTCTCTCTTTTTTTAAATTTTATCTATATATTTATTTGAGAGAACGGGCATGAGTGGGGGGAGGAGCAGTGGAGGGAGAGGGAGAAGCAGGCTCCCCACTGAGCAGGGAGGCTGATGCGGAACTTGATCCCAGGACCCTGGGATCATGACCTGAGCTAAAGGTAGGCGCTTAACCAACTGAGCCACCCAGGATCCCCCAGGAAACAAGTTCTGAATCTGAACTTGCTCACCAACTGGCAGGCCTTTGGGGAAGAGAGTCAAACACTGTGATCCTTCTGGCTGTTCTGGGGAGGCGGCCTCGACTGTGTTTCCTGCATATGTGCTGGAGTCGGAATGACGGGAGGGCCAGTCAGTAGCTGTTTGAGCTTCAGCAAGTCTCTTAATATCCTCAAGCCTCAGACACCTCATCTGTAAGCTGAAGAGGCAGAGAAGTCTTCCCAGGGCCCACAAAAGCTGGTAACGATTCGAACCCCCCAAGTCACTCCTCTTTGTGTCCTGTTCATTCTGATATCTCCGTGATGGTAGGTTTCGTGGGTCAACTTGGCGAGGCTGTTGAGCCCAGTCAATCAAACACTCATCTAGGGCAATGTCAGAGAGCTGGTTACCAAGGACAATCAGTTGACTTTAAATAAAGGAGATTATCCTAAATATCTAGGTGGAACTTATTTAATCAGTTAAAGGCCACGAGAACAAAACTGAGGTTTACTGGGGAAGCAGAAATTCTGCGTCCTGTCAGCAGCATCGGATTCTACTCGAGTTCCCAGCCTGTAAGCCTGCCCTATAGATTCCCGACTTGTCAGCCCTACAATCACATAGGTAATTTCTTGAAAAAGCAATGCCACGGGCAGCCCGGGTGGCTCAGTGGTTTAGCACCGCCTTCGGCCCAGGGCCTGATCCTGGAGACCCGGGTTCGAGTCCCACGTCGGGCTCCCTGCATGGAGCCTGCTTCTCCCTCTGCCTGTGTCTCTGCCTCTCTCTCTCTGTGTCTCTCATGAATAAATAAAATCTTTTTTTAAAAAAAGCAATGCTTCGAAAACGCTCTCTCATATATATACATACACAAGTGATGGATCATACAGTGGGATGTGATGGGATTCTCTGGAGAACGGGGACCAATACATCCTCCAATGAGAATATAAGGTCCACTAGAGCAAAATCCTCGTTTGCCTGAATCACTGTTTTATCCCCAGCATCTAGAACAAAGTTGATACTCAAGAAATATTTGCCATATGAATGGATATTTGTCAAAAGACCTGGTACTCCTCATGGCCTACACATGGTCATCAAGCCACATGGCCTCACTCTTGCTACATCTTCCACATGTCCTGCTTCGTGTCTATTCTCAATGCTCCTCCCTCGTTCCTAGTCTTGCTAATGTTCTTTATTATTGCAAGAACATCTAAACTGCTCTCCATGTCACCAGCTTTTCCTGCTCATCCCACTCATCCTTGCCAGATTTATCTTCTTAAAATACAGTGCTAGTTACGTCGCCCCCTTGTTCCATTCTGTTCTGTGCTAGGGGCTGGGTACAAAGATGAATAAGACAAGGTCCTTCCACCAATGCAGCTTCCCTGGTGCTTCCGTGGTTCCCTGTGAACTGCAACAGAGAAGCCACTGAAAAGCCACACTCCTGGATCCACTGTTTTCTGGCTTTCTGGTCTGAGGCAACTCTTGGATCTCCAAGGCTCAGTTGCTCACCTGGGAAATTTTCTTCTAAGTATGCAGTTTGCAAGTGAACGACTCTGTGTGTGTGTGTGTGCGCGTGTGTGTGTGTGTTGGGGTACAGGGATAAATAGTGACCCCAAAGCTTAAAACATAACTCTTGGCCCTCCTTAATTGTAAGCTACCATTAATCTTATTAATACCATCGTACTGCATCTTGTTTTTAGATATTATGTTATTACTTTGGTTTCTACTCTTTAGAATAGACTTTTAACATTTTAACGAGTAAAGGCAAATTTTAAAAAATCAAAGGAGAACGAGGGCAAAAAACACACATAGGGCAATCGTGCTGATTATTAACCAGCATTCATTTATTTCTAGCACCATATTTCTTGTGTTGACCATCAAATATAGAGACTATAACTTTATAATTGGGATTTTTTTTTGTTTTTTATAATTGGGATTTTAAAACAATTTTTTCCCTCCTCAGTGGAAAGAATAACAAAAGTTACTAAATAAATAAACAAAGAGATGGAAAGAGTCCAGCCTTTAGTGAGATGCACCAATGGTTGAGTAAACATCCCTATGACGAAGTCAGTCGCAACTCATCTTGTTTGTACGATTCATGGCCCAGGACTGTTCCTTCCCAAGCTTTAACAAAGGCTGCGTGATAAAGTATATACTGGGGAACAATGGGACAAGATACTCTGTCTCTTAGCAGTCCTGGCAAGCTAGGAATAAAACAGAGGGCTGCCCAAAACCCTTCTCCCTCTTAATTCATCAAAGGGAAGCAAATGTTTAAGAAAAACTTCTTCAAACACCTGACAAAAGATGGTGCTGACAACTGCATAATGAGGCTGAGCTGACTATGAGTAATAAAATAAGTTCTCACCCTTTTTTTTTTTTAGCACTAATGACCTAGTTAAACTCATTTCCCCATTTATTAATCCTAATCCTTATTTTCTGTTGTCCTTTTGCCGATGTGTGCGACACCATCTCCAATTAAATGGCATTATTTTTTCTTCACCTGGACAAAGAAAGGAGCTCTTCCGCCTTTCCATCTCATTTGTTTTTGTAGGCTTTGTCAGACCCTGTCATCGAAATTCCATGACTTTCCTTTTAGCACCAATACAGGCTGTTTCATTCCCTTCAGTGAAATGGTTATCAAAAAGAACATGAGTCACTCAGGGATCCAGGCAACATTAACTATTTAAATAGGAGATATCCAGGGCTTCTGTGGGTAGTCAAGATATTTCTCCGGAGCCTCAGAACCTTATTTGTAAAGTTGCCAATGAAGTCAGAGGTTTTGAATTAATAAACACGAATTTAATTAGTAAATATCTACTGGTTACTGAATGTCTACTATGTACCAGACAAGTTATATACCTTATTAATTCATAACAGCTCTATGAGGTAGATTATTCCCATTTTATGGAAAAGTAAGCTAAAGCTCATCAAAATAAGTAGAATTATCCAAAGAGCTAGTAAGCCGCCGAGCTAGGGCTCAAAGCCGGTCCTGCAGTCATTGGTTTTACCTAACTCTGCCCTCCCCCACCCTTTCTCCCCCACTGCCTGTCATGGGTAGGGGGTGAGGGGTGGGGGTGGGGTTCCCAATGATGTAGTTTTGTGGTTCAGCTTCCAGGAGGCAGTATCTTAGTTACAGGGGTTGGGGATCAGGAAAACCAAAGGGAAAAGTGATCTGCCTTAAGCGTACTCACTTGGCTACGGAAGAGAAAAGCTGGCAGACATTGGCCTCCTCCGGACTTAGATATTAGTTTGCTTGATTTATCTGGGAAGAGGATAACACCGGCCTCTACATGTTTGTCCTCTCCACTCTCCACCGCCCTGCAGATCTGGTAAACGTTAGTTGGCAGCTCTATCATCTTCCCACAAGATTTTCATATTTGTACCATTGAGTACCACAGAAAGTCATGCCCAGCCTTCTCTGAGGGCTCTTCTTGACATGCTGTGGTTCCCCTTTCTTGCTTTAGCTTTCTGAAATACAAACATGTATCTCTCCACGGACTTGAAGTGCTTCAGCTGCTCCCCCCTCCCTATGGCACCAAGTCAAAATGCAGGAACAGAGGGCTCACCCCAGCCGGCACTTGTCACATCCTCTGTTCTGCCTCCACGCTTACCCCACACTTTCACCGTCGCCCTGCAATGTCCTTCTCATTTTTCTCCTCCTGGTATGTCAAACCTTCCTCGTATTTCAAGTCACAGCTCAGATATCCCTTCTCTGAACACCCCATCCCTTTTCTCGAAACTCTGCCAAGGAGAGTTTGTTTCTTTTCCTTTTTGGCCCTATTGGGTTTTCCTACATATGTTGCCGTAGCTCAGGATGCGTTCTGAATTTCAGAGTTTGACCACCACTCCCAGCTTTGTGACCTTGAGCAAGTGACTTCACTGTGGCACAGTTTTGTCTTCTGTTTTTTATACGACAATATCCTTTACTTGGTGTAACAACCCTCTGAAGTGGTATTGTTTGTGATCGTCTTTCAGAGGGCGGTGATCCCAAAGGACAAAGGAGATAAAGAAGAACAAATGAAGCCCAAAGTTAGTAGACCCATGGACAAATGGATAAAGAAATGTAGTGTACACACACACACACACACACACGCATACACTCATACATAATGGAATATATTACCCTCAGCCACAAAAAGAATGAGATCTCACCATTTGTGACAACATGGATGAACCTGGAGGGCATGGTACGAAGTTAAATAAGTCAGAGAAAGAGAAATACCCTATGATCACTCGTATGTGTGAAATCTAAAAACAAAGACAACAACAGCAACAGCACAACAAGCTCATAGATATAGACAACGGATGGCTAGTTGCCAGTGGTGAATGGGAGAAATCGGGGAGGAGGTCAAAAGCTAACAAGAAAAAAAGGGAAAAAAGATAAGTAGGTTTGGTACTGCTTAGCTAATATCATTCCAGTCAACTGAAAACCACTAATTACATGTTGATCTTATATCCAGATTTCTTAAAATCGTTTTATTTGTTCTAACACATTTTCACACATGCATAATTACTGCTGATGACGGAGTATTCCTTGCTGATACTTTTGCCCAAATTGAATTTAAGACTTTAGATAATTGTCTTAAAACACTCGCAAAAGTGGGGCTCCTGGTTGGCTCAGTCGGTTACGCATTGGACTCTTGGGTTTCTGCTCAGGTCATGGTCTCAGGGTCATGAGATCAAACCCCGTGCCAGGCTCTGCACCCAGGAATCTCTGCTGGAGATTCTCTCCCTGTGCCCCTCACTCTGCCCGTTCCCCTGTTCACACTCATGTGTTCGCTCTCAAATAAGTAAATAAAATCTTAAAAAAATAATTGCAAAAGTGTTTCCTAACTAAATGAGAAAAATGGAAATTAAAACAGTGAGCTATTTTCTGTGGATGATTTGCATTTATTTTTAAACTTGATAATAGCTCATGTTGGCAAGGGAGTAAACACTCATATGCTTTTGGTGGGAACAAAAATTGGTCTAACACTTTGTGAGGGCAATATGGCAGACTGCACCAATATTGAAATGCTTAACCTCTTTTATCCCACAAAAAAAGAATCTGGTTTACACTTAGGTCTTTAAACCGAGAAGAAATTTAAGTTGTAAAAGAAAAAAGGACGAAAATCATAAAATCATAAAATACTTAGGATACTACCTGGCACATTAGAAGCTAAAGTACTATACTATGATTTTGTTTTTGTTTTTAACAAGAGGGAGGGGTGAGGGGAAGAGAGGGAGAGGGAATCTTAAGTAGGCTCCATGCCCTGCGTAGAGCCCGACGCAAGCACGACCCTGAGATCATGAGCTGAGTGGAAATCAAGAGTGGGACACTGAACTGACTGGGCCATCCAGCCCTCCCCTCCTTTTTTAAAATCATTTGTTTACATCTGGGTGAAACTAAAAGTATTTTAACAACTGGTACAGTCTGGGCACTGACATATCAGAATGGATGCCAGCTCTTAAACAATGAGCATCGCCCTACAGGCCCACTCTTCACCCTGCTTTACTGTTCTGTGTCCCAAGTGAGTTTGAGACACATTGGAGGGCAGAGTCAAAGTATTTCTATCACTAAAACCTAGTAGAGTACCTGGAACAAGATATTCAGTATCGTTTGCTGAAAAAAATGAATTCTGAAAGTCCATTTTCCCCAAGTCATGATTTAATTAGCGACAATTTAGTTCTCATTCCTTGCAAGTGAGCTTTCTGTTGTAGAGCTTGCTCAGGAAGCACTTTCCTTAATTTTTATGGATTCTAAAATATAAAACAAAATCTGCCTTCTTCTGGGGGCCAGAGGCTCCTAACAAAAACATTAGGGGCATCGATGAGTCTATGCCCTTCCTAGACTGTCTGGTAGATCTCACATGGGGCCATTCCTTCTATGCAAATCTTGTCTTGAGAACATTGATTTACCGATCTGTGCACAAGCATTACTGGGTTAGAGTGACCAAAATGGTAGTGATGATGGCACTTCCAGAATGTCAGCTGAGCCCAGACGGTGTCATGGGTGTTGCATAGGAGAAATGTATTCTACTCCTCTCCAGAGGACAAAAGAAATCTAAATTGCTCTCATTGATTTTCTTAAGAGGATTCCATTTGTCTAGCTGCTCCTAAAATCAGGTGAATTCGATGAGAACTTGACCAGAATCTTGACTGTCACAGCTTTGAAAAACACATGGAAATCAGTGTTTTCTTTTGTGCATTATCTTTGGCCTAAATGTCATCCCTGAGGTGAGTAATTAGCAACCCAGGCATTCAGTGTATCACAGGATTTCTCTACATTTTCTACTGTGCAATGTCATGCAAAACAGTAGGTTTAATTTCCATCCCTGTTAGTGAAAAAAGAACTCTGTTGACACAGTAGCACTTTAGTACGGTATGGAAGGTGGATTTCTTAGTTATACAGGAGGAAATCTGGAAAGGAGTATTTCTGTATGTTGTTAAAGAGATTCCAAAGCTGATACCAGAACTCATTACTCAGAATGTTGACTTGAGAAAAAGTAGGAAAGTCAACACACAATAGCGAATTCATTAGTGTATAATATAGTAGTACTTTATTTTATTTTATAGATTTTATTCATTTATTCATGAGAGAGAGAGATAGAGAGAGATAGGCAGAGGGAGAAGCAGGCTTCCCACTGAGCAGGGAGCCCAATGTGGGACTCGATCCCAGGATCGCGACCTGAGCCAAAGGCAGACGCTCAACCCCAGAGCCACACAGGTGCCCCAATATACACTTGATCTTAGCCAAAAGGCCAAGAAGCGATGGTGCCCCAATATAGTACTACTTTATACAGAGCAGTGGGGCTGCAAAGATGAGTCAGACATGCATCCTGTTGGTGAGGCGCTTTTAATAAAGAATTGATAGCCTGATAGGAAGATGCACAGTCCATACTGTGCAGAGGTTAAAAGCTCAGGCCAGGGGGTAGAGCAAGTTTCATTTTTTAATCTTGGCTGACAATCCTGTGACTGTGAGTCTTAGTTCCTTCATCGGTAAAATGGGGATACTAGTACCTATCTGAGGCACTCGTTAATGGGATTCATCCAATATGCTACCTCTGCGTCTTTCAACCACATTGAATGATTACAGGTTCTCCTGCTGATAGTTATGGCTACGTGACTAATTCTGGCCAGTAAAAAAAAAAAAAAAGAAAAAAGAAAAGAAAAGAAAAGAAAAGAAAAGAAAAGAAAAGAAAAGAAAAGAAAAGAAAAGAAAAGAAAAGAAAAGAAAGAACAGATTTCACTTCAGGCCATGGGATTTAACTACTGACCTGTCCAAATTATTAATGTTCAAGATGGTAGCTGCTTAGTCACCTGACAGCCATGAGCAGACACTCTTGGTTGTCACACAAATAAACACAGAGCATAAGAAATCTTTGTTGTGTTAAGCCACTGAGTGTTGGGAGTTTTTATTGTTGTTGCTGCAGCACAACCTAGCCCATCCTGACTAGTAAAAGACTTTTCCAGGTTGTCGTAAGGATTAAATACTTGCTTGTTAAGTGCTTGGCTAATAAGCGTTCCATGGACAGTGTGTCATTAGCTATTTTAAGTGATGTTGGTGTGACATATAAAATGATGGGCCATAGAGAGATCACAGAGTACAAGGAAAGGAGGAGTCACTGTGTGAGGAAATTGGGCAAGTACAGGATGGGAAGAACTCTGAAGTGTGACGACTGGAGGCAAGAGTCTAAAACGGGATTTCCGTGAGTAAAGACAGAGCTGCAGTAGCCCGATATACAGGAGAGACTGAGTGGGGTTGAAAGCTAGACCAATTAAAGAGTAAGAACAGGAAATAAAACTGGAAAGGGACAGATCCAAATCAGCATTTCGAGACAATCTAGATGGACCGAGCAGCCAAGAGATACCCGCAGTGAGGATAGCTCGCAGAGCTGAGCTAGGCCTGAGACGGCCTCTGGCCTTGAGACGATGGGCTTCTCCCCACCAAGTTACTTCCTCCCACACAGTCTCAGTTTTCTGTCTCCTATACAGAAAGTCCTTGCCGTGGTGATGGTGGAGCGTTCTGGGGGATGGTGTGGATCAGGCCAGTTAAGCAGACCCCAGCCCCTCCCTGCTGTGACCCTATCCAGCTGGCCCAGTGCCTCACCGCGGGGGTGAGTCTGCGATGGGGCTTGGTCTGAAGTGTATGGGGCAATTATGAGAAACTGCGTTTTCCCAATCTCAAGTTATGCAAACACTGTTTAAAACAAAAAAAGGAGAAAGGAAAAGGAAAAATGAACTATCACACAGAACCATCAGTAACCATATCCTGGCTATTGTTTAAAAACATAATTACTGGGCAGCCCGGGTGGCTCAGTGGTTTAGCGCCGCCTTCAGCCCAGGGCCTGATCCTGGAGACCCGGGATCGAGTCCCACGTTGGGCTCCCTGCATGGAGCCTGCTTCTCCCTCTGCCTGTGTCTCTGCCCCTCCCCTTCTCTCTGTGTCTCATGAATAAGTAAATAAAATCTTTAAAAAAAACAAAAACAAAACAAACCATAATTACTTCGTCTTGGCAAGCTACTCTGCTGTGCTAGAAGTTTTACCTGATGGAGGGGAAGAAAGAGGATGCAGGGAAGTGAAGTACTGCTCACCTCCCCAGCACCAGCATGGCCCTCCTGTGCAGAAGGCCGGCCTGTTTTCGTGGCCACAGGACCAGGCTTGGGATCAGTGTGGAGAAAGTAGGACCCTTAAAGCCAGCCTACAATCGATTCGTCTCCCTTGGGGTGCTTAGCCATTCGGCCTGGCAGGGACGGGGGCTTCTGAGCCAACCTAGTCAAAGCCCTATCACCCCACGTGCTGGGCAGAGCAGCCTTGTGCAGCAGGGTGAGGGCGGCTGACGGTGTCACATCTGCTGCCAGCTTCACAGTGGGAAGGACACTGGCTCAAAAGTCAGAGATCCTGACTTTGCTTTGGGCCCTGTGACCAGCCTCTCGGAGTCCAGGGTTTCTTGTAGCAAAATAAAAGGAGCCTTAATGGCACCTGCAGGCTGCTGTGACACACAAATCAGACACTGTCTGTAAAAGAGCAGCAGAGTGCTTTTCAACATGGAAGTATTGTAATAAACAGCCACTTAATTTCACCCAGTTGTCCACAGGATTAGGTTTAAAGAGCATTAAAGAAAAACCAACAGAACTTTAAATACTAAGAAATTGTATCAGATCCTCCGGCTACTAAACTCAATGTCTTTTTTAGCTACAAGGGAAGAAACTGGTTGTGCGGGAATGCAGGTTACAAAGGAATAGCAGAAACTCTCATTTTATAGGTGTCTCACTCCTCTAGGTTCTGGTCGAGGGAGGCTCTGTGCTTAAAACTTGACCCTGGTCTAATTATATCGTTTAGCTGGGGCAGCAAAGCTGGTTGGCATTTGTCCCGTGTGTCTAGTTGATTAATATAACTGGGGATCAGGACATTTGAAGTCAGAATGCCATATTTAACAAGGTTATTACAGTTCAAGACTTCTTTCCTAAGGCAGCATTTGCTCTGTTGAAAATACAACAGAAAATAACTCATCAGACACGATTTATCAGCATTGCCATTTGCTTTCATGTTTCCTTCCTTTAATCCCTTAGATTAAGTGATAATGAATTTTTGGTAGCGTGTACACATAAACCCAAAGGAATCAAAGGAAAAATTACTAGAAAACACCATCAACAGACTTCGACTTTAAATTTTATGTAATTTTGACTAATGTACAAAGTGAGCTGTTATTTATTTATTTATTTATTTATTTATTTATTTATTTATTTATTTTTGAGCTGCTTTTTAAAAAAGTCCACAACATAGCTTCTTTGGTGCTTAAAACATTTTTTGCCATTATTTGAAATGAAGGTATATTCAGGATATTGCACAGGTCTTAAGAAAGCTTGATGGTTTACTGTATATAAATAATATACAGTATTATAAATAATATACTGCATGTATATATTTATGTACAAATATCTGGCTAAGGATATACTCTGTTTCCATCAACCCAGACACTTCTCTCTTCCCCTTGCCAGTCAATGGCCACTCCTTGCTGTGAATCCACCATTATGACAGACTAGCTTTGCCTGTGATTGAATTTTGCATAAATGGAATCATAAAGGCATGTATTTGTTTTTTCCTGGCTTCTTTTGCTCAACATGATGTTTTCAGATTTGTATGATTTGATGGACATCAATAGCTTGTTTCTTTTTATTGCTCATAATCCATCGTATGTATATACCAAATTGATCTATAGATTTTCCTGTGGTTAGACATTTGGGTTGTTCTCATTTTTTGCCCATAATGAAAAAACATGCTATGACAATTCAATTCTTGTACAAGTGTTTCTGTGAATGTATGCATTCATTTTCTTGGAGACAGATCCAAGAGTGGAATTGCTAGGTTAGAGGATAGTATGTGTTTAGCTTTAGTAGATATTGTCCAACAGATTTCCAAAGCAACTGTGCCATTTTAAACTCCCCTCACACTGTATAACTTTGAGTTAGGCAGAGTATGTAAAATTATGTTCCTGAAAAAATGAGTTTTTAATTTAAAAAATCTATTGTTTATTATTTTATTTAATTTTAAAAATATTTTATTTATTTGAGAGAGAGAGAGAGAGAGAGAGATAGCGAGAGAGAGAGCATGAGCAGAGGGTAAACAGGGCAGAGGGAGAAACAGGCTCCCCGCTGAGCCAGGGGCCTGACATGGGGCTCGATCCCAGGACTCTGGGATCATGACCTGAGCCAAAAGTAGATGCTTAACCAACTGAGCCACCCAGACACCCTGAGTTTTTTAAATAATAGTTTTCATACACGGTGCTAGTGAGATGCTCTATACCAGCATAAATTTCAGATAAATTTGAAAAATACAGTTAATTGATCAGCTATCTTATTTCCTATAGGGGAGCATTATAGAGATAAAGGATAAAAATTCATAAATTTTATAATGTACTTTTTTTCCTGCTAATCAGAAAGCTTTATAAAAACAAAATAAAAATACTTAAATGAGAAAAAGCACTATTTACTAAAAATATGAAAACCAATATTAAAAATAGTTAATATCACATTTTACAAATTCTAGGCCATACCCTTCCCTCCCCCTCTCCACTGTTTTAACAACTCTGAAATTAGGAAGCATCTTACAGCTACTGACAATTTACATTAGACATGATTTATGAGTTAGTCAATGGTAGCGGACTAAGTACAATACTGTGGTAGTTAATAGTAACATCTCAGAGAAATCAAAGACATGGGAACCAAAACTAAGCACTCTTTTTATACTTGGTTATTCAGATAAGAACGATGCTTAGACCATGCGAGTTCATGGTCCTGAAGGCACACGAAACATAAGCACGCTCTCATCCTGTTAGTGAGGAGGGAATCACTGTCACTTTTTAGGAAAGCAGTTGGGACGAACTTATCAAGACTCTTAAAATCACTTTTGATCCAATAAAGTCACTTTTTGGAATGTATCTTAAGGGATAAATGCAGAAAAAAAATGTAAACAATTAACGTCATGATTTTATGATGAAAACTAGAAGCAATTTATTTGCCAAACGGTAGGGGATAGTTAAATAAACTCCAATAATGGACTTGATTATGCAACCACTAAAAGTATCTTCATTTCTTTTTTATTTTAAAGATTAATCTATGTAAGAGAGAGAGCATGAGTGGGAAGGAGAGGGAGAGAGAATCCCAAGCAGACTGTGCCCTGAGCATGGAGCCCCACACGGAAAACCAAGTCAGATGCTTAACCATCCACACCACCCAGTGCCCCTTAAAATAATTTTTAAAGTTACAGGAAAATGTTTACTTTTTAATATCAAACAAGAAAGCAGAATACAAACTGTATTAATTGCCTGACTCCACAATGTTGAGCAATATACAAGTGATGCTTACATTCATGCAGTAGAAAAATTAATATACCAATATTAATGATAATTATTTTCTAGTGAGGTTAGATTTACTTTTTTTACACTTTTCTCTATAGTTTCAAAATTTCCCACAATTAGCAATAAAACCCTGAAGTTATTTTTACAAGCACATCTATGAAGAAACAGCTGTTAAAATGATGACCAATAATCTAATTTGTATAACATGGGCATGAAAGGTGAAGTCAAACCTCATGAAAATCAGGCAACATTTATCACTCTTTTAAAAAATAAGGAACTTGGAAAAACAATCTGTTCTTAATAAAGCATATGTAAGAGGCACGGCAGGGTAAAGCCAGGATAGACCATTTCTGCCTAGCTAGGAAGCACCACTTTGTTTTCCACCTCACGCGTTCTAGGACTCATGCTCAGAATCTTGATCACATTACAGAGCTTTATAATTTTTTTTTTTTTTTACTCATAAACAGTTTGGAATTTTCTGTCCACAGAGACATTCAGTTCATTTGACTCATCTTAAAATCAGATTGGTCCCTGAGGTTAAAAATCTTAAGGGGCGAGTCTCTATTTTTAGTGCTTTCAAATATTAAAATGATGTTCCTTTTTATATGAGATTATAACTCTTTTTTATGTTATGTGGCTTATCATGTTCCTGTAGTGCCTGGCAGGGAGAGTGAATGAGAGACCCTTTGCCCCCTAAAAAAATGGAAGTTCACAGTTGAATATCAGGGTTGAACTGGGATATTGTCTTGGGTTGTCATTAAAGGATCCGAGACGTGGATCTCATATCAGAGTTTCAGGAGAAGCAGGGGAGGCTATGAATTGCCCAAATGGGTTTGGTTGGAGGCATCCAATAAAAACAAGGAAATTCTCTGAGACATAATGAAGTTTTCCAAGGAGGCCCATCAGAGGCAAGCCACTAACAGTGGTCGTCCATTAGCTCAGTACATTGTGTTGATTTGATTTACGGAGGCTGGGCCTTGCCAGACAAGTCACTCTGGAAGTCATAGGATACATGTTTGTTCAGAAAGCTTCACAAATGGTTCCCTCTACTGTTTGCCATGTACTCTATACTAGATGTCTCCCAGAGCTGCTTCTCCGGTAGATGAAAACGTCACCTGGCCTAGAGCACAGGAGTTAATGCATTATAGTACCCGAGGGGTCAGTAATTAGGTCAATGTTAAAAATATCTATCAGTTACATCACCTGCAAAAGGAAAGCAGTTGGCTGTCTGATTGGTTAGATGGACAGGGATGACGTATGAGCATCTTATGATGAGACATATGTAACAGGCTTTTCAAAGAATTCATCAAAACTAGCTTTAGCTTTGACTTTTCAACAGCCTTCAAAAACACTCAACAGTGTGGTTGAGTGTCTGCCTCCAGCTCAGGGCGTGACCCTGGGGTCCTGGAATCGAGTCCTGCATCGGGGTCCTCGCGGGGAGCCTGCTTCTCCCTCTGCCTGTGTCTCTGCCTCTCTCCCTCTGTATCTCTCATGAATAAATAAAATCTTTAAAACACAGACAAAAAACAAACAAAAAAACCAAATGCTATTATTTGTGCTCTGATCTTTGTAAAAATTTAGAGTTAAGTTTCAAAAAAACCAAAAAAGAAAGGACAGTATGATATATTCTATGTCTCCAACTACTAAAGAGAGCTCTCAGACTGATACAATTGAAATTAAGCCTTGTTCCTAAAATGGAGAGAAGAGAAAGAGGAAGAATAGCATAGCTTTTACCAACAATTATCTAACCAAAATAGAACTTTGACTAAATGACTAAGTTCTGGGCATGTTCTAGGGCCAGTAACTCAGAAGAAAGTCTTAAGAGGATAAGCCAAAGCTGGTCCTCAAGACATTTGGTGATTTTTTTTTTCTGTTATAAAATCTGTTTCTTCCATTACAGTTTTTGAGCAACAGTGTGCTACCTGTTGGATTTTTTTCTATTATTTAGAATCAGAATGAAAGATATGAGCATGTTTTAAATATAAACAAACAGATGCACTAGCAGTCACCAGCTGATATGGGCAGCCATTTTCAACCACTCCAAATGCTGTCTCATGCTGGGTTCACTTCCCAAATCTCTCCTGGCTAGATCTACCTCTCTACATTCCCAGTGCCAATATTCCAGTTCAGGCTGCCAGCATGTCTTACCCTGACTTTGCAATAGTCTCCTAACTGGTCCCCAGACTCCTGTCAGACCCCTCTGAGCTCTATTCCACACGGTGTTAGCACGCTATGTATACGGCAAACGCTCAACCCCTCAGCAGACCCCCCAGCCCTGGGCCATAATCTAGGTGGGCATTCAGGGCCTATAGGATCTGGGCCTGTCCACCTCTATACATTATCCCTGGCGTGTGCACTACACTCTATCAATTCCAGGGTCCTGCCAGTTATCTTCAGTTGAGATATTCTTACCTTTGACTGACTGGAACACTCCTTCAGTGCAGCTTTATGGAAAACATTTAGGCAATTTGAATTCACAACCTCAGAAGCGAGGAAATAATCTGAAATGTGACCTAAGGTCTACATGCATAGCTATTTATCACACCATTATTCATAATAGCAAAAAAAATGTATACGTGTGGGGAACAGCTTAAATGCCCAAAAATAGTTGAATGAAGTATGGCAGATGAGATCTATTAGTTGAAAAAGATGATGACAAGGTTTTAAAAACATGGCAAATGTTTATCCTAGAAACCCCCTAAGGTGACTTGGGGGATGCAGAAATCCATAAAGGTGCCATAAACAGGTCTGAGAGGAGAATGCCTTCCATACCGCCTTCCTTGGTGTTCGCCTCTTCTCTGGCAACCCCAGCGCGTTAGCTAGACTAGGCTTTGCTATGGTCACAAATTGAACCCCAGATCGCTGAGACGTGCCCAGTAATGCTTTATTTCTTACACAACTTTTGATGCAGTCTCGTGGGCCGCAGAGCAGCTGCCTTCCATGTGGTGACTCGGGGATCCAGGCGCTTCCTGCCCAGGTTCCATCCCCTTGGCCTGGTTCTCTGGCCGCTGCGGCAGAGGCAGAGTGAGCCGGAGGGCTGTCCTGTGCCCTGGTGGGTTGTCTGGGGGCTGACCCCAGTGATAGGCCCCTCCTGTGGGCAAGGGGCTGAGCAACATGGGGCACACATGGATATTTGGGGTGCAGCTGTTGTTCCTGTCACAGGGAAAATAAAAATGCCCAGCACCTAAAAATGCCAAATCCTCTAAAATGGGACTGGCCTTTTCCACAGTTACAGCACCTCTTAGGATGCTTGGATTATTTGTTTTAAATAAAGGGACAAGCATTATTAATTTTTTTTTTAAAAAGGGTGCCATAAAAGCAAAAGAAGAAATTAAAACAAGAACGGAGACATAAAACAGTCAGGGTTGAAGCTAAATATATCTCTTTTGGCTAGGGGTGGGCGACAGACTTGGCTCTGAACTTTCCATCAACAAACATAGAAAAAAATCTGGACGGTCTCATAATTCAGGACTCACAGTGTAAAAACATTCCCTTGCTTGGAAGAAATGCCGTTACTACGAACGAGAACTGCTCTGGCAAGCCCCCATGAAGAAGTCACGGAATAAAATCCTAATAAGAGCCCCAAGGGCAAGTTTCTGAAGATTGCCTCCTACAGCAATTCCTGATAAAGTGACGGCGATGGCCAACTCTGTTCTCCCCGAGGGAGCTGATCCGCAACAGGGCATGATTTCCAGGGTTCTGTGAACCTGCCGTGTTGCAGAAGCCCACTTAGAGAAGCAGAAGGACCGAATTCTATTTCAATTCATCTTCCCAAGGAATATCTCTTTTTAAAGTCACACTTTTGATAGACTTAATGAGTGTAAAGTTGTCCTTGCTGAAAAAGTACCTGGAGTCCAGCTCATCTAGCTGGATAATTAAAAATAGGCTTATCAGAATGAATAATTAAGGGGGCAGGAGTGGAAGCAAGAAGATTAGCAAGAAAGCCGCTGCAGAAGGCTGGGGAAGGGCTGATGGAGGTCATGTTGCTAGCAATGGTGACAGGAGCAGTGAGACCTCTTCTAATCACCGTAAGGGTAACATCATATTAGTATTGCGGTAATTGCAATACCTGAAATATGTAGAATTATCATTCTGTTAGGTTTTGAGTTGAGTATATAAAAACCAATTTTTAGTTAGCCAGCTCAAATTAGATGCTGAAATCAAAAGCTAAGTTTCTTCGTTGACATTTCCTTTTTAATAAAAGTCAAGGCTTAATTAAAAACACAACACACCGCTAAGGAGGGCACTTGATGGGATGAGCACTGGGTGTTATACTACATGTTGGTGAATTGAAATTGAATTTTAATTTTTTTAAAGATTATTTATTTATTTATTTATTTATTTATTTATTTATTTATTTATTTATTTATTATAGACATAGAGAGAGAGAGAGGCAGAGACACAGGCAGAGTGAGAAGCAGGCTTCAAGCTGGGAGCCCGATGCGGAACTCGATCCCAGGACTCCAGGATTGCACCCTGGGCCAAAGGCAGGCACTAGACCGCTGAACCACCCAGGGATCCCCCGCGAATTGAATTTAAATAAGAAATTTAAAACATACATAAAAAATAATGAATAAATAAATACACAACACATACACACACACACATACACACACATACCCTGCAGACTTAGAGGAATGGGAGGTTACTGTTTAATGCCTACAGAGTTTTACTTAGAGAAAATGAGGTTCTGGAGAAGGAGAGTGGTGGTGGTTGTGCAACAATGTGAATGTACTGAATGCCACTGAATTGTAAACTTGAAAATGGTTAAAAAGGCTGATTTTATATTATGTATATTTTGCCCCTCCCCTACCCCCTCCAGAATTACCTAAGCTGACACATAACCTTGCTCAGGACAAGACTGACATCCTGCTGTGAAGAACGAGGGGCCTGACAAGCGCTGGACCCACAGACCAGTCACTGACCTTGATGTGGGGGCTGCTCCCTCGAACCCTGGAAGCTGGTCTGAAGCTCCCATGCCGACCACAACAGGTGCGAGGCTTCCTAACCAGAACTAGTTCAGAATAGGTGTTACTAGTTGCTTCTTTACCCAACCACTACCCGCTGCCCTAAAATGTGAAACCCAAAGACCCCAGTAAAAGTACAGGCAGTAGTGACACGGCCTCAGGAAACTCTGTTCACAGAATGTAATGACGTGAAGGAATGTGTCGCACGGGAGCTGTGCTTATGAGCAAGACAGAAGAGGGGCACATCTACTGAGGAGAGTAACTTGAGTTTAAGAGGATTTTCTTCGTAGTGTGATGGCCACAGGAGGAAGCCAGCAGGGCACCCTCCTGACATCATCTGCATGTGAGAAACTGCCTTTGTCTGTCTTCTCTCGTGGGTGGGGTGCTGAAACGTGAGCAGCGCTTCAATGGGTTTTAAGAAATAAGCTAAAGGGAGCCAGGACACATTCCCGTTTAACCTCGTAGAAAATTCTGACTCTGAAAACATCCTGACTCCTGAGGAGCCGGTTCTACATAAGCACCGACATCCCAGGGGCTTTGGCTGGTTTAGACCTTCCCCAGCCTCTGCCTTCGGAGTCAGAGGCCAAAGGAAGGTCAAGATGAGCTATTAATAATCTAACATATTCCTAGAATATGAAGTGAAAAGAGTAGGATAATAAGTGATGTTGACAGCAGTATCTCATTCTTGAAAAAATAAGCATAGTAAATAAAATCAAAGAAACATATAAAAATATGGGTAGTAGTTACCCGCATGGGGGAGTTAGGTAGATAATTAAATATTTATCCATTATACAAACTTTATATAATGAGGATGCAATTGGCAAAGCAAACCAGTGCTAGAAAATATGAAGAGTATTTTTTTAAAAAAGATTTTTATTTATTTGTCCATGAGAGACACACAGAGAGAGGCAGAGACACAGGCAGAGGGAGAAGGGAAGCCCTATGTGGGATGCGATTCTGGATTCCGGGCTCACGCCCTGAGCCAAAGGCAGACACTCAACTACTGATCCACCCAGGGGCCCCAAAAATGTACTTTTTTTTTTTCCTGTGGAGTCTTTCTTGGGCCTGGTATTGGTTCCTCCAATTTTAAAAAATCCACTTTGCTACTGTTGTCGTACATATCACTCTGTATTGCGATTACTGATTTAAATCCCTATCTCTCCCCGACACTAGACTGACTTCCTTTAGAGCAGGGATCAGGCCACTGATCTTTCCAACTCTGCTATTTCTTACTATTCCTGGCACACAGTTGCTACAAAATAAATGTTGTTGCAAATGAAGCATTTCGTTACTAAAAACTTTATGACAAGGGTTTTCTTGTTACCAAGGAGTTTTGAAATTCTTCCTAGTCACAGAAGAGTTCCTGAAATCAAAGGAAAAGACAGTAGCAGAAACTAATAACCTCTGACATTAGTGATAATGCTGTAGGGATCAATCAGAGAAAGGAAATAATTTTATAAGCACCCACGGTATGAATGCATATGTTGCTTTTTTAAAAAAAATATTTTATTTATTTATTCATGAGAGACACAGAGAGGGAGGCAGAGACACAGGCAGAGGGAGAAGCAGGCTCCATGCAGGGAGCCCGACATGGAACTCGATCCCAGGACCCCGGGGTCATGTCCTGAGCCGGAGGCAGACGCTGAACCACCGAGCCACCCAGGTGCCCTCTCCACTGCTTTTTTGATGTCAAACAGACTTTTGCCTTGCCCAAGGAGGTCATGTTCTTTCTGAGCAGGAGTGTTTGAAGCTGGGTAGGTAAAGAGACTGCAATGAATAACCACTGAAGAACAGTAGGAACACAGTAGGATAAAAGCCCTGGAAGACGCTGAGAGCCCAGCTCATTCTCTGGACAAGGAAGATGATAAAATTTCAATTATATGCTTCATAAAATATCTTCTGGAGCTAAAAATCATAATCACAAGTGCAAACCTGACTCACAAAACCCAGACCTAAAATACACTATAATGTAGATTTCCACATATGTAGGTTCTTAAGCGAAAACCAAAGTTCTCTGGAAAATAACTCCAGTGGTGTATTATGATCAAACCCAAATCACAAAAGTTAGAGGCGTCTGACCCTGAGGTGCTTTGTGTGCTGCTGTGGACGCCCCACGAGTGGGGAGCCTTGCCTGCATGTGTTGGAGAAGGCCCCTAGGGAAGACCCAGCAACCGGGAACTGGTAATTGTGTGTGCCCGGGACTTAACTCCAGTAATCACCATGACTACAAATGAAGAGGGGAAATCATCCAGCAATTCATCCTAATTTGTGCAATGGTCTCTAAAAGAGGCAAACAAGAAGATGATTCTGAAAAAAATCATGGTACAAGAATATCCCGGAGTGATTTGGAAGGGTACCCGAAGTGCCCATAACAGAGAAGTGATAGACCCAGCAGGTACGGAGTTAGGGGGCCGCAGAAAAGATGCTACAAGAAGGAAGACAAAAACTGGATCATTTTTTTTGGAAACTGTTCAACTCCAAAGAGATGCAAAAAATTCTGTGGGTGAGTCAGCCTGGAAATAATGAGAAAGAGAGTCTATAAAGTTCATAGAAGCTAGGGCTTAATAATACCCCAGAGGAAATTATGTAGCAAAAAGCAAATGCCAGTGCATTTGTTTGATAACATCCATTAGTGCAAACTGTCTGGCAGAAACAAACAACAGGCATCAAAATATCTTGATTTTAAAGTCAGCATGGAAAAAATGGATGAGCTCTTCAAAGAGCAAATATATATGGCTCATCTAAGATCAAACAATAAATGACTCTAATCCATGCTTGGTAATTCTCAATATATTTTGTTATTTAAAACCGGGCCTACAATAAAAGCAGATGGACATTAAGGAGTTCGAAGCAAAAACAGTCAAGAAATGAGCTGAGAACCAAATAATAATGCAAAAAGGAAGAGTTTTAGGGCAAACTGGCCTAGGGCAAGGGCTAGGATAAATGAAATTAAAGTTCTGAAAAAAATTTTTTTAATATTAAAAAGCTATTTCTTTGGTTAATATGTCCAAAAAGTATACCGTAAGAGGTCTCGAATAATGCATCATGACAATCTAAACACTGCTAAAGCCATGTAATTTGTCATAATTAAGAACTGAAATCAGCCAAATGTTCCACAACAGGGGCATGGTAAGTCCAACTGTGACACATCTATGGCTTGGATATTATGCAGCTTCTAGTAATTCTATGCAGTAACGTGGAATAGACTCATGACAAGGCTCAACATGAATGTTAGTTTTTACGGAATGGGTTATGGAGCGAAAGTAATAATATATAGAGTTGTAAAAACAGATTTTTCTTAACTACATTTAGATTCTCAGGAAAAAGTTTGCAATTAAACTTAAATTTGCTTTGGAAATATATATATTTAATATTTATATATATTTATATTTATATTGATATATATAAATATATATTTTATTAGTAGCACCCTCACAGGGCTCTAAACACTCTCCAAGCAGCAAAGTAAAGCAAAGCAAGTTCCTGGCTTATAACTCTAAGGCTTAATAACAGCCTTAGTGAAATATTGCAGAGATAAGAGACCCCCCCGCCCCGCCCCGAGAGGCTCTCTGTAGATCACACGATGCTTGCCG
This sequence comes from Canis aureus, assembly GCF_053574225.1. Classification (NCBI taxonomy): domain Eukaryota; kingdom Metazoa; phylum Chordata; class Mammalia; order Carnivora; family Canidae; genus Canis; species Canis aureus. The sequence goes on along the minus strand of NC_135630.1, from coordinate 7,727,053 downwards.
TTCTCTGCCAGTGTTTCTAGAAGTCACCAAGTATATACCACGTGTAATGCCTCAAGAAAGAATATATATATTCCCTTATAGGAAGAAAACCACCAAGTCTTGATGTATCCCAATTTATGACTTTGTCTTAGAGCTAGCCAAGGGAATCTAAAAACTACAGAAAGTGAATCCCAATTGAAGGCTTTGGCTGGGGCCAGAACAGTGCACTTTCCTGATGATCAATTTGCCTAAAAGCATTTCAAGAAAGATCCATTCCCCTTGGGAGTTTCTGTATCTATTTGCATACCTTGTCCTTTTCTGATGCTTCTTTGTCATTTTGGGATTATTAAGTGAATTCCTCTACAGGCGTATTTTATTTCTTTCATATTTTTAAATAAATAGCTCTTAAAGGAGCATTGATTTATATCTGCATATTCTTATCTACTTTATTAAGTACTCTTAATTTTTTTTTTTTAAGATTCTACTTATTTATTTCAGGAGGGAAGGGGCAGAGGGAGAGGGAGAGAGAAACCCAAGCAGCCGCTGTGCTGAGCACCGGACGGACTGAGAACTCCATCCAACAACCCTTCAAACCAGACTCGAGCTGAAACTGAGAGTTGAACGCTGAACTGACTGAGCCTCCCAGGTGCTGCTGAAGAATTTTTAAAGCTCATCTAAGTGAAGAACCTTTCTTCAAGGGATAATTTTTTATTTTTAGGATACCTCACAGATGCGACAACACTAAAAAAAGGTTTTTAATTATAGGGAGACAGCTTTTATGCAACTTTAAAATATTTGGTTTTGTTGAAGTATTTAAATTTATTTAATTTTAACTTCATAAAAAATTCAAAGACCCTAACAGTAAATTTCAATTATGGAGAAGGATTAGGGTTATATGAAAATCACTTGGGGAGTGAGTCCAACTATACACGTTGGATCCTCCCCTAGATTCTAGAGGTCTTGGGATGACTGTCATATTTCCTTGCTGCTGATAAAAAAACAAACAAAACTTCCAAAAGAAATGAAATCGGCCTTTGGCTTCCCATTCACTCCTGACCATATTATGGCTGTTGATCCCTTCACGATTATATATATATATATAATATATAATCTGTATATTTATATATATACATATATATTTATAAATTTATCATATATTTATATCATATATACCTGTATATATATATTTATTTATTTTATTCATTTATTTTAGTGAGAGGGGCATGGCAGGAGGGAGAGAGAGAATCTTAAGCAAACTCCACACCCCAAGCCTGGAGCCTAGAGCTTGACACGGGGCTTGATCTCACAACCCTGGGATCATGACATGAGCCGAAATCAAGAGATGCTTAACTGACTAAGCCACCCAGGTGCCCCAATTCACAACACGTATTTTTTAAAGATTTATTTACTTATTTATTTGAGAGAGCAGAGAGAGAGAGAGAGAGAGAGAGCGCAAGTTGGGGCGGGGGCAGACGGGAGGGGCAAAGGCCGGGGGAGAAGCAGGCTCCCCACTGACCAGGTGGCCTGAGGTGGGGCTCTATCCCAGGCCCCTTAGATCACAACCTGAGTGGAAGGCAGACACTTAACTGACTGAGTCACCCAGGTGTCCCCCAGTTCACAATATATTTTCAAGAGTTCATTAATCAAATGAAAACAGTGCTCGTGAAAGTTAAGAACTGATTCTGAACATCATAATTTTGTCGTTAAAAGAAAACTCCTACTTGGAGTCACATCATCAAATTCTGTATCGTGAGGTTCTAATTCATAGCAGTACACCTCCTTCGGTGCAAAGAAGACCAGAAAAATATTTCACAAGAGAAAATGTTTTTGAGAGGAAAGGCCACATGCAACAAATAAGCTTTTTGATTGTTTGATATTTAAACCTGGAAACGTTTGGGCAGACCGACCCCGCAGGCCTGAGCCAGTGAGGCCAGCAGGCACCCTCCACGCACACCCCGTTCTTAAGCAGGCGCCCTAGTGACTCACCGGCAGGGCAAAATCCGGACGACATCATTGGGCTTGTACCCTTCAATGCAAACTGCACAGTTATCAAAATCGGGCTCTGTTTCCTGCAACAGAGAAAGCACACAGGAGCTCACTTGTGTTGCCTTAATTCTTGTGTAAATATGCAAACGAGCAAGGAGAGCTTGCTTGGAGCAAGGCTTTCAATTGTCTACGTGCCAGTCAGTTTTCTTAATCGATATTGACTGTATATTGGCTCAGGTTCCATTCCTTCCAACCTCTACTTTTTGTTTCTGGGTTCCGTTGCAAATGCTTTTGTGAGGGAACAATTTTTTAAATGTATAGTCACTAATAATGCTATTTAGTATGATCTCGAGAAAGCAATTTTTAAACGTATCATGACTGGGAATGCTATTTATTCTAATTAGAGGTGACATCAGAATCTCAAGGATGAGAAATACTATTTATGGAGACCTGTCTGAATGATACTTAGTCTATCAGTTCCTTGGGAATCTTATCTATACAGCCCGAGACCATGGCTTTAAACTTTTTATGCAAAACAAAAAACAAAAAACAAAAAACAACTTTTTATGCAAGCATATAAATCTCTTTCAAATAGCCCATCATATGTTTCTTACGTGGTAGTCCCTGTTCTTTTATATTCTTTCGAGGGGAAAAAAGTAATGAAAAATATTCTTTAAATTTAGTAATGCTTTTAAATGAATGTCATCTTATGAAGCTCAATGATATTTTTATCTAGTTGAAAAACAGTAGCACATAGTGAGACAAATCAATGATTCTACTAAACACCTGGTAGAGATGTAGGTGTGAATCCCTTACAATGCCCTAAGGAACAGCAAATATGTGTTACCATAATCCGCTGCTCTAAAATCTCTTCTGGGGAGAAGAAAGACCTTTAGAGGTCTCCAGGCCTTGGGTTGCGCTGCTTTGTCGCTCCTTCTCAAGATAGGCTTCTGCTTCTGCTGTGGTTGTAGCAGCATTCTTTACAGTAGCCAAGATATGGAAGCAGCCCAAATGTCCATTGATAGATGAATGGATAACAAAGATGTGGTGCATATACAGATAATGGGGTTTTCTATAAAGTGGAACCTATATATCATTCGTATAATGGAATATTACTCAGCCACAAAAAGGAATGACATCTTGCCATTTGCAATAGCATGGATGGATCTAGAGGGTATTATGCTAAGGGAAATAAGCCAGTCAGAGAAAGACAAATAGCATATGATTTCACTCACGTGTGGAATTTGAGAAACAAAACCAATGAACAAAGCAAAAAAAAAAAAAAAAAAAAAAAGAAAAGAAAGAAAGAAAACAAACAAACCAGACTCTTAAATACTGAGGACAAACTGGTGGTTACCAGAGGGGAAGCAGGTGAGGGGGATAGGTGAAATAGATAAAGGGGATTAGGAGTACACTTGTGTTGATGAGCACTGAGAAATGTAGAGAATTGTTGAGTCATTAGGTTGTACACCTGAAACTAATGAACTAACTTAACACTGTACTTGAATTATACTTGAATAAAAAGAAAAAGATAGGTTTTGCTCTTGGCTTCATGTCTTCATTCTACAGCAAGGGAGCCTACTAGGACTTTGGGGTTCTAGATGCTAGATTTCAGACGGACTGAATATGCTTTCTGTATTTGCTACAGATCTAAGATCTAGCTGTATTGCTAGATCAGTGGAGGACATCACTCAACATATAACACTGTCTTCCCTGCAAGGATTTATGGGAAAATTTCCCAAATCCTAACCCCAGGAATAATCATTTTGTTTTCACCTTCTGGATACCGGGATAAGGTAATTAAATGTTGTTTGAATATTTCTTCCTTTTTTGCATTGGCTGCAAAGAATGGATCCCATCCCTAAGTTTGGGATCCATTTCTTTTGTTGTTGTTTTTTGTTTTTTTTTGGGTTTTTTTTTGTTTGTTTTTGGGAATCCACTTTTATTACACATTTCAGGTAATGCATTCATATAAAATTTTCTTCCTAGCTTCCCCTATTTTTCCTATACTTACTTTTCAGTTTTTTATATTTTCTTCCCAGCTATTTTGTTGTTCTACTGTAAGCATTTTATAAATTGTTTTAAATTATATTTAATAAAGATGGGTATAATATCAGACATTTACAGGAGAGCTATTTTCGTGTACTCTTTTCCCATCCTTCCCTCCCTTCCACCCTGGCTGCCAGAAAAGTCAGGAACTTTTTTGAATAGACACTCATCAGAAAGAGAAGAGGCTGTTACCTTGTCACCCTTCTTGATGGTTCTGACCTGGAGCTTGCTGATCGCTTTCTTTGCAGCATCTCCCAGTCGGCGCTAAAAAGACCAAAAACTGCTTGTTAGTAATAAAGATGTGTAATTCTTGACTTTGTTTCTGATGGCATTTAAAAGTCGGGGCCGTTATCTCTGAAATCATGCACAAGTGGCATGAGTGTTAAGGAAAATGGCCAGAGAGACGGGGTGGTGACACCTGTGCAACATAGCTCCAGGACTCGAGGTCTATTCAAGGGCTCGGTCACTGAGAGGCGCTCTTCTCGCCCAGGGTTAAGCAAGGGGCAAATGACGTGGAAAAACCCTGCCCTACAGTGACCCTAGGGCAGGTTACACTTATGCAGACCAGCATCCACACACAAGTTGAGTAGTTTGCCACTCTAGCCATCTAATTTGTGACAAGGAGATAGCCAATGTCCTCTTTTTCACAATCAGGGTTATTACTGATGTATTTCTTTCAATTCGGAGTTCTAAGAATTTCCTTTGTTTATATTTCATCTGTACTATCCTATTTCATCACATTCTTACATGCCAATTTCACCTCTTCTTCTTCTTTTAAAGATTTATTTATTTATTCCTGAGACACACACACACACACACACACACACACACACACACACAGAGAGAGGGAGAGAGAGAGAGAGAGAGAGAGAGAGGCAGAGACACAGGCAGAGGGAGAAGCAGGCTCCCTGTGGGACTCGATCCCAGACCCTGGGATCACGCCATGAGTGAAAGGCAGACGCTCTACCACTGAGCCCCCCAGATGCCCCCAGTTTCACCCCTTCTACGTAAGCTTGCGTGTGGGTGCGCCTATAGGAAAATACACAAAACATACCTGTTCAGCTTCGCAAATAATTATAAAGCAAACACCTTTGCAACCACCATTACTCATGTCAAATAATATATTAGCACTCCTTAAAAAAAAATTTCTTTTTTTGATAGAGAAAGTTGCTATCCTAATGAGCCCTGCAATCATGCAATGATAGGGCAGTGAGGAAGAAGAGAGAGGGGGAGGGTGGTGAATTAAGTTGTCATCTGTCAAGATTTGCTTGTGTGCTTGTGAGTTACCTAACGTAACATCTCCTTAGGTTTGTGCACTACTATCCTGTAGTAGATGCGTATTTGCAGCAGTGCAACATATTTGAAGGACTATGAGAAACGAGACAAACATTTACATGGAATAATCATTTGCTTTCAGTAATTTTGTTCCTTTTAGAAACAACACTCAAGCTTCTTTCTTTTCTCTAAATTATGAACGTACACCAGCGAATGGTTAACATATCCAAGTGCCATGCTAAAACTTTACATGCAATATCACCTTTATTCTTACAACAACCCCATGAGAAAAAAAATACAATGTTTTAGAATGAAATGAGACTTACAGAGCTTAAGTAAATTGTTTATCATAATCAATGAAAGGTCGGTCAGAATCTGAAAAAAAAAATCAAAGTCTGACTTGAAAGCTAAAGCTAAACACCACTCTCACTACTCAGTGAACCACCCCATCAACAAACCAGCCAGTCATCCAAATAACATCTCCCCAGTCAGCCAGCCAGCAATCTGACATTTGGCCAATCAGCCAACCAAACTATATCTAACGAGTAGCCAGTCAATCTACCAATCACTGAGCAGCCAACCAACATCTGGCCACCAGGTAACCAGCCAACCAGCCATTCAGCCAGCCATTCAAGCAACTAACCAACCCAAATCTATTAAGCATTTATCATATGGCTCTTCCTTGAGCATATGGTGGTGAAAGTAGTAAGTAGGAGAGAGGTGTTCTCCTTGTTGATTGATTTTCTCAATATCTAAAATGATTTTGTCCTCAGCTTCTAAAATGATCCTGTTATTTTGAAGAGGAAAGTAAGTTTGGTTGTTACCTAAAAGGAGACCTACACACACTTGAGATTTATGCAGAAGTCCATGAGTAGCTAGCAAACTAAGGTAGCAGGAAAAACAGTCTACAGTACTAATACCATGGTGGCAGGTGATTGAGTGAGAGGGAAAAACCCTGAGATGAAAGTGAAAAGCAGGGAACTCTCTGTCCCCTCTTCTTCCTTTAATTACTGCCTAATCTTTTGATCTCAACTAAGGCCACTTCTTCAGGGAACTCTTGCCCCATGTCTCCCAAGAGAGAAGATCCTTCCAGTCAGTCTATACCTTCTGGAACCTGGTGCCTCGCTTCATAGCACTGTCATAACATTTGCAATTTGACATTTGTTTTTGTGATGGACCCTTATTTAATTTCCCTTCTGTAAACTCCCTGAGGGCCAGATTGTGCTTATTTTTGCTTCTCACGGTGTCCCAGCACCTAGCATAAAGCGGTCTTTGATAACTGATGATCATTCGACATGTATTCTGGATCACTTATTTGGTCCCAGGCACAGCTCTGGGTTTTGGAAAGAGTGGTAATGAAAGGCAGCGGTGGGGGTGGGGAGGGCGGTGCTGGTTGGCTTAGTCGGTAGAGCATGCAACTCTTGATCTCAGGGTTATAAATTTGAGTCTCACGTTGAGGGTACAGAATACTTAAAGTTCAAAAAATCTTTTGAAAAAATGGTAGTGAAAAAAACCCCCATAAATTCCTGCCTATTTTTTTTTTTTTTTAGCTTACAATAGCTTGCACCATAAATGGCTGATGAGTGAATAAAATCTTAATCAAAAGATTTTTTTTTCCTAAAGCATGGAAAACCATCTGAATTTAGCCAGTTAACAGGAAAATTGAAGGACAAACTATAAGCGACACATGTGGTCAGTAGACAAATCTGTGATCCTGGCCTTGGCAAAACTAGTCAGTCTCAACCAAGAGCTGCTTTTCGGGATCCCTGGGTGGCGCAGCGGTTTGGCGCCTGCCTTTGGCCCAGGGCGCGATCCTGGAGACCCGGGATCGAGTCCCGCATCGGGTTCCCGGTGCATGGAGCCTGCTTCTCCCTCTGCCTGTCTCTCTTTCTCTCCCTCTCTCTGTGACTATCATAAATAAATAAAAAAATTAAAAAAAAAAAAAAGAGCTGCTTTTCATTGAAGAAGCCTGGAGCAGGAACGGAAAGGAATTGAGAAAGGGCTACTAGTTACCAGAGTAAGTGCAACAAACCTGCAGAACATTACACTTAGAATAAGAAATCTGGACCCAAATAAACACATGTTGATTGTTTTTCAGTCAAGAGCTCAGATGTTTTTGCAACTGTGTTTAATTATATAATATCTGGCCCCAACAGAATCACTTCAACTGTTTTTTTATTTTCAAAGGCTAAGGAGACCAATTAAGCAACAAGTATTATTTTCAAACAATGATCACAGATTATACTCAAAGGAAGATCAACATTTTTTAAGGAGGTGAACCAGAGATTATTCTTTTTTCAAAATTTAATCTTATCTAAAACAATTTTTAAGAAGTTTTCATAAATTTTTATTGTTGAAATTTGAAACATAATTGAGTACTTTTTTTTTTTTTGTAGTGTTAAGTCTACTAATGAAGAGAATGGAATTGGTTTTGGTGAGAGTAACATTTCATTTAACTGCAGTTCAGAGCTAGTGTTTCCTATCATCAGAATCACTTGCAGATCTATAATGAGATTTTATGTACTATATTAAGTGTTTTCTATGCATAATTCTATGTAATAGTACAAGAGCAAAATAATGAAATATAAGGCATAACCCCTATTCTCATGGAATTTATCATCTATTTGTAAAATTACCATTGCAGTGGGAGAGCTACTTTAATATAGGATAGCACTATTGCTTTAGGAAGAGAGATGAAATAATTCATTGCAAAAAAAAAATATTTCATTGCAAATGCCTAAAATAATTTTTAAGACAACTTATACAGTTCTGAGGAAGGATACCAATAAAAGAGAGAAGCCAGGCACATCCGGAATTTTTTTAGAAAGTCGGTAGTGTAGCTTATACGAACTTATACTTTCAATATTCATTTTCTTTTTCATGTTACCATCTCTTAGTATTCTGTTACTTCACTATACAATAGTTATTTTTGACACAATCCAAGAGGAATTGCACTTTTTAAAAAGTTTTTATTTTAATCACCCATAACAGCAAGTGCACTCTTTAATTTCTATCACTCATTTCTCCCATCCCCTTACCCACTTTCCGAGAACCACCTGTTTGTTCTCTACGGTCAAGAGACTACATCTTGGTTTATCTCTCTTTTTTCCCTTATTTGTTTTGTTTCTTAAATTCCACATATGAGTGAAATTATATTTGTTTTTATCTGACTGATTTATTTCACTGAGCATAATACTCTCTAGATCCATCAATGTCATTGTAAATGGCAAAGTTTTCCATTTTTTTGGCTGAATAATATTTCATTGCATCTACATGTCACGTGTTCTTTATCCATTCACCTATCAATGGACACTTGTGCTGCTTCCATATCTTGGCTTTGTATATAATGCTGCTATAAATGCAGGATGCATGTGTCCCTTTGAATTAGTGTTTTTGTATTCTTTGGATAGATACCTAGTAGTCCAGGGTCATATGGTCATTTTATTTTTAACTTTTTGAGAAGCCTCCATACTGTAGCTGCACCAAGTTTGCATTCTCACCAACACGGCAAGAGGGTTTCTTTTTTTCCACATCCTCACCAACATTTGTTGTTTCTTGTGTTTTTTGTTTTAGCCATTCCAATAGATGTGAGGTAGTACCTCACTGTAGTTTTGATTTGCATTTCCCTGATGATCAGTGATGATGAACATCTTTTTATGTGTCTGGTGGCCATCTGTAAGTCTTCTTTACAGAATGCCTGTTCTTGTTTTCTGCCCATTTTTAAATCAGATTGTTTTTTGGGTGTTGAGTTTTATAAGTTCTTTGTATGTGTTAGATACTAATCCTTTATCAGATATGTCATTTGCAAGTATCTTCTCCATTCCATAGGTTGCCTTTTAGTTTCATTGACTGTTTCTTTTGCTGTGCATTTTTTAATTTTCATATAGTTCCAATAGTTTATGTTTGTTTTTTGCTTCCCTTGTCTCAGGGGACCTATCTAGAAAAAAAAAATCGCCAAGACCAATGTCAGAGAAATTACTGCCTATGCTCTTTTCTGGGATTTTTATGTTTTCAGGTCTCACATTAGGTCCTTAATTCATTTTAATCTTTGTGAATGGTATAAGAAAGCTCTCCAGTTTCATTCTTTTGCATGCTGCTGTCTAGTTTTCCCAACACCACTTGTTGAAGAGTCTGTCTTTTTCTCATTGGATATTCTTTCTTGCCTTGTGATTTTATTTATTTGGGTCCTTTCTGTTTCTTTCCTTGATAAGTCTGGCTAGAAGTTTATCAATTTTATTGATTTTTTTTAAAGAGCAAGTTCCTGGTTTCATCGATCTGTTCTATTGTTTTTTTAGTTGCCATATTATTTATTTCTGTTCTAATCTTTATTATTTCCTTTCTTCTGCTGGTTTTTTTTTTTTTTAAGATTTATTTTAGAGAGGGAGTGAGAGAGCATGAGTGGGGGAAGGGGTAGAGGGAGAAAATTTTCAAGCAGACTACCTACTGAGCTCAGAGCCCAAGGTGGGGCTTGATCTCATAACCCATGAGATTTACCCAAGCTTAAATCAAGAGTTGCACGCTTAACCAACTGAGCCACCCAAGTGCCCCGGTTTTTCTAGCTTCTTTAGGTGTAAGGTTAGGTTGTTTGACATTTTTCTTGCTTTTCCTTCCCTCTTACAACCACTTTTGCTGTGTCTCAAAGGTTTTGAACTATTGTGTTTTCATTTTCATTTGTTTCTATGTACTTTTAATTTCGTCTCATATTTCTTGGTTGATCCATTCACTGTTTAGTAGCATGTTAATTAACCCCCATGTGTTTGTGGTCTTTCCAGATTTTTTCTCATGGTTGACTTCTAGTTCCATAGTGTTCTTGTCAGAAAAGATGCATGGTATGACTTTGATCTTTTTGGATTTGTTAAGGCTTGTTTTGTCACCTAATATGTGATCTGTTCTGGAGACTGTTTCCTGTACACATGAAAAGTGTGTGTATTCTGCTGTTTTAGGATGGAATGTCCTAGATATATCTGTGAAATCTATTTGTTCCAGTGAATTATTCAAAGCCATTGTTTCCTGTTGATTTTCTGTTTGGATTATCTGTCCATTGATGTAAGTGGGGGTGTTAAAGCCCCCTACAATTATTATATTATTATTGATTAGTTCCTTCACATTTGTTATGAACTGTTTTATGTATTGGGTGCTCCTATGTCGAGTGCATAAAATGTTATAATTGTTATATCTTGTTGAATTGTCCCATTTATTATTATATAGGTCCTTCTTTGCCTCTTGATATAGTCTTTATTTTTTTTTATAATAAATTTATTTTTTATTGGTGTTCAATTTGCCAACATACAGAATAACACCCAGTGCTCATCCCGTCAAGTGCCCCCCTCAGTGCCCGTCACCCATTCACCCCCACACCCCGCCCTCCTCCCCTTCCACCACCCCTAATTCGTTACCCAGAGTTAGGAGTCTTTATGTTTTATTTTAAAGTCTTCTTTGTTTAATGTAAATATTGCTACTCCAGCTTTTTATTGACATCCATTTGCATGATAAATGTTTCTCCATCCCCTCACTTTCAATCTGTAGGTGACTTCAGCTCTGAAATGAATCTCTTGTAGGCAGCATATAGATAGTTCTTGTTTTTCTAACCATTCTGTAACCCTGTCTTTTGATTGGAGTGCTTAGTCCATTGACATTCAAAGTAATTATTGATAGATGTGTATTTATTGACATTTTATTACTTGTTTTGTGGTTGTTTCTGAAGATTTTCTCTAATCCTTTCTTGTCTTTTTTTTCATGGTTTGCTGGTTTTCTTTAGTGATATATTTGATTTCCTTTCCATTTATTATTTGCATACTTATTAGAAGTTTTGATTTCTTAGAAGTTTTGATATACAAACCATTAGGTTTGTATATAACATCTTTGCATAAAGCAGTCTATATTAAGTTGATGGAAGTTTAAATTTGAACACATTCTTTACTCTTCTCCCATATTTTAGGTATATGATATCATATTTTATAACCTTTTATTTTGTGAGTTCTTTGATTTTTAATAGAAATACTCATTTTTAGTGCTTCTGTGTTTCCTATCTTTATACTGTCATTTTGGGTCTTTCTTTTCCACTCAAAAAGTCCCCTTTAATATTTCTTGTAGGGCTGGTTTTGTTTGTTAGGGAACAAACAAAATGGGGAATTTAAAGTCGTGATCATGAAGGACACTCACTGGACTTGAGCAAAGAGTGTAGGACATTAGTGAGACCATTAATACAGAGTTAAGAATAACAAAGCAGAGATAAAAGGCTCAATAAACAAAATGATAAACATGCTTGATGGAATGAACAGTATGGTGGGATAAGCTGGTTTTGTTTGTTAGGGAAACTCTCTTTATATTCTGAATGATAGCCTTGCTGGAGAGTATTCTTGGCTGCAGGTTTTTCCCATTCAGCACTTTGAATATATCATGCCACTCGTTTCTGGCTTGGAAAGTTTCTACTGAAAAATACCCTGACAGCCTTACAGGGTTTCCTTTGTATGAAACTGTCTTCTTTTCTCTTGCTGCTCTTAATATTTTTTCTTCACCACTATATTTTGCTATTTTAATTACTGTGTGTCTTGGTGTGGACCTCTTGGGTTGATTTTGATAAGAGATCTCTGTGCCTCCAGGGTCTGGATCTTTGTTTTCTTCCCCAGATAGGGAAGTTTTTAGCTATTATTTCCTCGTAAATTCTCTGCCTCCTTTTCTCTCTCTCCTTTCTCTGGTACCCCTATAATATGAATGTTATTACATTTGATGGAGTCACTGAGTTCCCTAAGTCTATTTTTTGTTTTGCATAATTCTTTTTTCTCTCTTTTGTTCAGCTTGATTACTTTCTATTACTCTGTCTTCTAGGTCATTACTTTGTTTCTCTGCTTATCCCACCATACTGTTCATTCCATCAAGCATGTTTATCATTTTGTTTATTGAGCCTTTTATCTCTGCTTTGTTATTCTTAACTCTGTATTAATGGTCTCACTAATGTCCTACACTCTTTGCTCAAGTCCAGTGAGTGTCCTTCATGATCACGGCTTTAAATTTCCCATCAGCCATACTACTTCTATCTGTTTCACTTAGACCTCTGGCTGTGGCCTTGTCCTGTTCTACCATTTGGGACAAATTTCTCTGTCTTCCCATTTTACTTAAGTCTCTGTGCCCTTTTCCTGTGTTAGGAAAGTCAGCTATGTCTCCTATTCTTGAGGGTAATGGCTCTATGAAGAAGAGATCCTATTTTCCCCTGTAGTGTGGTATCCCATTCCTGAGGGCCTTGTGCTTCTGGGAGTGTCTCCCACATGTGCTGTGTGCATCCTGCTATTGTGTCCTAACCTCTTTATCCTTAAGTCCAGTTTCTGCAGAGGCTCTCTTTGGCCCTCTTGGCCTGAATGTGGCACATTTTAACTAGGTGTGCTCTGTCTGCTTGTGAAATGAGACCCGTCACTGCCACCAACAGAACCAAGGCCTCACAAAACTCCCAAATTGGGAGACATGGTGCTGGCAGGAGTTTAGGTTAGTATTCTAGGGGAGGAGGCCAGATGCACTGGACTGAGGCAAGCATGATTCAGAAGGGCAGTTCCACTGGTGCACAGGGGATTGGGGCTTGGTGTAAACACATTAGGCAGCCAGTGTCTGCACTGTGCTGCTTTCTGAAGGTGGCAGTTATTTATGCGAAGGAGGGAAATGGTGCCTTCTGGGTCCTTTGTTCCTAGAGTGGTCTCTCCTTGAATGCTGCCTCTCTGGAACATGTCCCGAGATGAGCAACTAAACTCACTACATGCCCAGGCACTCCTCAAATCATGGTTTCCTCCTGTATGTCCATAGGCCACTGAACCTGTCTTTTCTCCAAGAGTAGCTCCAATGTCCTCTAAGCTCTCTCAGAGCTAAACACGCTGACCTTTAAAACTCTAGGCTTTAAGCTCCACTGGTTGCAAGAATTCATGAAATTTGGGCCTTCTTGCTTTCTAAGCCAATTGCTACAGGGATTCATTTTTTCTGTGTTAGTCTGTCTCTCACCCTTCTCCTTGACCATGGCTTCCTCCCCACTATGGTGGCCTCAATCCATTTCTCTCCCAAACTGTTTCTCCACACTTCCTACCTTCTTTGATATGATCTCTTCTCTATCTTAGGAATCTTTAGATTGATTTCTGGGGTATTTAGGGTGATTTAATAGTTATTTAATTTTATTTGTGGGATAAGACAAGCCTAAGGTCCTCCTATTCTCCTGCCATCTTCCCCTCCAGTCCTCTATTTAAAACAATTCTTTAGCAAATGAAATATGCCCTTCTTGCATGTGAGCATGCAAGGTAAATTCAAAGACTACTTTAAATTTTGGCCATGCATTTAACTTTACTTTTGGCTATATCTGAATAAAGATGAGGTGTCTTTAAAAAACATTTCTCTCTTCCAGAAAAAGCCATTTCCATGCCCTTTTAAAGGAAAATGCAAACTGCCCTTATTTAAGAAAAAAAAAAAAGTGTCTATTTAAGAAATGTAAAGCAAGTGGACATTAAGGTCAGGGATTATGCCTCACAGCAGAGGTAATGGTTAAGGAATCAGACAAGTTCCATTTTTGGCATTCTGGTGGCTGAGCTCAGGCTGATGAGGCTAAAGAGTTCAGTGGAAGATAAAGTCATTTGGGAGATGGGAGTCCCAGATTTGTAGAATTAAGAGATGGAGAAATCAGAGTAAAAAGGAAAATAACCAAGTCCTCTTCAACATCAGGCTTATGAGACCTTCCTCCCTGGAACCCCAAAATACCAAATTCTCAAAGGTAGGAAACCATGTTTTCTATACTCATTTTGAAAAATAGTATAATGGGATTCCTTTTCCTTTCTTTTCCCTGTGGAGTTCCTTGAATCAAGCCTCATTCCCTATGTTATCGAGAGACAATAAACTATCACCATTTTTGAGGAGGAAAGGATAGCATTTTGGCAGAGGCTGAAGGAGGATATGAAAGTCTGCCCCTGCCAGTGGGGGAACAGATGCTCTTGATTCCTGGAGAATACAAAAAATCAATTTCTGAGAATCATATGTACATGATAATTATGCAACCATGTAGTGCTAGATTTTTTTTGGTAGGAGTCCTAGATTAACAAAATAAAGGAAAAGCACCATAAAAAATTTTTAAAATGCTATGGCCATTTGCATTGAGTCAAATTTTGTTAGTATGTGTATGTCTATTTCTTTTTAAGTGACATGAAAATCACCTAACAGAAATACTGACTTTTTTTTAAGGTTTTATTTACTTATTCCTGAGAGACACAGAGAGAGAAGCTGAGACACAGGCAGAGGGAGAAGCAGTCTCCCTGAGGGGAGCCTGATGTGGGACTTGACCCCAGGACCCCAGGACCCCGGGGTCATGCCCTGAGGCAAAGGCAGACTCTCAACCACTGAGCCACCCAGGTGTCCCATACTGACTTCTGAATTAAAAAAAAAAAAAAAAAAAAAGTCTCACTTTTAACAACTGTCAAACAAGTGTTATTGGATTTTAAAATACAAACTGAAGAGATAATGAGTTCTTGATAAAATGGCTCAGACAAGGTAGTTGTTTTTGCAACTGGTTCTTTCTGTCTTTGTGTTTTTTAACTGTACCAAGTATAAATGAGAATTGGGGGCCGTCTTACACTAGTACAGTCTTCTGTTTCAGGCAGGTCTCCTGCCTCTTCTCCAGGGTGCTCCTATGGATTTTCTCTAACACAACTAGACCAAAAGCACACAATTCATTAAAGATTGTCAGGAGGGGGGCCATAATGAGATTTATCCACCAATGTGATCAGAACAGGTATAAGAAAATATTTACCAAGACTGGTTCCTTGACAACAGTGAAGATAAACAGCTTTATGGAAAATAAATACAGAACTATTTATTAACAGAACAAAGTCCTACATAGACACCAACAAAGATGCTATATGACTCCAATCAACACAATATTTATAGTTATCTCCTAAATATTTAAGAAATTGAGAAAAATAAGACACTTTCTTCTTGTTCCCCTCTGTGTATAACACAGATATGCAGTGAAATTGATTTAAAAAACTAGGAATAAGGATGCAAAAGCAAGCATCAAAATCAAATTTATGTTTTTCTGTTTTACTTGACTGGATAATTCTGTATCATATTTGCTCCTTTTACCTGACAGCTTGATTTTATAATCATTATTATCATTATCACCAAGTGGAAAAATAATTAACCGTTCTTATGTTCAAGGTACAGGAAGGGCACTGTAAGCATAAACAGAGTTGGTCTCAATTGTCTGGAACCTCACATGGCCACAGGTGACTCAGACGCTTCCTCCCTAGCTCTCCTACATAATGATAATCAATAATCCTTCCAGGCCTGATTGATAAGACAGAAATCTTTGCATAGCCAGTCCAATTTCTATGATGTAAGGCACCACTCCATAAATCCAGAAAAATGGGTAAAGACCTGGACTATTCTAACGGCCGTAGTTTAAGGCTGTTTGTGTACATATAACATGATGTATAAATATCAGGTTATTTTTTGTGGGAGGCGTTATAGAAGAGAAGGCAATGGCTTGGAAGTTAGAAGTTCTGATTTTTAGTTCTATTTCTGTCACTAACTGTGTGACTCTGGCCAGGTCACTTAAACATTGAGCCTTAGTTTCCCTTATTAGTAAAAATAGGTACATAAAATACTGTCATTTTCAGATCTCCCAGTTGAGGATTTTCATCCATCCAGAGGAGAACTGGGGATCAAACATCCTTTCAGATCTGAATTATCTTAAAAAAAAAAAAAAAAGGCAAATCCATGGCTAATTACTTCACTGAATACTTAATGAATACAACATAGACTTTGCCTTTCTGCCCACTGCCCCCTCCCCCCCACCCAGGGCTCTACACATTCTCTAGATCAACATCAAGGACCATTTGGGTCCTTTCTCTTTAGAAGACAGAAGCATCTCTGCCTGTAGACCTCTTCCTCCCTGGTGGTTGATGCTCAGCATATTCCCTTCCCTTTCCCTGTAAAATTCAAATTTGTTTTACATTCTATTACTTTTCTTGTTCTAACGTAACTTCAGCACTGATATATGCAAATGCAATCAGAGGGCCATGGGCCATGTGTATGTAAATAACAGGAAAAGATATTCATGGAGAGAGAGGTAACTATTTCAAGAAAACTTGTTTGAATGTTATTACCAGGCCCCACATAAAATAAGACAGGTCTGGTTTCCTTGGATTAGCCTCAAAGGCAAAAATGTCTGTGAAAAACAACAAGAAGCTTACTTAGCTTATCTTATCTGCCTGTATTTGAAATAGCTGCCATCTACTGGGAGTCCTGTGGTCTCGGGACACAGGTCAGTCTTCGTGTCCCTGTGGGATGTTCTGGTGGACAGTGAGCTGACGTGTCTCCTCAGTATCACAACACCGTGGAGGTAGCTTGGCCTTGTGGAAACTACCCTGACTTGAATTCACCAACTAATCATTGTATCTCCATTAAAAACAAACAAACACTGTGCTTCTCTCTCTCAAATTCATTTTATCTAATAACGCTTTATGTTCTCAAAACTATGATTCTGGGGTAGGCAGTCAGCATTTTCAACTGCATGAGTAGAATCATGGCCCGGGGTCTTCTTCCTCCCGGTTCCTACAACTGTGGATTCCCACCCACAGCCTTCTGGGAATGGGGGCTCACAGGGTGAGAGGTGCCCAGGCTATGCATCTAGAATTCCACCGTCCTGACCTCAGTGGGCTATTTTCTTAAAGTAGTCATTCAGGGGCATAATGAGGACTTGTAAGGAGACCAAGGGAGATGTGTCGCAGTATTTAAAAGTCAGCCAGGCATGTGCAAATGGCCACTAAAATAATTATTTCTCCTAATTTAATAATTTCTCCTAATCATTACAGGATGCTTCTATCTCTGATAAGTGGGTTGTGGCTTGCATCTTACCTTCCCCACCATTCTGGTGCCTTTACGCCAGTAAAGGCCTAGCCTGCTCCTTCCAGGAATGCAAGTGGTAGAGAAGGCCTCCTTCATCCCGGTACCCTTCCCTCAGCTTCCTCTCCTGGCCTGGCTTTCTTTGCTCCGGGTGGCTTATCCACCGCTTGCTCCTACCTGTGTCATTCAGATCCGGTTCCTGACTTCAAACACTTCTGTCCACTTACTGCATTGGATTGTCCTCCTCCCTCACAAGCCAGCCCTGCCCAAGATCCTGATTCTACTTTGCTCCAAAATCACAGTTAGATTCAAACCCTATTTACTTTGTTTTTGCCTTGGACAACAGAAATTTATTGTCTCAAAGTTCTGCAAAGTCCAAGATCAAGGGGTTCCTGGGGTTGGTTCCTTCTGAGAGCTGTGAATCTCTGGCATTCGTGGCTTGTACATGACACATGTCATCCCATCTCTGCCTTCATCTCCCTGTATGTGTCCAAACTCCCTCCCTTTATAAGGAAATTAGTCACATTGGATTAGGATTCCAATCCACTTCAAAATGACCTCATCTTAAACCATGATGCCCACAAAGACCCTATTTCCAAATAAGGTCACATTCTGAGGTACTCAGGGTTAGGACTTCAACATAGGAAGTTTCAAGGGGATGTGATATAACCTATAACACCATGCAAGGGACTGATATTCAGCCATAAAAAGAAAGAGGAAGCTCTTTATGAAATGGTAGGCGTAAATCCCTAAAAGGCAAAAACATCAACATTCTAAATTATAATATGCTCTATTTTATGTAAGAAAGGATGAAAAGAACATGTACATATTTGTGTATGTCCATAAAAATATTGCTGAATGTCTGCTCCAGAAATCACTACCATGGGTGTCTCCCGGGATGTACCTGGGTTTCTGGAGGCGAAGGATGGGAAGGAGAATTTTTAGTGCATAATTTTTTCACTCCTTGCATTTTAAACTATTTATTCAAAAATTAATTTATTCAAAAATTACATTTAAGTATAATAAAGCCAATTGAATCACACTGCTAACCTACTCTCATGAAGAATTATACCAATTTACGAAGCCCCCAAACATAACTACAGACCTCTTTACACACTTGCTTCCCCAGGGTTGGGTTTTAGCAGGTTTGTTTTTTCCTAAATTTGCAGGTGAAATAAAATCACATCTGATTGCTTAATTTGCTTCCCCTTACAGTGGCCTCCTCCGGGGACCACCTGACCTCCTCAGATCAAGTATTACCTTAACATCTTTTGTGGAGCTTTTGTTCATCACAGGAACGAATTATATATCAAAGAAATTCACCTTTTGAATTTGCCATAAACTTTGGTAATGTTCTTAATGTCAGTTCTTTTCACACATGGAAGATTTAAATGGGTGTGTAACATCTGCGTGTGGCAGGTGCACTGTTGAGCTGCCAGAGAGACAGCAGTGAACCTGGAGGAATGTGAATTATCAGCGGTTCTTAGGTGTTACTCGCAAACCCTGGAAGAAGATCCAAAAGAACAGCAGCCCTCCCACCATTCTCATTTTTGGGCCCTATGCAAGAGGGGATATGTTTTTTCTTTTTTTTTTTTCCCCAGAAGTCCTGACTGAAGCTACATCTATAATGATAATCAACAAGAGTGAGCACTTTTATGGTGCTTATTCTGTGAGTGACAATGACAGAAGAATGGTGTTTCCAGGAGGAGACCAGCAGCTGGGCTTGGGCCAGCAGGTGCCAAAGACATTCTTTGGCAGAGCATTTCAAAGTCGTTAAAGATCCCAGCTTTACAACTGGCGTGCCATGTGTCCTTGAGCAATTGCTTACCTTCTCTGTTTCTTCACCTATAGAATGGGGCGATACATGCAGTGCCTTCACCATAGAGCTGTAAAGAAGCAGTGTATTTTTATCTATTATCTATCTATCTATCTATCTATCTATCTATCTATCTATCTATCTATCTATTTATCTATCTTTTATTTATCTAACTATTCAAAACACTTATTTTTTAGAAGACTTTTAGAGAGAGAGACAGAGTGAGCAGGGGGAGGGGGAGAGGCAGAGGGAGAAGCAGACCCTCCACCGAGCAGGGAGCCTGATGTGGAGCTCGATCCAGGACCCTGGGATCATGACCTGAGCTGAAGGCAGCTGCTTCACCGACTGAGCCCCCGGGAGCTCCATAAAGAACACTTGAATCAGAACAGATGCTGTATACTTTTAAGTTATCCCAGCTCCTGCAAGACACTCATCTCTGACAGTGTTCTAGATCCTCACCTAAGTTGCTTGGGAGTCACATTTGTGTCTGGGTTTATCTCTGATTATGCAACAGGGCATTCTGGGATTCATCAGAGATAAGGCTCCAGTGGGCTGGCATGTGACATTATGGAAAGCAGTCCCCTTGAGGTGCTGTGTGTGCTCTGTGATGACCTGCATCCTAATCCACTTGGGATGCTTCAACAGCCTCTTATGTATCACAGGACGTGTCCAGAAACGGGAATCAAGAGACTGGCCATCTCCTTCAGTTATGCAGGAACAATTAGGCACTGGACTCAGGCACACGGAGGCTGGCTGACATAGCAGGGTCCCCAAAGGACACTGGCCTGAGAGCAGAGAGGATGGGGCAGTACAGGAGACAAGCATCCCAGGTGCAGAAGGGCCTTGCAGACCAGGACCCTGAGCAGAGGAGCAGTGGCTCCAGATGGAATGTGAGGCTGTGGCTGGCTCTGCAAAGCAGCCTCCATATACTGCCCTCTGGGGCCCCGAGTGCCCGGGAATGTGAGGCGTGACGCGGGGGGAAATGGCTTGGAACAGTGACATGAACTGGAGAGAAAAACTGCATGATAGAGGGGAGAGCGTAGAGCCTGAGGCCACGTTGGCAGATGTCAAGCTGTCTTCAGACCTCTTATCCTAGATGCCCATCCTGTTCTGGCCGTTTATTTTTTTTTATTTTTTAAAAAAGATTTTATTTATATATTCAAGAGAGACAGAGAGAGAGGCAGGGACACAGGCAGAGGGAGAAGCAGGCTCCCTGCAGGGAGCCCGATGCGGGACTTGATCCTGGGGCCCTGGGGCCACGGCCTGAGCCCCCAGGCGTCCCTGTCCCAGCCGCTTAAATGGCACCTCTGTGTGGATGGCTCCCATATTTCTATCTCCAGCCCTTGTCTCCTGACCTCCAGATTTCCATATCGAAATAGCTGGCATCTGTGTTAGGTATCTGGTAGATATAATAAGCTGCTCACATTTAACATCTCTCAACCCAAATTCTGAGTTCCCGGCCCCTCAGGATCTCGTTTCCTGTCCTTCCCATCTCAGTTCATGTTGTGAAAACAGACCTAATTGCATCCTCCATTCTGCTCTTTCACTCACACATACGGTAAACGTGTAATTTATTATATAAACTAACTTTTGAGAGTAAAATGGGGAGTTATGAGTAATCAGGCTGGTACGGCAGGTCTACACTAGGATATATGCTTTATGTTTACATTTAACCCATAGGAATTGAAAATATTGTCCTAATCGGATTCCTTCGGACTCCTCGCACATTCAGGTCCCAATCCATCACCTGTCATCTGACTGCTGTACTAGCCTCCAAGCCGGTTTCTCCCTGTTTTCAGGTGTATTGCTTGTCGATGTCACTACGATGCAAGCTATGTAAACGCAGAGTCCTTGTCTATGGAACAAATGTGAAAAACGCCTTTTCTTACATCTAGCCCAGAAACTTCTGGAAGACTTGAAAAGGAAGTGTTAAGAGTTGCTGCCTCTGGGAAGAACTGGAGGAAAGGGAGGTTGATATATACCCCCTTTGGGGCCCCTGGGTGGCTCAGTTGGTTAAAAATCTGCCTTCAGCTCAGGTCAGGATCCCCAGGTAGTAGGATGGGGCCCCACATCAGGCTCCCTGCGAGCCTGCTTCTCCCTCTCCCTTTGCTTGCTGTTCCCCCCTCTTGTGCTCTCCCTCTCTGTGTCAAATAAATAAATAAATATATAAATAAATAAATAAATTCTAAACAAAAATACACACCCTTTTATTTTGCCTTTTTTTTTCTTAACTGTATGGATACACTATTACTGTTAATTAGAAACCACTGCTGCATGGGGAATTATCCTCAAGAAAGCCAGATTCTTTCTCTGTAGTCTATTTATATGCTTTCCTTTTCCCATAACTCTGGAGAAAAGATGGAAAAAGATCCCATTTTGTTTCAAACCATGTCAGCTGAGCTAAAAACCCATATCTAGATTTAACTCTTTGTGAGTTATATAAGAATTGAGCTCTTTAAATTTTTTTTTTTTGGGGGGGGGGCGATACTATTTCCTTTAGAATTGCCTTATCTATTCAAGGTGATCCAGTTAACAATTGCCTAACATTTTCTCATTCAATACTCCTTGGATGGGGCTGACATGTGATCAATCTCACTTTACATGTGAGGAGGGATAGGAATAGGAAGGCAAAGTACCTAACCTGTGCAAAGCCACACAACCAGGGATCGCCAGAGGGCAGATTTGAATCCCCATCTGTCTAACTCCAAAGCTGGTGTCTACGACGATTACCTTGCACTAGATTTATCTTGGCATCACCGCTTTAGGAAATGTGGCTCACCACCCACATCTCTCCCCTTCTGGTTGTACCTCTGGTCTCCATGTCGCCATCTAAAAGCCCGTGGTCTGAGGCTACTAAAGTAAAGGATATCTAGCAGGTGCCTGGGTGGCTCCATTGGCTGGCTCGGGCCATGATCCCAGGATCCAGGGATTGACTGAGTCCCTCATTGGGCTCCCTGCTCAGCAGAGGGTCTGCTTCTCCCTCTCCTTCTGTTCCTCCCCCTGCTCTTGCTCCTCTGTCTCTCTCAAATAAATTTAAAAAAATATTTTAAAAGACTATCTAGCAAGTCTTACTCCGTGGGAAACAGCACTGAAATGACCTTCTCCAGGCACAGTAAGACATGAGGGCTAGTTATCATGTAAGATGATGGTGACTGTCCTTCAGCTGTGATCTGCACAAAGCCAAGTAGAGACTGGAGGGCCCACCTGCCTAGTTCAAGTTGTCTCTCACGCACGTACCTGAATGGTTGGATACTTTACCAACGCAAGCCTAAGGCTTTGATATTCCATTTTAGGCTGTGAGCCTACATCTAACCTGAGAGTCAATCTTTCTGAAGGGACAGTAATGCTTAAATAAAAATAAATGACTTAAGTTAACCTGAGGCTTATTATAGCCATAGCTTGCCCAGCTGAAGCTTTCTATTGAATGGAATGCAGCACTGTCCATCAAAACAGAAATCTTTTTCTACAGGAAATTATATGTTTTTATCCCATCCATCAAAGGGCCAAAATACTGTGCCTATTTTGATCAGGACACTGCTAACTTTTAAGATGATCCCAATTCGCTGAGTGACCCTGAGGGTAACATCTTGCAATTTAAGGAAAGTTACTAGAATGGGAGCAAAGTAAAAAAACTTAAGCCCTATGAACCATTTCTACACCATCCACTTCCAAATAACTTTTTCCATAAATCACAGAGTATGCTTATTCCTAGAGATGTGCAAACTTTATCTACTTGTATAAAGTGAATTGATGATTGAAATAAGTGATCAACTAATAAATTCAAACTTAAAATTTCATGCTTGACTCAACTGCTTAATGACGACTTGGATTATCTGTAGACTCAGAAATTTAGGGTTATCATTTTTATTTATCATTATCAAATTAGCTAGGTATCTTAATTATAAGTGCTTTATGTGTATAGTCTCCTTATATATGAACTTTAGCAACCAGTGAAACTGAACATATTAGTTCTAGGGTTTCACTGCCTTGTGTCTGACTGGTGGTATCTACTTAAATTCCAGCTTATTCAACAAAAATGGTAAAGTGGATTTGTAAGTAGTCATCAAGGAATCTCTATGATAGTAATAATGTATGCCATTCATTGAGAGCTTAAAAAGTGATTAGAATCATGTTCAGAGGCTTTTAAAAATAATATACATTAATCTATTTAATTTTTACTATAATCGGGATGTCTGGGTAGCTCAGCAGTTGAGCGTCTGCTTTTGGTTTACAGAATGACCCTGGGTCCTGGGATCGAGTCCCACATTGGGCTCCCTGAGCCTACTTCTCCCTCTATGTTTCTGCCTCTCTCTCTGTGTCTCTCATTAATAAATTAAAAAAAAATTTTTTTACTATAATCATAAGATGAAGGCATATTCCTATTCAGTTCAGAAAACCAAAGCATGAAGAGCTTAAGTAACTTGCCCATGTTTGGTAAGTGGTGGAACTGGACTACTATATAACCACTAAAAATCATATTTTAAAGATTACTTAATGGCAGGGGAAAATGCTTATCAATTAATTAAAAATAGATTGTATATTTGTTTACATGTACTTATTACATGTGTATTTGTGTCTCATTCATAGGCATTTATGCAATGACCATGTAAATTTACTGAATATATATTTAGGTCATCGCAAAACCTGAAAGGTTAAGATACTCAACTATTAACTATTTCACAGGGTAATTGGTGATTTGTCTTCTCTTTTAGTAATTTTTTTGGAAGTCAAAAATTTATTAGACTGAGCACATATCATTTTGAGAATCAGGAAAGAAGCAGTAACAATGTTTTTAGAAACTGTTCCAGAGGCTATAGAAAATTTAAACAAACCAATTGTCATAAAATAGGAAAATTCAAAGAGCTGTCTTTTTAAACAACAATCCAGACCTTACTGGCTTGCAGAAACTTTCTATTAATACTTTAAGAATCAGCTAATTCCAGTCCTATTTAAAATGCTCTTGAGCTGGGCTGTCCAATAGGACTTTCTATAATGATGGGAATGGCTACCATATGGCAGTACATATATAGGACATTTGAAATGTAGCTGGTGTGACAGAAACAGAATTTTAAATTTTATTTCATTACAATTAACTTAAATTTGAACGGTCACACATGGCTAGTGGGTATCATGTTGGACACTGCCATTCTGGATTACTAAAAATGGAGGAAAATTTGCAAATTCCTTATAAAAGCCTGTATAACTGTTACCTGAACATGACAGAAATGTAAACTATGGATGAATTTCACATATGAAAAACAGGGTAAAAAATAAACAAAATACAAATACAATCTAGCATATGTTAGAAGAATAGTATATATGGAAGATTTAGGATGGCCTAATATTGGGAAATGCAACACAATAATACACTCCTATTAACAGAAGAGAAAAAACTCATACCATAGCTGTTGAAAGGCATTTGTTAAAATTAAATCTCCATTCTTGACTAAAAGCTCTGAATGAAATAAGAGTAGCCTGACCTTTACTTAACATGAAAAATATAGATCTCAACCTAGAAAACTATAGGGGAAAATAATAAAATGGAGAAATGATTTTTAAAAATCCCATTAAACTCGGGATGTTCCCAATAAATGCTTAATGAAGAGGAATATATTCAGTGTTACCCTACTACTTTAGTTGATTCTGGAGGTTCAAGCCAATGAAATTAGATAACAGAAAAAAAAAAAGGCTTAAAAACTGAAAGAAGTAAATTATCACTGACTGTGCATATTATTTATGTAATCCTGATAAACTAATATAAACAATCACAAATACTTCAGTATAGTGGTTAAGAGCGTGCATTCTGAAGCCCTGCTGTTGGTTCAATTACGGACTATTAATAACTAGCTGTGTGACATTGAGCAAGCTATTTAACCTCTTCGTTTCCTCTATAAAATGG
Source organism: Canis aureus (assembly GCF_053574225.1). Taxonomy (NCBI): domain Eukaryota; kingdom Metazoa; phylum Chordata; class Mammalia; order Carnivora; family Canidae; genus Canis; species Canis aureus. The sequence continues at coordinate 7,702,184 of NC_135630.1, read as the reverse complement.
AGACAATAAAATCCTATTACAGGGTTATTAAGACTATTAAGTATGCAGTATATACAGAACTCTTAGAACATGCCTACATATAATACTATTTAATATAACCATTAGAATTAAGATAATAAGGCATGTCATAATCATTATAAAATTATTACAAATTATAAAATATATAAATTACAAAATTATGTAGTATAAAATATGTACATTATAATAATGTACAAAGTAAAAATACAAAACCCTAAATCCTTCCTATATATTTCATTTATAATAACAGAATTATTAAATACCTAGGAATAACCATAAGAAAAAAGTGTAAGATTAAGTGAGAATAATTTATTTATTTATTTATTTATTTACTTATTTATTTATTTATTTATTATTATTTTTGAAAGTAAGAATATTTAAAAATGCTAGTATGGGGCAAAAAGAATCATTGAATAGATGGCAAACATATACTAAGGAAGATTCAACAACATAAGGTTATAAATTATCCTATAAACTTAAACAGATAAAAGTGTTTCTAAATTTATATAAAAACAGACATAAAAAAGTGAAAGTAGAATAATAAAGGAAGATTAGCATGAAGAGATATGAGACAATATAAAAGTGCTGAAGCACTCAGAGTAGTATGGTACTGGAGTGTGAATGGACAGATTATGGTATAATATTGAGGGCCCAGAAGCAAAACCAAATACATACGGGTATTTAGTATATGCTGAATGGGGACACTGCATATGACGGGCAGGAAGATTAATTACTGAATAAATACCAGTTATAAAATCTCGTAGGTAGGCCATCTGCAATAAAATAATGTTGGCTCTCTACTTGATTCTTTACACTGAGAAAAGTTCTCTGTAGATTAAAGACGTAATCATAAAAGTGAAATAAAAAGTAGTGGATGGAAATATGAGAGGATGCTTTTTTTCTACAGTCTTGGGCTATGAAAGATCTTATTATACAAAACTCAAGAGTTATATAAAAAAGATAAATTCATTTATGTAAAATCTCCAAGTTCCGGCATGGCAAGAAGCACACCCATAGATAAATCAAAGGCAATGACAAATTAAGAAGATAAATTGAATCTTATGTTGGTGAATTCCTTTGACTAATAGTGTTCTCTTCAATTTCTTTGACTTACACACATCAGGAAGAAAATGATCAACAGCTCAACTGAAAATGGTCAGTAGCTACTCCAGAGGAAAAAAACTCACTTTTTCTATTTTGCTTGAAAAGATGTCAACATTATTTGTGATAAGAAAAATGTGATACCATGTTTAACATCAAACTGCACGCAGCCAAAAGCCCTAACATTCTTTTGTCAAGGATGTGGGGAAACAGTATAACTGGTATATTATTGTGTATGTTAGTACAAACAGTATTATAACAACTTTGTTTATATTAGCATAAACAATATGTTGCTAGTTAATGTAAAAATTGGTTCAGCCTTTTTGGCAGACTTTGGGCGGTATCTATCATAGTTTAAAATACATATACCATTGCCCTATCTGTTAAACTTCCAGAATTTACCCTAAAGATATATCCACAAATGTGCTTAGTGTCACATTTACTTTTTTTTTTTTTTTTCTTTTTTGGGTAGGAGAAAACATGTTGATCAATCAAAACCAGTTTAATCAATGTGAAGTATGCAGGAAGTGGAATTTTATAGTCATTAAAAATGAGAAGGCAGCTTGAATTGAGTGTGGAAATGAATAATTCCAAAAGTGAGAAGTAAGGGCACAGAGTTGAGTGTGCTACCATTTGTTTAAAAATGGCCATTTGGAAGCACATAAAATATCCCTGGAAGAGAAGATATTCCAGGAGGATGTTGGATAACTGAGGGACAGACACCAGAACGCCATTATTTTAACTGCACACCATCTTACACCTTTTGCATTTTACACCATGTGTACATAATATCTGTTCCAACATTTATTTATTTATTTATTTACTTATTTATTTATTTCTATTTTTTTAATTAATTGCTCTTTAAAAGTTTTTTATTTTTTATCTCTTTTCTTCTTCCATTCGCTGGAAAACCCTGGCTCTTCCCACACAATGTTGTCACTATTAGCATGATCTCAGCTCACTCCCCTTTCTCCCTTTATTTTGGGCCTAAATAAGTGTCCACAAAACGAACACAGGAAGGTGTGACAAGACAAAGTGCCTCCACGTTACAGAGCAATACTAGGAAAACATCAAAACACGGATATTTGGCACACAGCTGAAAAACTAGACAGCCAGTGGTGAGAATCTTTATCTCGAGTGGGGAGATAATTTGGGTTTTATCTTGGTATTCCCTGTGATTCCCAAAATTTATACAGTAATATGCATTACTTCTTTAATAATTTTTTTTCTTTAATAATTTTTAAGTTTTAACAAACTCTTTGCTACTCACCTGATTCCTGTCCCGGGCATTTGCATATCGAAACCTCTGGATATAATAAAACACCAGCCACGCGAGGGATATGATCATCAGGACGATGAAGGAGATGGAGACAAACACAACCGAAGTGCGGCTCACGTATTTCTGCAGGTTCCGGGTCCCGATGGTGATGTACATCGTCACCGTGATGTTCCTTTCCAGCAGGCTCACTATCTCCTTCCCCTTCGGCTCAGGGATCATTATTGCCACGATGTCTTCTACGCCTGTTGGGACAGGGGCAAGGAGAGGGTAACAAGGACAAGGGGACGAGAGAGGGAGGAAATCAGCCGAGCACTGGAGGGCCAGGAGGGGGCAGATGCTCTGCTCCTTGAGCTCCTGCTAAACCAGAGGGAACCTGCTGACTTCAGGAGCCCTCCCACCTTCTCCGTGGCACCCTGCAGAGCCCCGAGGAAGGAAGAGGCACCTTGCCCCCAAAACGCCCAGTTCTAGGCCACCTGTCTGCGAACCCCCTCTCCCCCCGATCCGGTGGCCCTGGGGCTGCTCAAGTACAGAGCTCTGCCAGTTTAGGGCAGTTTTCTCCTACACGGAGCGCCCAGAGTAAGCCAGAATGGGGTTTTTGATGAGCCGTAAACACAAAATCAATCATGGCCTCAGAACTAGTTTCTGCTTATTTCATCTAATTCGACGTAAACAGCTCGGGTATCCTCACACTCAGCAAAGGGAAGATGGAGACCACACATAATTTTTCAAATTTATGATACCTCAGCTTCCAGATACTCCTACCACAATGCCCATTACTGGGTAGTTTGCAGCCAAAGTAGCAATCGGTGGCGGTGGTGGTGTTGGGGGGGGGGGGTCTGAGTTATCCTGGGCTATTGTCCGTGTCCTTGATGACGATGTAGGAGGCACAGCCTCTCAGTGAGGAGTTCTGGGGCCTCTACAGGAAGTGTAGTAAGTGTGTGACCCCAGCTCGAAAATGATCGATTCAGCGTGTCACTGTGGCTGACACTTGAACTAGACTATTAATCGCAATTTCACCAGGACGCGTTCTTGGGATCCCCCCAGTGCAGGCCCACGAGGCTCTTCATGAGCTCTGCTTCTCTATGGAAATAGCCCTCACCTGGGGTCGCTGCAAATTAAAAGGAGCAAATTTGCAATTAGGATGCTGTAGATGCGATTCGGCACGAGATTAAACACCACTGGCGCTGTTTCCAGGGGGCTTTGTTCACGTGCCAGGGCCAGTCAGCTAGACGGAGCTCCCAGAGTACCTCCGCTCGGAGCGCTGCAAGCTCCTAGGGGCTGCTTAGGGCTTTCACTCTACCCTGATCTCTATGCAAGTTTTCAATCCTAAATTCCTCGCTGGTATTTCACTGAATAAATACCTTAAGAGCCAACTTCGTACAAAGGGACCTCTGTGTGCTACATCAATCGCATATTTTTAAATATGCCTCAAGCTTTCGTACTGGCCCAATTATAAAAATCACAGAGCCACGGAATATGTAGATTTGACTATTATTTCTGGGAATTACTGAAACCGACGGCTTAAATTTCAATTCTGCTGAATTTACTGACAATTCGGATGCTCCGTCTCCTTTCATGTTTACTTTGGCTAATGGGTGCCTGTGGTCTGAGGTTTTGTGAGGGATTAAGGCTGCTGAGAGGTTTTGTCTATACAGAAATATGATCTGTGTATACTGGACTAATCTGGGCTGCTGAGGCTCATGCCAGGGCTGTAGCTATTTTATAGGTATTTATGCAGTGGTAGGATAAATAATTTTTCATTTATTTTACTTCCTTATTTGTATTTTTAAAGCATGTCTATTCATGACTCTAGAATGAGATTTTTGAGGATGAGGTCCTGGGGTTATTTACGAGACTTTATGCTCAGACTTGCACATGCTCCACATTTTCCATATCTATTTCAATCCTTTTTATTATTTATTTTTATTGAAGTGTGGTGGACATCCAGGGCCGTATTAGTTTCAGGTCTAACATAGTGATCTGACAATTCAGTCCTATACATTAATTACACTATCCCACCATGATAGATAGGTTTTACATGTTTTTAGTAGTTAAATTTTATAATATATTCCTTTATGGCTTCCAGTTTTGATTCTCTGCTCAGAAAGCTCTTCTTCACTCAGGCTAATAGAAGTACTCATCGAAAATTGCTTCTCCAAAACACAATTTTTCACATTTAAATCTTAACCCGAATGTGATTTCGTAACAAAACAGTTACTTATTGAGCTTTCATAACGTGATGGGCAGAGAGGAGATGGACAAGATGCAGTTTATTTTTCCCCTAAATTCTCATATATGTTTATATCTACTTTCGGATTTTGTTTTACAGTAAGGTTGACCTATCTTTTGCAAACCTATCTCAGCCTGCTTTAGCTGTGCAGTTTTTAACATATTTCTCATCGGGTGGCCTAACTTGGTCTTCAGTAACTCTCCTCCCAACAATTTTCCTACTATCTGATTATACTTAAAAGACCATGGAGGCTACCAGTGAAAGGTCAAACCTCAACTCAGCATTTTAAAAAGTGGGCAACCAGGGGCACCGAGTGTTTCTTTTGGTGAAGCACTTGACTTCGGTTCAGGTCATGAACTCAGGGTCCTGGGATAGAGCCCCAAGTGGGTCCCATCTCCATCCATCTGGGCTTCGTGCTCAGCAGGAAGTCTGCTGGTCCCTCTGCCCCCTCCTCCCCCTCATGCTCTTTCTCTCTCAAATAAATAAAATCTTTTTTAAAAAATATTTTTATTTATTTATAAGAGAGAGAGAGAGAGAGAGGCAGAGACACAGGGAGAGGCAGAAGCAGACTCCATGCAGGGAGCCTGATGTGGGACTCGATCCCGGGACCCCAGGATCACACCCTGGGCCAAAGGCAGTGCCAAACCGCTGAGCCACCCAGGCTGCCCTAAATAAAATCTTTTAATAAATAAATAAAAATAGGCTATCAAGTTTTGGATATCCACAAAGTTTTAAATCACTCATCATCCATTTTTAGGGACTTGAGAAAACTGTCTCTGCCTGTAGGGTAAAGTATAATTAACTATTTTAAAGCATTTAAACCTAAGTGCTTAGTTAACCCTGCCCGTGTTGTTTGTACCCCTGGTGTAGCTTCAGGACAAGAGGAGAGCTGCTGGAAGGGGAAACAGTGAAAATGGCAGTGGAGCAGTCCTATTCGCCTAGACCTTGACTTTATTCATCTTTCTAGGGCTAATGGTGGTAAAAAAAAAAAAAAAATGGATTTTTGGATATTTCTCCAAGTGCTTTAGGCTATGGATTATTGTGCGTGGTAAAAAGGGTATGCATTTATCCCAACAGAAATAGTCACTAAGAATTCAGGCACGTAGGTTTATCCAAAACCAGTACAGTGAAGTGGATCTGCGTGAATTATCTGGTCAGTCTCATCAATGCACAAAATCAGGGCCAAGGCTACTACGGGGTCTTAGATGCTCCAACGAGGCACGTGCAGCAATGTAATGAGGCAGCTGTCTGATCCTTGCTTCATCTTGAAGTGTGCAGCCACAGTGTCGGGGGAAGGCAGCAGCTTCTCCCCAGGCTGACTGTCCTGTCATTGCTTCTGCGAGCGTGAGCGAGGGAGGCAGGGGGGGAAGCAGGGGGAGGCGGGGGAGAGGCTGAAAGCCTGAGCATCTCGGTTACAGGCTGCCCCGAGTAGCTCTGATCTAGGACATTGGGAGGCTCTGGGGCTCAGGGGAGGGGAACTAGCACGAAGCCTACTTTGTGGGGGCAGAATCTGCAAAGAGGCCCTGCCTGCTATTGGGGCGACTCTGTGTTCTCCGTGATGCCCAGTCACGCCAATGCGGAGTGCCTCTTTGGCAAAATTATGTCAGCTGACCACTTATTTTCCTCCCACAGGCACTTTATACTTCTGAGCACTCGCTATTATGTAATTATGGTGTATTCTGGAAAAGCTCTTCGGCCCTGTGAGACCGTGTGCCCCGCACACACACGACCCGGCGGCCAAAGAGCAGGAGCCGCTGTATTTGTAGTGCTTCCTTTCCGGAGAGAGAGCAACTGCCATCATCTAATTTGGTGTATGCAGATAGTAAAGGATCAAAACACAGGTTCAGAGAGCTGAGAAATGCTTAATAACCAGAAAACCCTTGACTTGTAAATTCAAAACCAGGCTGTTTAAACACTGCATCGGAAGCACGTCCAGAGCACCAGCAGCATGCTAGCATTTTATGGAGCGGCTGCCCCATTCCTGCCCCAATCCTGCCCGCGCATCTCCGAGGGTGATAAAACCCCTCCGAGGTTCATGTGATCAAAAACCCGTTTTCAATTCTCTCTATTCTCTACAGAGGGCCTTTTAGAATTTAGGCAATAATGAAGAAAAGGCTGCAGTGTTCCATTTGTAGATGTTTTCTATTTATATACTTAATATCTACTGGTTTTTTTTTTCAGTCAGCTCCTGATTATCATCTCTTCTTGTGTCACAATGTATGGCAACTGATCTTTAAAACTGCAAGATATCATATAAATGTGGAGTAGTACCACTTAAAGTTATTTTTAATAAACATAAACGTAAAAATAAACGTAAAAATCATAAAGCACTCCCAAATAGAACCCAACAATACAGTAAAAGAATCTTTACGTGGGATTTAAGGCATGTGAGGGTGATTTAACATTAGACAATATATTAATACTTTTTAATTTGTTAACAAATGAAAGGAACAAAGCATACGACCGCCTTGTGTGATCCTAGCTGTCCTTCAATATCTGGTTTCTTAATTGTCTATAGTCTTAGTGTTTTAGCGAGGCACAGGTTGACCAACAAAAAGTGAATCTCTCACTTCCCTGGCAACTAGATGTGGCCATGTGAGTAATATTTGGCCAATGAGATGTGAATGGAGGTGATGTTTGCCACTCCAGGCTCCTACCCACAAAGGACTCAGTATGTGTTCCTCAGATTGTTTCCCCTTTTCCCTGTTTTAAGCTAGAGAGATGCAGAGCGGCCAGCTTCTTAGAGAAGGAACCCACATGCTGAGGATGGTCTCCATTCCTGATTCTTATTAATAATAGTATAAGGAAATTTCCTTAATGAGATAAAGATCTTCCAGAAGGAACACATTAAATGGAGGACACGACACTACAAGTTCTCCAATTCAAATCATGAATAAGACCGGGAGGAGCCAACATTTTAAGTAGAAGTGATATCCGGCACGAAGAGATATAGGAACTAGAGTGTAAATCCTGGAAAGGAAGAGTGAACATGACCACCTAGAAAAGCCAAGATAATGTGGATTTTGAAATTAGAAGAGCATTGAGTAAATACAGGATTCAAGATCCACATCAAAAATGAAGAGTTTTCTATACACCGGTAGTATCTAACCAGAAAATGTAATGGAAAAAAGTGGTCTGCACATACTAGCAGCAGAAGTCATAAAACAGCTGAGCGTACAGCTCATAAACACTAGCCCCTCTGAAGAAAACCATACAATAAAGGTTCTCTGAAAGACATAAAAAATTTCTGAAGCAGATTTCAACTTAACCCAAGGGTTATTTAGTATATTCAGTTTCCAAACACATGTGATTTTTAAAGTTATCCATATGTAATTATTTTTATTGTATTATTTCATTACGGTCAAGGAACATCAGCTCTTGATATTGTGCCTTAACCATGGAATACATTTTGGGGGGATGAATGTTCCATTTGCAGGCAGAAACGTAATACTCACAAACTGTTCTTTGTTTGGTATCTATACCTCAGTGACTAAGCGTATTAACTATGTTCAGATTTTCCACATCTCCGCTGTCTTGTCTACCCGATTGCCTGCGAGCTGTGTGGTCAAGTGTCTCCTACAGCCGCTGCTCCTCACTGCGTTTCCACGGGGGACCGCACGAGCACTGGTGGTGGGTGGTTCTATCTGCTGCCACCACTGTTGCTGGGGCAGGTCCGAGGTCATGAAGACTCTGGTTCTTTGTAAGTGACCTTTTCCTCCTCCTGGTAGCCCCTTGAAGTCATTTGAGGATCGCCTTTGTGTCTTAAGTGTCGCCGGCCCACTGGCGAGTACTCAGCAGCTCACCCAGTGCCCCTTAGCCCGGTCTCAGTCCCCCGTGGTGAACCGCGGTAGGAGGCCCACGATCCTCCTGACGAATTACCAGAAGGCCCTAGTGGCCTCAGTTCTGTCACAAGGCCTACGTCACTCGCCTCACTTCATCTTGTCACGCAGATGCAGGCATTTTATCACCTCCCACTGTCCCAAATACGTACAGTAAAGTTCTCTAAGAGACAGACCGCGTTCACATACTGTCTTTAGGGTACAGTGCTGTAACTCTCCTGTTGTACCAGGAGTTCCTGTTGTTCCTCTCTCACTGTACCCAATTTATACATTTAAGGCTTATGTACAAGAAAAAACATAGTGCACATAGGCTTTGGTACTATGCATGGTTTGTATCCCCTGGGGGTCCTGGAAGGTTCCCGTGTGGGTAAAGGGGAAATTACTGTACACAAACTCTTTTTTTTCTTTTTCATTTTTTTAAAAAGATGTTATTTATTTATTCATGAGAGACCCAGAGAGAGAGGCAGAGACACAGGCAGAGGGAGAAGCAGGCTCCCTGTCGAGAGCCGGATGTGGGACTCGATCCCAGGATCCGGGGTCATGCCCTGAGCCAAAGGCAGATGCTCTATCCCTGAGCCCCCCGGGCATCCCCACAAATGCTTTCAGTCTGAGGTATGCATTATTTTCTTTATTTCTAAAACATCTGTCTTCATGCTTTATTCAAATATTCCCTCCTATTTCTTTTCTCTCCTGCGATTCCTATTATCCCGTTGGTGGCACTCATTCTGTTAGCTATATTTTTATACTTTCCCCCCTCTTTTAAAAATTTTTTTATTTTGAAATGCTTACAGACTAAGATTGGCAAATGTGGTATCCAGAGGTCCATGCACGCACCTCCCAACTTCCCCCAGTGGTGGCATCTCACATATCACAGGGCATTATCAAAACAGGAAATTGACTGGCACAATAAAATTAACCAGATTATAGGACTTAGACTTCACCAGTTTGGGCATGTGCAGATTTTTAAAAGGTCTATGTGTAAAATTCCATGACATTTTATCACTTGTGAGTCATTCTTATCATTACTACAATTAAAATATTGAAATATTCCATCACCAAAAAGAACTGCCTCCCCCCTCCTCTCCCTGCCCTAACCTCTGATGTCCACTTATCTATTCCCCATCTCTAGAATTTTATCATTTCTAGGATGTTAGATAAATGGAATCATACAGTATGTAACTTTAATATTGGCTTTTATTTTTTTTTTCTCAGCATAATGCCCTTAACATCAATCCAAGCTGTTACATGTATCAGTGATTCATTCCTTTTTACCAAAGAATGGTATTCTATAGTATGGAATATTTAGCCACAGCTTAACTATTCACCCATAATTGAACATATGGGTTATTTCCAGTTTGGGGCTATAAGTCTACAGCTGCTATACCCATTAGTGCACACGTGTTTGTGTAGATGGAAGTCTTCACTTCGCCGGGATGAATGCCGAGGAGCCAACTGTTAGGTTGCATGGTAGCTGCATGTTTCATTTTTAAAAGAACCTGCCAAAATGCTTTCCCGAGTGGCCGTATCATTTTACGTCCCCACTGGCAATGTGTGAGCGATCCCATTTCCCAGCATCCTTGCCAATATTTGGAATTACCAGGGTTCTGTCGTTATCGTTTTGTTTTTCCAGCCCTTCCCATAGGTACACAGTGGCATTCTGTTGTGTCCTTTATGATTTCTCTCTACCTGTTCTGGCTGATGGTGAAAGAGTTTCTCAAGCTGATCTTCCAGCTCGTACATTTGTATTTCGTTGTATCCATTCTGTCTTTTATCTCACTTGTTGTGTTCTTGATTTACACTATTATATTTTTCATACTAAAGCTGTCCTTTTTAAACAACAACAACAACAACAACAACTTCTGGCTCCTTCTCCCCCCTTTTACAAACTTCCACTGCATAAAAGCTTCTCTTCCTTAATATTTGTGGTCCACCTTTTCAACCACTCTTTTCCAGCTGCTCTCTGCTTTGTACTCTCTTTATTACTGTGGTGCTCCTCAGCTGACTTGTTACCTCTGGCTGAGCAGTTCCTATCTCCCTGGTGGGATGGGCTGCTCTGCACAGTCATGTTTTCTGTGGGCAAACTGAGGCAGCGGCCCTAGTTCTGTTCCTCCAGGAGATTAAGGAGAGGAGTGAACAAGCTCAGGTGGCCCCTGCACTAGCAGTGCCTCCTCCCGTTAGCAGGGTTCCTGTCACACTGCGGGCCGCTCGCCTCCCTCTCAGGGGGTCCTGGCCCTCCTCCCTGAGGCACCGCTGAAGTCAGGAATCAGCTCGGATCCCCGTAGCTGTGGACACCCTCTGATCCAACTCCATCTCCTACCCGTGTCCTGCTTCTCCAACCTCCCTCTATGACTCTTGGAAACTTAAGTCTCTGGTCAACAAATCCCCCAGGAGCTTCCATCTCTTCTTAGGAGGATTCCTTTACCTCTTTGCTTTGACTGATCTGGCTGCCTTACAAGGACACTGGTTTCTCTGCACTGTGATTAAGGGGAAAAGGTTTTGGGGCACTTGGGTGGCTCAGGGGTTAACGTCTGCCTTTGGCTTAAGGCGTGACCCCGGGGTCCCAGGATCGAGTCCCACATTGGGCTCCCTGCAGGGAGCCTGCTTCTCCCTCTGCCTGTGTCTCTGCTTCTCTCTCTGTGTCTCTTGTGAATAGATAAATTTTAAAAAAATCTTTTTTTTTAAAAATAGGATACATTTAAAATTTTTTTTATTTATTTTCATTAAACCACACTGCATATATCTCAGAGCGAGATGCTGGTCTGGTGTCCGTGCTCCACTTCGCTACTTCCAGGCTGTTACTCCCAGCCCCTTCCCACCCTCCTTTGAAAGCCACTTGGCCTTGAGATTCTCTCCACTGCATCTCTTGTCTCCTCGCCTTGTCTACCAATCTCCTGTTCATCCCTTTCATTATCTCCTTTAGCTCCTCGTTCATCACATTCGCCCTCCTCGGGCTGGCATTTTAGTCATTCACACAGATTCATCACCCAACACTTGGGCCTGTCGGTTGTTTGCTCTTCTCTTCTCCATCGAGCTTCTTTCTCCTCTAGTCCTTCTCCAAGACACGTATCCTTACCCTGGATGTTGTCACTACCAGGAAACCGCACCACCTCTGAAATCCCGACTTCAGAGATGTCACGTCCTCTTCTAGCTCTCTTTACACAGGTACCTTCCCACCTATGACCTGCCTCCCGCTCCCCCCACTTTTCTTAACTACCAATCAGCCCTCTCCTGGTTTCATTTCTGTCCTTACTCTTCTACCCCAATCTCAGCGTAGATCACATGGTCCATGGTTATCAGAACGTCTCTAAAAATACCCAGAGCTCCCTTGCTCTTCTATGTCTCCACAGAACATGCCCTAAAAGATTTGCTTTTTCTCTGCTTCCACTTTATCATGTGAACACTGATAAGAGAAAAATCTCATGAGTCATCTGTTTTCACTTCAAATTTATAATCCTTTTCCACAAATGAACACCTAATACTGACTTTTCTACTCTGTTCTGGACCCGCTTTCCCTTTGTCCAAACGATGACCTCAGATCTGTTATTAAATGAGGAAACTCACAGTGAAGCACTTAAACACAAGGCCTGACATATAAAAACCACAATATAGATGTCAAGTTTTATTGGTATCATTGCTGTTTTACCACCGCCAAATACACAGATGGGCCTGTCTGCCCCATCCTCTTCTGAGCACAATGCAGGACATGCCCCCTCTGCTACGAAGACCTAATCCTTTAAAGTGCAAATGGGCAAAACCATAGTCCTATCACTTGTCAGGTGTGGACAGGGCACACAGGACTTTTATGTGAGTTAAGAGGAAAGCAAAGGCCCTCTTTCCCTGATGATCTTAAACAGGAACATCTGGATGACTAAGCTACAGCAGTCATCTTAGTACCATGAGGGGAAAAGATTAGGGATACAGCTGGCACAGAGGGATGAAAGACAAAAAAATCAGTACAGAAATAATATGATAACATCATCTGAGCCTTGATCAAGCCATGCCTGAAGTCAGAATGTCTTTGGATTTCACAGTTATCTTGCAAAAGATGGTTTGGTTTGAGTTTTCTGCCCTTTGCTTCCATATGACATAACCAGGTAGATACCCCCAAAATGTGTTTGTGTATGTAAAAGAATCCAGGTCTTCTGAATCCCAAACCACTGTCACTGAACCTGATTATATTTTTATGTAATTTCTCAGGTGGTCTATAATTTTACTTTATCTGAATCCACATTAACTTTTGCCCTTAGTGTTTTCCTCTGTGTACATTTCAGGAAAGAACATTCATATGAAGCAAAATTATTACTGTCTGCCTTGCACATATGACTCCAAGGCCATCCCAGGCCATGAGTGAGAGGTCATTCCAAGTAGTGCCAAAGTGTGTTCCGTTAGCTCTCCTACCCCAGAGAGAGGTTAGTGCCATCCTGGACCACGTACCTTTCCTGAAACCCATGTGTGACTACTCTTGTTTGGGATGGGAAGGGTGTTTTCTGGAATACAGTCTTAGTCTGAACTATAAAAACAGTTTTCAAGGGATAAAAACAAACTCACAGGAGGGCCAATTAAGGACTGAAACTTATTATATGGAAACCAAACAGATAACTTGTGGTGCGAATCAACAGATGTGATTGCTCCAGCAGCTCAACAAGCTCAAGATATTAAAGGTTCATCTGAGTCGCTCAGTAAAAACTGGTTGATTTAAGCTCCTCCAGAGCTTTGCCGAAAACTTGAAATCCATCAAATGCTGGATGTTACTGAAGTACATTTTAATTATGCACCAGATACTTGAAATGCAGATTTATCATTATAGTCAGGCAGACACTCAATAACAACGATGAAGTCAAAAACTTTTAAAGGAGATGCTAACAATTGCCATTTTATTTTCTTTGGAATGGCTCTAGTAACTCACTGATGTCAGTTCCTCAGCTACACTTGAGATGATCAATGACTCACACTTTTTAAAAAATTCATATTTTTTCCCAATTTACAAGTGTGGAGAATTTTCTATGAATTTGTGATAACCGTAGGAGGAGTGATGAATATAATATAAGGTATTTTATTTATAGCCCCACCTGTAGCATTTTCTTATAACATATTCAGTAAGTCAGACTCAAAAATAAATTTCAGTTTTTCTGAGAATTTTAAATGATTAGAAATAGTATCATAGAGTGCAGGCTGAAATATAACAAATCATAGTATACTATGTTGATCTGCACAATAATTAAGTTTTTATTAGAGCAATAATCTGGCTTAAAATCCTTCCACTTACATATAAAATGATTTGAATTCTTTTTTTTCTTTTTTTAATGATTTGAATTCTAATTTTAGCTTGAATAAAAACCAGTATACATGTAAGTCTCATTAAAGAGCAGACTGATGGAATCACAGGATAGGAGACACAATGAGAGACCAAAATTCTGCAAGCTTTCTCTCTTCCTAATAATCTAGTTAATGAAATTAAATAGCAGAATCATACACCAAAACTTCTAGCTGGGTGACCCTGGAAGATTTACAAAATCTTTAAGCTTTAGCTTCATGATCTCCAAAACTTAAATAGCAAAACTTATCTCGTCCAAAGTGGTAGGTGAGGATTAAATAAATAAGGCATATAAAAAACCCCAGAAATAGTGGGTGCTCACTAAACAGAAGTTATTGTCACCAATATCATTTATCAGGTAATGATTTAAAACATTGCAGACCGTGTAAAACTTGCATTGGCACCAAAGGAAGTAAGTCAGCGGTGGGAAGGGACACACCAACCTTGGCTCCCAGCCTTTGTTTTCCCCCAAAACAAAGGATGAGCTTCTGGACAACCTATACCCCCTAAATAGCATGGGGACACTCCGAACAGCTGAGGGCCAGGAGGTCCATGCTGAGCAAGTTGCCATTTCTGCAACACGAAGGGTTCATTTGTTAGCTTTCACCTCCGGTTGATCAATAAAAGAAAATTCTGAGGTAGATAATCAGGAAATTAATCTTCAAGGGGGAAAAAAAAAAAACATAACTGGGTTAGCAATTAATGGCCTACATGATATTATTAAGGTGGTGAAAAACAAAAGTCATGCAACTTTGAATTCACAACAGTCACATAATCAAAGAAAATGTGGATTTATGTTTTGTTTTGCTTTGAATTAGTGGGAAAAATCACATCAATTATTCCCTAGTAGATGATTTTTAACAATGCAAGGCCAAGAACTTCAAATTACAATTTAAAAAACCCAAAATGCCAAGGATCTAAGGAGCTTCTGGATATTTATGGCATACTATTATGTGCCATTGTACAGAATAGGGAAATAAAGCTGAAATATTTCTTCTCACAGTTTTTGCTTAATTGGCAGATGTGACCTCGAATCCCCAATTCACTGCACACGTATTAAATGCCTCCTTACTTGATTTATCTCTGCGTTTCTTTTTAGTAATCTCCAAAGTTGCCTTTAGTAGTCTTAGAAAACTCCAACTCTCTTTATTAAGAGTCCATATTGGAAAATCCCTTTCTTAAGAGCAAGTTTACTATTTTGGTTTCTAAGAGGAAGCTGGGAATCCCCACATAATTTTCCCTATAGTAAGAGGACACAGCTCTAAATTCAACAAATAATACTAAACTCAGTGGAAAGACCAACTACTAACAAATACATTGAGAAACTATAGCAAAAGTGGGACAGAACTTGATGATAAACCTTGGTTGATAGCAAAAGAGCTATCTCAAGGATCAGAGCTCAAACTCCAAAGGAGGGGAAAACACTGCACATCCCTTGGCCAGGTCTTTATGCCTCCATTAATTAGTAGGTCTCAGGGCAAGGGGAAGGAACTGGATTCATTTTATTAGGATCTCAGGTCTAGGAAGGGGAGA
The DNA here is from genome assembly GCF_053574225.1 of Canis aureus. Lineage (NCBI taxonomy): Eukaryota > Metazoa > Chordata > Mammalia > Carnivora > Canidae > Canis > Canis aureus. The sequence goes on along the minus strand of NC_135630.1, from coordinate 7,686,870 downwards.
AGGGCTGGGCAGCTGCATATGCATTTTGAGGACGCTCCACAGATCTGAAATCTACCTCCCTGTCCTTTGTTCAATATATTCAATACCTTCTACACTAAGTTACAGAGTGTCTGTCATAGATGCTGCCCATTACCCACCCAGATCCCCTCGCCCATACTATTTTAGTGCACACTGTCTTGACTTTCAACTGCCAGCCCGTGCATTTCTTTGCCTACACGGCTTGCTCACCAGGTACGACTCGAACTGTGTGTAGTTCAGAGAAAGGAGGAACTGCCACCACCAAAGAGCAGTCTTGAACAAATGATCGAAGAGGCTGGTGTATAAGTACCTCAGCTACCACGTCCCTGTGCCTGTGGAACTCCATGGCACACCGGCACTCATTTTCCAGAGCTCTCCGGTGGAACTAACCCTCAGTGACTCTCAGTGGTAACTTGCCGAATAAACCCCTCCCTTATTGGTTCCTCCCCTTCCCTGCCAGTGTCTCCATTTCCAAACAGGTGTTTCTTGAATCACTTCTCAAATAAATGGCTTGTACTTGAATTCTTATTTTGGGTCTGCTTTTGGGAAAACCCAAACTAAGACTGTGCCAAAACTTTTTTTTTTTTTCCTTCTTCTCCCTCTCCTTTTCCTCTTCCTCCCTCTCCTTCTCCTCCTCCTCCAACTCCTCCTTCTCCTTTTCTTCTATAGTTCCCTGATGCCCTAAATACTAGCTACTTTGGCTTATGTTTTAACAATACATAGTGCTTCATAAGTATTACTCTTTAATAGGTTTACAAATGGAAAGAAAACATCAAAAGAAAAAACGTGAACTCTTCTCCACTGATTTTTTTTTTTAACTAAAGAATTGTTCAGCAGATGTAGCTTTCATACCTTCTCATGTCCACTTGCCCTAAAGATAGGGGTAGTCATATACCTGAAAACTACTCGTTCAAACCATCTGTCTGAAGAGAGAGCCAAGTATCCTTCTCTCCATCTCTGCCCAAGGATATTCTTTGGACATTGAGCATTCACAGAAACTACTGAACATATCAGTCATTCTATAAGCATTCACTGAAATTATCGAACATTCTGGAAGGCTCGTTAATACGGCAGCCACCGGGCACGTGGTGCTATTGAGTACTTCATATGTAGCAAGTATGACTGAAGGACTGGATTTTCAATGTTAGTTAATTTAAATTTTAATATAAAATTTACATTTGAAAAAATTCCCATACTCAAATTGTTTCAGAAATGTTTGAAAGTTTTCCAATAATTGAGTAATAGTTTTAAGACATTTAAATATAGATCAAGAATGATAAAAATTTAGGAGCCACATTGAGATATGAAGTGTAAAATATGCCCTGGAATTTGAAGGAATAATATGAAAAATGTAATTAGTAATTAATATTTGATAATCAATAATTATAATTAATATTTTTATTGATTAAATGTTAGAGTGGTAACATCTTGGTTACATAAAATATATTATATTTAATTTGTTTCATTTTTAAAAAAGAGAGACTCCAAGAAAATTAAATCACAAATGCGGTTCACTGTGCAGCCACCTTAGGCACAGCTTGTATTTGCTAGCCTACTGGGTAAAATCATTGCTGTGTAAAAAGATTAAGACAAGGAAATACTACTCCCCGTTCTTAAGGAGTTGACATTTTAAAGGAAATGTCACAGGTTCGGTCATCATATTGAAGCCAAACTTAAAAGCAAAATAAAAAGTAAAGGCATATAAAGCTTTCTCATGGGAGGTAGCTGTTCTCCTGTATGAATAGGTTACTGATACTAAACTAAATTACAGAAAGTGACGTAAGGAAGAGTGTTAACCTCTCTCAGGGCCTACAAAGCTTGCTCTGCCCAAAGAGTGAAGCAAATGCTCTGTCAACGTCAGCTTTCTAAACGTGAATGGAGTAACAGAATTGGGCAATGACGTCTTAGAAGGGGTCTCATCATCTACTCTGACATCATCGTCTTTATTTTACAGGTTAGGTGACTTGTTTAAGCTTAAAGACCATTTGGTTCTTTCTCGAAGAAAAAAGAAGCCATTAATTCTCATTAATATAATTTATGTTCCTATTAGTGAAGAATTTTCCATCACTGCAAAGCTCATGTTACAAACAAGTGGTTCTCAGATGTATCAACTCTACTTGATACTCCTCCTCATATTTCCTCGTGTGTCTCTAAATAATATGCTTATACGAGTATTTCTTGGATTACCACTTTTGGATATTTCCTCCTGCCATGTAGATGGCACCCTACCTACATCCTTATCTAACCCCTCACTGGACAAATCAGTGACATTCAACGCAAACACTGCACAGTATAGAGCCAGGTAGTGTATTAAAATTATGCATCTTTTCCTCATTTTTCCAAAACTGTGTAATTACATTATTCTTTTATTTGCCTTGTTTTCCATATTTCCACTGTTATTTTTCCCCAAAATGCTGCTATCTCTGAATATGCTTACAGAAACATTTTCTATATTCTTCATATACACTAGTTCCATTTGTCCTTTCAACTGGGACACTTCTCTGCTAGAATCCACTATCCTCCAGCTCCAACAGGACTGGTTGCCTTGAAGCCTGATGCACAGTCGTCATCTGGTGGCTTGTCTTGCAAGGCAATCTAGTGATGGAAAGGCTTACTTCGCAAGTCAACTTTCAAACCATCTGTTATTTGTATTTGCAGACATACATTAAACAACACCAAAACAGTACCATCAACACATAAACCCTCTACATGCTTAAAATATGGAGTTGAAGCATCATTCTGGATGCCCCTCCAGCAAATGCTATCAAAACCCACAGGGCTTTAGCCTCATGGCTGCCCACACCCGGAGTACACAGGTGCTTGTGTCAGTCAGCAATATTTCCAGGGTTACTTCCTGTTTAACTCCTAACTACTTAGCTCATCATCATTGGAAAATAGAATCAAGAGACTTTTCATCAGGGAAATGCAAATCAAAACCACCATGAGATACCACTTTATGCTGGTGAAAATGGTGAAAATTAACAGGAAACCACAAATGTGGAAGAGGATATGGAGAAAGGGGAACCCTCTTGCACTGCTGGTGGGAATGTGACCTGGTGCAGCCTCTGGGAACCAGTGTGGAGGTTCCTCAAGAAGTTAAAAATAGAGCTGCCCTATGACCCAGCAATTGTACTACTGGGTATTTATCCCTAGGATACAGAGGAAGTGAAATGACAGGACACATGGGCCCCAGTGTTCACAGCAACAATGTCCACAATAGACACACTGTGGATGGAGCCTTGATGTCCATCGACAATGAATGGATAAAGAAGATGTGGTCTATGTATACAATGGAATATTAGTCAGTCATCAGAAAGGACGAATACCCACCATTGGCTTCGACGTGGATAGAACTGGAGGGGATTATGCTGAGTGAAGTAAGTCAACCAGAGAAAGACAGTTATCATACTATTTCACTCATCTGTGGAATATAAGAAATAGTGCAGGGGACCATAAGGGAAGGGGGGAAACTGAGTGGGGAAAAATTAGAGAAGAAGACAAACCATGAGACACTCCTAACTCTGGGAAACAAAGGGCTGCAGAAGGGGAGGGGCTGAGGGATGGGGTAACTGGGTGACAGGTATTAAGGAGGGCACATGATGAGATGAGCACTGGGTGTTACATGTTGGCAAGTTGAATTTAAATAAAATTTAAAAAAATAAAAGATACAGAGGAAAAAAAAAAAAGAATCAAGAGGCTTTTATGGCAAGGTAATGTCAATCTGCTCATCCAGAAAAAGCACCAGTTTTAAGCGACCACTGAAGAGATTCCAGATGAGGCCAGAGCTATGAAAAGTTGTTGCAGAAGCACAGAGCTCTACTTCCGGGAGCCACCTAGAGATCACCTGTCAATTCTAAACTTCGTATTTTGCAAAAAAGAAACCAGGCATACAGACACCCCAGACAAAAAAAAGGGTTGCTAGAAGCTTATAAGTAGGCTTCTAAAAACACTGAGAAAGTGGGGCGCCTGGATGGCTCTGTTGGGTAAGCATCTGACTCCTGATTTTGGCTTAGGTCATGGTCCAGGGTTGTGAGAGAAAGCCCCGCATCGCATGGGGCTCCCGCCTCAGTGGGGAGTCTGCTTGAGATTCTCTCCTTTTCCCCGCTGCCCCTCCCACACCCATGTGTGCACACACACACTCTCTCTCCAACAAATAAATATTAAAAAACATTTAGAAAGATGAAAGTAACTGGTTGCTAACATAAATTACAGTCTTACAGATGGATGCTGTTATTTTGCACAAGCTGAGCTTCCTGGAAGAAGCAAAATCACTGAAATATTTAAATTGATAACTTTAACTCTTGGGCATTTATCCCATAATACTACAACAAGTAACTGTGTGAACTGAAGGACCAAATCACAGTCTTTCTACCTTGCTTTTCTTTTCCTTTTTTTTTTTTTCCAGCCACATGAAACACAGATCTTGGGGACTTATTAATTATTTATCACCTGCCTTTGGAATGCACTTGAAGCAAATTGTAGGTTAATGCTAATGGTTAGTCTGGTTCTAGAAAGTGCCAGCTAGTCGCAGGTTGCTGGCAGAGAATTAAGAGCATTTTCACTTCTTGTTCAGAGGTGGCCCCGTCGAGGTCCTCAGACATGGCCCCGAAGTCACTGGATTATTTGTGTAAAGAGAAAGTGGCCAGTCACAAGTCAAGAACAAGTGAAAAAATGAAACAGAGTTGTTCTTCCTTTGTTTTGGACCTGGTTTTTAGCATCTATTCAAATTTTCCAAATTAGAGTGAGGTTACTCTCGAGAACTCTGCTAATGCGCAGTAATTTGGTCATTTATACCCACTGGCTTACACATGCCCACGGATGGCATTCTCAACGCCAGGAGCTGACGGCCTCTTCTGACCCCCATCGCCTGCTTCCCATATGCTGCCTTCGCAGCTCATTGTATGGTGCTAATTGTTTCCCTTTGCTGATTCTAGAAATTACTGCTTATTTTCTTTTCTGTGAACCACTGAAGTGAAACAAAATGATAGCTTTTTTTCACCCCATTAACAGCTTTCATTGGGAAAAATCATCTGCAAATATTAGTTTCTAGAGCCTTAGAACCATTCTAACAGATTATGGCTGTAAAACTTCATTTCCTCACTAGAAACGTACTACTCTGAATGTCAAGATTTCGGACTTAAATAAGATTCAAACAAAGGCAAAATATAGTTACATGTTTGGGTTGCTGAGCAACTGATAAAGCATCTTTCTAAATCTGAAGCAAATAAACTTATTCTAACTGAAATTTAAGAACGATATTTTAGGGGCACCTGGGAGGCTCCACGGTTGAGCATCTGCCTTTGGCTCAGGGCGTGATCCTGGGGTCCCAGGATCGAGTCCCGCATCAGGCTCCCTGCATGGAGCCTGCTCCTCCCTCTGCCTGTGTCTCCGCTTCTGTCTCTCTCTGTGTCTCTCATAAATAAATAATTTAAAAAAAATAAAAATAACAATATTTCATAGGGAAATAGTTTTAACTAAAGGACAAATTTAAAGAGCAAAGAAAAGCAAGTATGGTTGATATTTTTCCCTATAATTATGCAGAGATGTCAAAATCCTGTTAATATTCTTACCTTCGGCTAGCCCAAATCTTTTTTTTTAAGATTTTAATTATTTATTTATTCATGAAAGACAGAGAGAGAGAGAGAGAAAGAGGCAGAGACACTCAGAGGGAGAAGCAGGCTCCATGCAGGGAACCTGATGTGGGATTTGATCCCGGGTTTCCAGGATCACGCCCCAGGCTGAAGGTGGTGCTAAACCGCTGAGCCACCCGGGCTGCCCCGGCTAACCCAAATCTTAATGCGATCCTTCAAGAGCTAAAATCCTTAAAATAATGCAAACTATCTTCAAAAATACGTACAATAATGGTAAACAGGGTTTGTTTCTAGGAGGCAGGGCTTTTATGGATGAGATGAAAAATTCCTCAGGTTCTCAGATTGCTTGTCCCCAAAGAATGGGCAGTAAGGATTCCAACTTGAGTTCTCTTTATTTAAAATTTTAGAATTCTTGGGTATATACTTTTACATACCTTATTCTCAGCTTTCAGAATTTCCATCTGAGTACATAGGGATTTTTAGACAGTTCAGGATAATGAGACCAAGAGCTAACCAGACACTGGGGGAGCACAGGAAGACAGAGTGGAAGGTCGAGCTGTGTGTCGGGGCAGGCGTGGAGACGTAAAGTGGGCGCTGCATGGCCGGCCGGACCTGGGCCTTGCCCCTGTGGCTGCAAGCAGCGAGGAGCTTGGGCTGCACAGCAGCAGCCCAGGGCAGGGCCACGGCGCGCTCCACCTTTCACACGAGTGAGGCTTTCCTTTTCTCTCTGCCCCCGATGGGGGGAGGCACTCAGAAACACCTATTTCAGAGGGTGAGCTGAGGGTGTAGATGAGCAATCCTCCTTTGCACGCACCCCAGGGTCACCTGAGAGAGCTGGAATCAGTTCTATGTGACGAGGGGGGTCTACTTTCTGTTGGGGAAAAGAGCTGGGACTGGAGGGGCAGGCTCCCCTGCAGAGGAACCGAGGAAAGCCCCGGGAGCACAGTAGCAAGCCGTGTCAGTCCTCCTCCTGGGGATCCACACGATCCCCTCCTGGGGATCCCAGGAGCAATGTACCTTCCCTGAGGATGTCAAAATCAGTCTTGCTGGGTGCATTAGATTCCTACTGTTGCTACGACAAGTCACCACGAACACCGTGGCTCACAACAACCGTGGTTTATCATCCTGCAGTTCGAGATCGGGAACCTGAAATGGGTGTCAGGGGGGTAACAGCAAGGGGCCAGCACAACTGTTCTCCTTCTGGAGACTGTAGGGGACAAGCTGTCTCCTCGGCTCCTCCAGCTTCCAAAGGCGGCTTGCGTGTCCTGGCTTGCGGCCCCATCCTTCCAACCCCTGTGTCACTTGTCAAACGTCCTCCTCCGCTCTCGCTGGTCCTCTTGCCTCCCTACCCATCTCAAGATCCTTAACTTCATCACATCTGCAAAAATCCCCACAAGACAGCATATTGCCAGGTTCTGGAGATGAGAACGTGGACATCTCTGGGGTGGGGGCGTTCTCTGCCTTATCGCAGTGAGTCGCAGTGAGGTTGGCAGTAGGACAGACTTCTTTTTTTTTTTTTTTTTAGTAGGACAGACTTCCGCAGGGGGCCTCCCAGAGCTTTGCCATGGCAGCCGGATCTTCCCTGATCATTGTGAAGACCCCTGATTTTCCTAGGTATTCACAGGGCTTGGAGAATACGGTTGATGATTTTTCCCCCAAGGTCTTCATCATGCTCAAATAGACGGACTGCAGCCCAGGGCGGATTTCAAAAAACATTAAAGGCGTTATTTCTCAAAGTCGAGAAGGATAGTTATTCCTGGTGTCTCCTCTCCTCCCCGCCTATTAGCTCTTAGCACCCACCGCACCCACTGCACCCACACTTGCAGTGAGCAAGATCTTGGGGTGAGAATCCTACGGAAGGCAGTTACACACACTGTAAAACACCGGCCAGGAAGCATGACAGGCCCGGTCCATTTTGGTATGAAAAAAAGTGGCATGTGTGGGTGTTGTTGGCACAACAGTGGTAATTTGTCTCCTGGGGCCAGAAATAGCTGCCACCAGCCTCTGAGGACGTAAGAGCTCTCTGAATAATTCCCCACTCCCCGCCTGCTCCCTCTGGACCTCGGCGAGCCACGCAGAGACTCTCATGCTCCCCGTCACCCCCTAAGAGAGCTGCCCGTGGAAAGGGTGAAAACAGGAGCCAGCAGGTTAGCCGTGTTTGGAATGGAAATCCAAGGTCACATCTGCTTCCAAACGCTCAGATCCTGAAGGATTGTAAGCAGGGTTAAGCTGCAGCCAGCTTCCTGTCTCCCCTGCGGGAGGAGTTACTGGGGTTGTCCCGAAGGCCTCGCCCCCCACCATCTGACAGGAGGGCTCTTCTTGCTTCCAGGTAGATCACGATGCAAAATAAAGTCCGACACACGGTCCAGTCCGGTTCCCTGTGGACTCTATGCAGTGATTTCAGACTAAATCAGACGGACACACAGACTGCTGCAGACCGCACGGTGCCCCCCACCCTGCAGACTCACATGGAAGCCCTCGCCCCCCGTGGGGCTATGTTTAGAGACAGAGCCCTTAAGAAGATAACGAGGGTGAAATGAGCTTATAACGGTGGGACGCGCGTCCTTACAAGAGGAGGGAAGGGGCGCCCGGGGGGCTCAGCGGGTGAGCAGCTGCCCTCGGCCCAGGGTGCGACCCCGGGTCCCACGTCGAGCCTGCTTCTCCCTCTGCCTGTGTCTCTGCCTCTCTCTCAGGGTCGCTCAGGAATAAATAAATAAAATCTTAAATTTTTAAAAAAAAGCAGCAGCGAGGGACACACAGCAGAGTCGGCCGCCGTCCAGCAGGTGCGGACGCCAAGGGGCAGCCGTCTCGCTCGGGAGAGAGGTCTTCCCAGAGACCCACTCCAGTCGGCCCCGGCCCCGGCCTCCCGGCCCCCAGGCGGCGAGAGGACAGAGCGCCGCTGGTCGAGCCGCCGGGCCGTGGGCGGAGGGAGCCGAGCTGCCCAAGGCGCGGCCGTGCTGGCTCCCGTGTGGGCTCGGCCCCAGCCCGCGCTCGCTGCCCTCCTGCTGGGGGTGGGCCGAGCGCAAGTGGCCTGCAGAGGGGCGCCTGAGCCACTGTCACTGCCGCCGGCGACAGCGGAGGGGACGCGAGCGGGTGGCCCGGGGTCCTGGGCCGCGACCTTTGACTATCAGCCTCTCCAGCGTGGTCCCTGGAATCTCCCAGTGACTTCCAGCTGCGGCCCAAGGCCTAGGACGCACGGGCCAAGGTCCCGAGGCCTAGGACGCTCGGGCCAAGGTCGCGTGGCCTAGGACGCACGAGCCCAGGTCCCAAGGCCTAGGATGCACGGGCCCAGGTCCCAAGGCCTAGGTCCCAAGGCCTAGGATGCACAGACAGCAAAGCCCGCCACGGCCCAGAGTCCAGTTGGCTTCCAGGAGCCGTGCAGCTGCACGCTTGCCAAGGGTCAACAGCAGCCGGCAGCCGAGGTTCCCCGCGGGAGCCGGCTGGTCCAGGAGCCAGGACCCTGTGGTGGGCGACACCGGGCGACACCCCGGGGAGGGCAGGACGGGAAGCCCGGGGGAGGCCCGGCTGCTTCCCCAGGCTCACCCCTTCTACTGGGGGCGCGTGCTGGAGCGACACCCAGGGACAGACGTCCCTGCTGCCTTAGGCATGGGATTGTGGCTCCGGAGTCTGTGAACCCCACGATGGCCGCAGGTGCCTATATGGGTTTGAGAGTCTCCACCTTGCTCTTGCCACACGTTTAGCTCAACGCAGAGGTAACGGGATCCGCGCGCAGGTGAGCTGTTGCCCCAAAATGTCGCAGTCCAACACGGGCTTTGTTGGGCTGCTTCGGAGACCTTAGCCCCTTGAGAAAGGCACCCCTTGTCCAAAGTCACCTCGACCTGCCGGGATTACAAGCGGCGCCAACTAAGCGTGACCACAGGGAGCCTTCCGTGGACACAGTGACCACCAGGACGGCTCGCCCGGTACTCATCCAGCTGTGGCCTTTCCAAAGTGGCTGCACACAAGAGAACTCAGTAAATTAGCCTGATGTTGCTTATAATTGAATGATTGTTTTGGGAAAATGTTTGAGACAACCCGCTAAGATACAGGTCGTATCCAAGTCCCCAGGTCTGCGTCGGGGTCTAAGCGGAAACCCCCCAAGTGAGGAAACCCCTCCAACTGCATCCCAGCCTCTCCCTCTGAGTATCTTTCTCTGTTTTCTCTAGATGCTGTTTTCTTGATACTTCTCTTTGATCTTCCTGCATCTTCCCATGTCTTGCTCATCCTCCCAATAGTCCCTCCCCATTTGTCTCGTCGACTCCTCTCTGTCCGGTCTTTTCTTTTCTTTTTTTTTTTGTGTTTTTTTTTTTTTGTCCGGTCTTTTCTCGCTGATGATTCAAGAGGTCAGTGCCTTCCATTCCCAGTTGTAAAGAAGATGAAAGGAATACATTTATGCGATCTTCTAGGAAGATTAAAAATAAAACCAAATTCAATGTTTTGTTTTGTTTTGCTTTTTTTTGCTTTCTTTTTAGAATCTTTCATTAATTCTGTTTCCGTCAGGAAACGTTTTCCTACCTCTAGCGTAAAACAATATCCAAAATAGTTGAATAGGTATTTGTAGCAAATGTAAGCAAAAGAGGAAATGCATTTACTGGAGGACACAAATAGAGAGTTATAGAGGTTAAAGGGTATTTGTTTCTTGTTGGAAAGGACTTTCTTGGAAAAATCAGGATTTCATAAAGGCTCATAAAAAATTCTATAGATAATGTCGATGAATTGAAAGCTATTTGAGGGCAGCCCGGGTGGCTCAGCAGTTTAGCGCTGCCCTCGGCCCAGGGCGTGATCCTGGAGACCCGGGATCGAGTCCCACGTCGGGCTTCCCGCAGGGAGCCTGCTTCTTCCTCTGCCTATGTCTCTGCCTCTCTCTCTGTGTCTCTCATGAATAAATAAATAAAATCTTTTTTTTTTTTTTTAAAGAAAGCTATTTGGGGATCCCTGGGTGGCGCAGAGGTTTAGCGCCTGCCCAGGGCGCGATCCTGGAGACCCGGGATCGAATCCCACGTCAGACTCCCAGTGCGTGGAGCCTGCTTCTCCCTCTGCCTGTGTCTCTGCCTCTCTCTCTCTGTGTGACTATCATAAATAAATAAAAAAAATTAAAAAAAAAAAAGAAAGCTATTTGATCTGTGAAATAATTTATATATGCTTTTTCTCCAAAAGAACTTTAAGGCATCAAGACACCTGGGTAGCTCTGTGGTTTAGCATCTGCCTTCAGCCCAGGCCGTGACCCCCGGGGTCGAAGACGAGGCCCTGTGGCTTAGTCCCCCGCGGCCGCCTCCCAGCTCCGATCCCAGTGCAGAGCGGGGGAGAAGGGCCAGAGACCTGGCCCCTGCCCCTCACCCTGGGGAGCCACCGCTTGCCAAGCTCCTGTCCTCAGTGAGCAAATCCCCTTTAGTCAGTTCAAAGGCTTCTTCTGGTTCTGAGTCTCCAACTCCTCACCGAGTGCTCTTTAAGCTCCCAAGGGGAAGGGGCAATCCCCCTGGCCCCCCCGTCCTGGTAGGCCCATGGCCTAGAGCACCTCAGCAGGTGCCCACAACATGGTGTTGAGACAAGGAACCGAGTGGCCAGTCTGCCCCTACCCGGCCAGGGGGCTGTCATTATCTTAGGACAATCAGATCCTTTCTACCCGGGGGACAGAGATTTCTTGAGCAAAATTACTGATCACTCCTTTGGTCAAGTATGGGAGGTAAAAACAAATAATCAGGAAAGGACTGAATTTGAGAAGGAGAGAAAGGGCCATGGGAATATTTTTATTTATTTTATTTTTTTCTAAAGATTTTATTTGTTCATTCATGAGAGACAGACAGAGACAGAGAGAGGCAGAGACACAGGCAGAGGGAGAAGCGGGCTCCACACAGGGAGCCCGACATGGGACTCATCCCAGGGTCACACCCTGAGCCGAAGGCAGACGCTCAGTCGCTGAGCCCCCCAGGTGCCCCCATGGGAATATTTTTAGAGAGTAAATACATTATGCAAAATAGTACCAAATGGGTGCTCGCTTTAGGACTGATTTATGCCACAAAAAAGAACATGTACCCTGGGGTATAATTGAAGAGACTTTGGAGCAGAATCTGGGCTGCATCCCCCGCCCCCATATTGGTCATCAACGGGCCACCTCTGCAAAGTACCAGGACCTGTGCGCCCTTCGGTCTAGGGGGACTGATGGCATAGACAGTGAGGGAAGGAGGCACTGCCCTGTCCTCTCTGGCTGTCTCCCCTGTTCCCATCGTCTTGTTCTGCTCCAGTAGCGTCCACCACCTTGCAATTCCCACCAGTCACTGAATCCCCAGCGTTCACAGGCTCCTGGCTCTTCTCACCACAGCGTTAGGACGTGGAGTGAAGGGGAGGAAGGCATGGGTACATCTGCTAACCACGTGTGGAAAAGAGGGATGCTGCGAGACTGAATGTTCTCCCATTCTACAGGAGGGCAGGCCCAGTGAGGCCCACAGGGGACGAGGGCAGCAGGCAGCGAAAACGCCAGAGTCCTTGGGAAGAAGCCATCCTACCAGGTTCTCCGTGAAACTACGCAGCCTGCACAGCTACGGAGTTGAGCCCCACACCTGCCCAGCTCTGTTTCTGTCCTGTCCCCCTTCTAGGCCTTTCCTCGCTCTCGCTGTCTTCTCCCCCAGCCCCAGCGCCGACTGGGTCCTCGACTTGGACACCAGAAAACCAGGAGCTGCTTCCAGCTGTGAGAGCCTGCTGCCCAGGGAAGGCCAGCACGCCCGGGGAGGAGGCGGGGAGGAGGCATGGAGCGGGTTGTGCACCAGAAACTGATGAGGGTTTTGAATTCGGCCTCTTCTCAGACACGTTGCAGCAGTTCAGCCCCGTTCAGTTCATCCCCTCAACGGCATTCGGCCGGTACCCACCAAGCGTGTCCAAATGCCATCCCAGGCTCTGCGGCTGTAATGATGGTGAACAACAAACAGCAAATCCATGCTGCCTACTTTCGTGGGGCTTAACGTTTTAGTGGAAAAGACATCAATGAAAACAAAATCTCAAAAAAAAAACAAAAAAAACCAAAAATCTCTCTACCCATAAACGTACAATGACAAACCAAGATAAAGGAAAGAAATGAGATTCTCTGGAATGTTCTCCAAGGAGCCGGAGGCCGGGTTAGGAGTAGGGAAAGGTTTTCTGGAGGACTGACAGTAGAGCCGAGCTCTGACAAATGAGTAGGAGATTTCTCAGCAGAGGCAGGGGCGAGAGCAGGAGGAAAATGATGAGGCAGGAAATTATAATCCCCTTGAACTTGAAAGTCTATGATTTTCTACATTATATTATTCAGATGAGGCTAATGGCATGATGTCTAAAAACTTTCTACAAGTTCATTAGTAAAATACTCTTGCCAGGTAAGAGGTTACAGACCCAAGTGAGTATAGAGACAGGATTCTGCTGGGTGACCCCTGGGTCATCAATTCAGTCTTGTAATAAACTTTTTTTTTTTTTTAATATGAACTACAAAATTGTCCTTGCTAGGTTATATTTTTAAAGAAGTTGTCTTTGAGACATGTGGACTTCAAAAGTTATTGCCTTTGTAATATAACCATTAATCTTAGCTGTCAGAAGAAATTGCTTGCTCTCTGGTATTTAACAGAAGAGCTTCAAAACTCTGTTCTCTACTCCTTTGCCTTCAGGTCTGAATGAATCAATAAATCAGTGACTCTAGCAGATGACTTCCTTTAAAAAAAAAAAAAAACACAATGAAATCTCAAGTGGGAGATTTTTGCCCCAACAAATAGCACAAGTAAAAACCCTGTGGCAAGATAGAGCACAAGAGTGTTCAAAGAGTATTGGGGGAAAAAAAAAACAACACCCAAAGAGTATTGAGGGAAAATGGGTAGATTAGGAGGTAAAATCAACAGGGCTTGTAGGAACATGAGGGATGAGGGAAGGTTGATGCCAAGAATGACCTTGGGACTTCTGACCAACGCGCCTGAACAGATGGTGGAGCCACTCCGACTTGGGGTGGTGGTTGGACAAGGACAAAATCCAAGTTGTGGAGGGAAGACGTGTCTTTTGGACATGCTGAGTCGGAGGTGGCTTGGAGAAGTACAAATAGAGAGACTGTGGATGGATCTGTGAGAAAGTTCAGGAGAGGAGCTGTCAGGATGTAGAAGGTATCTGAAGCATGGGCGGGACAAGGTCGAGCAGGAGGTGGTAGAAGAAGAAAAGAGAAGGGAGCCTGGGATCAGGGGTTGAGAAGTTCCACATTTAGTGGGAAGCAAAGCAAAAGGAGCCGAGCAAAGACTCAGAAAGCAGCACCCAAGAGCCAGGAGGATGACCTGCCCCGGCCAGCGCTGTCCTCGGGCCTGGTAAGAGAGGAAGTATTTTCTCCGAAGCTGGAACTCTAGGACGAGTAGGCTTCCCTAAGGGGGAAGGAGGGCCTAAGCGCTGGCAACACACGTGCACTGGGACGTTTCCCCTGAACTGCAGGAAAAACCTATGAGAAATGAGGTTATGCCAAATGGGTGTTGACCGACCCACCTTCCAAATTAGTGTTTGGAACACAACCCGTTTGCAACTTGAGCACATCGTGTACTACGACGGAAGGACACGTTTAATTTTAGTTACATCTTAAATATTTCGAGTGAACAGAGCATTTTTTTTTTCTAATAGCACTTTATTCCTGGGATATGAATATCTGTGATTTGAATATCTATTTTTAAGACCTAGAATGGAGAATGAGGAGGACTGAGATGTATCTACATCTCTCCACCCTGTGAATCTTGCTTTTGTCTCCGGCCGTTCTGTAGTTTCCTGTAAACTAATCGAACCCTGCCTTCTGTGTGGCAACAGGAAGACCTGACCAACATGATCTCTGGGTAAAGTGATGTCGGGCAACAACGCACCATGGAAGGGAGTAGCTCAAACCAGAGACAGACGGGGGGTCCTTTATGTTGAATCCTCTCAAGGCCTGAGCTGGACGTGGTTGATTAGGCACTAGATGCTTATTTGCTTTAGTTGATATTTGGAAATTTGAGGCTGTGCATCCACTAAAATCCCTCTCTACTTCCCAGAAACAAGGAGGTACATCGATGCAGCATGGGCCCTGCTGGGACTCCCAGTTTTGATGCTCATTTACACCCAAGTCTATATAAATAGCAAGTTATTCCTAAATCGTAAGAAGTGCTTTGGAGAGTATATATGTATATATTTTTTTACAGTTGTGTTACATCCATATTTTTGAGATTCAGACTTACACTTGAGAGTTAAAACAAGGGAGAACAAAACAGGTTTAGATAGTACTCCCTTTAAAGCCAAATGGATACGTATATACTTGAGCATATATTGTATTGAGAACAATGTTTTCTAAAATAGAGCAGTTTGTAAGAAAAGGTCGAATGTCTAAGGCAGTTAATTATTATTATTATTATTATTATTATTTTAAGATTCTATTTATTTATTCATGAGAGGCAGAGAGAGAGGCAGAGACACAGGTAGAGGGAGAAGCAGGCTCCACGCAGGGAGCCCGATGCGGGACTTGATCCTGGGACCCTGGGGTCACACACAAGGCCCAAGGCAGGCGCTCAAGGCTGAGCCCCAGGGGCCCTGAGACACTTAATTCTTAATGGGAAAAAGGAGTTCTGTATACTACACTGGCTCCTAAAAGGCATTCCAAAGTTTCTAATCTTTGCTTGTTATGTCTTTTATTACTTTTTGCTTTTTGATGCAAAATATTAATTTCCAAAGGTTGGAAAGGAACTGAGGCATGAATCAACTTCCCCCTCTTCTTTAATAGTCTATCTGCCGAGCTGCTCACTGACACCCACACACTTGAAATACAGACTAGCTGGAAGGCAGCCCGAGCTCATCCTTGTTTTAAGATAACAGAGATTTACTGCACGCTCAGCTTACCCATAAGAGGGGAATGAGGGAGGGGAGCGACAGCCTTCCCTAAAGACCCCCTGAAATTACTCTTCCTGGAAAATGAAAGGCCGCTGGGCGGAAATTTGGGGAACCCAGGTTCACATCAGGGTTCAGCCCTTATTAACCACATGCTTTGCCCTAATGAGTAAATGTCTCTGAGCCTCATCTTATTCCTGACTATAGCAAGTGTATTTCATAAGTAACCTCTAAAATTTCATGCAGTTCTATAATCACATTTTTCTTGTGTCTCAGTTCATTTTGGGTGACCTTAGTGCCCCCAATCGCCTTGGGTACTTTAAAGGCCATCTGATCTGCTCTTCCTGTATTTAAATTTTCTTATTTTAAAAAATAAAACTGGATATTGAATTAGAATTCTTCAACTGTTTTGAAAAAATAGAGACTTATAAAGGTTTTGACTACAGGCAGATTCAAAAGTTGATATGGCTCCCACTCGTTGGAATGAATAATACAATTAAAAAAAGTGAACTTTGTTTCTACACCTCTTTCCATCTAAGGCTCAGAAAGTATAATATGAGGTAAAACTCACATGGAAATAGGAGAACACTTTTTCCACTAAGATGCCGGAGAGTTTGGCATAACTCAGTAGGTTTGGCCATAAACTCAGGCCTAGCTAATTCCAAATCCCGTCTACTTTCCAAATAGATCACTTTGCCTTCAGGAGAGTCAGCTGAAGACTGGAAATTCCTTGGATTATTTAAGGGAAAATGGCATTCTATTATCTATGTGCCCCCATGTCTCAGCCCAAAGCCTTGTATACAGTAGGAAGAGTAGGAAGAGAGATTTCCATTGGCAAAGACTTAGACTAGACTTAGGTCATTATTTATTTATTTATTTATTTATTTATTTATTTATAAAAGATTTTATTTATTTATTCATGAGAGACACAGAGAGAAAGGGAGAGACACAGGCAGAGGGAGAAGCAGGCTCCCTGCAGGGAGCCTGATGTGGGACTCGATCCCAGGACCCTGGGATCACACCCTGAGCCAAAGGCAGACGCTCAGCCTCTGAGCCACCCAGGTGTCCCGTCTCCAAGGTTTTGTGAAGCTAAGTACATTTCTATTTGCCCAAGGGAAGTGAGTGAAGGTTCTACGTAAAGTGAAAAGACTGAGCAATGAAGCTCATGAATAAGAACAGGGAGGTGGTGCGGTTCTAGTTCTCGACACAAATTCCAGGGGTGCTCAGCAAGCATGGTGGGCCGGAGATGTCCTCCCAGATCCCTACCCACTAGGTAGGCACTTCTATTACAAGATGAATATGCCTGCTTGGATGAGCACAGAATTAAAGAAGGGAATTTCAATGCATATTTGAAAATTCTAATAGCAGGGGCACCAGGATGGCTCAGTCGGTTAAGCATCCGACTCTTGATTTCAGGTCAGGTCACAATCTCGGGACCGAGCCCTGCCTCTGGCTCCACCCAGGGCATGGAGCCTGCATAGAATTCTCTGTCCCTCTGCCCCTCCCCCTGCCCCACATGCAAGCTGCCCTCTCCTCCCAAGAAAAGAAGAAAATTCTATTACCATCATACATTAAAAACATAATTTGTGGGATCCCTGGGTGGCGCAGCAGTTTGGCGCCTGCCTTTGGCCCAGGGCGCGATCCTGGAGACCCGGGATCGAATCCCACATCGGGCTCCCGGTGCATGGAGTCTGCTTCTCTCTCTGCCTGTGTCTCTGCCTCTCTCTCTCTCTGTGACTATCATAAATAAATAAAAATTAAAAAAAAAACATAATTTGTATCCTTCTTTATACATTGTCTAAGTCATTTGTTAATTTTTAATTGGTTTGCCTATTTTTTGATTGGTGTGAGCCTTTTAATTTTAAATATGAAGTCTTTTTTATTAGGTACATGGATTGCAAACATCTTCTGCTGTATTGTCTTTTCAATCTCTTAATAAGATCCTATTATGTGCACATATTCTTTTTTAAAGATTTTTTTATTTAAATTCAGTTTTATTAACATCTACTATAAGGTCGCTATTCCTTCCTGGTCTTTGTTACTTTTGGGCTCTCTTTCCGCTAAAAGGCTCCCTTTTCATATTTCTTGCAGGGCTGGTTTAGCGTTCACAAATTCCTTTAGTTCTTGTTTGTTCTGGAAACTCTTTCTCTCTCTCTCTTTCTATTCTAAATGAGTGACAGCCATGCAGGACAAACTATTCTTGGCTGCGTATTTTCCCCACTTAGGACCCTGAATGTATCACGCCAGCTCTCTCTGGCCTGCAGGTCCCTTTGGACAGGTCTGCTGCCAGCCTTACGTGTCTACCCTTGTAGGTTCAGGACCTCTCGTCCTGAGATGCTTTCAGGATTTTCTCTTTATCATTGAAATGTGCAAGCTTCACTATGATGTGTTGAGGTGTTGACCTATTTTTGTTGACTTTGAGGGGGTTTCTCTGTGCCTCCTCGGTTCGAATGCCCATTTCCTTCTCCTGTATTACGGAAGTTCTCAGCTATAATTTATAAACACACATTCTTAATATAATGAAGTCTAGTTTACCAATCTTTTTAATGACTAGTGCTCTTATTTCTGGTTTAGGAAATCTTTGTTTATGTCAAAATTATAAAGATATTCAACCTATACTTTCAACAATAAAAATTTTATTGTTTTAGCTGTGATCTATCCTTTTTTTTTATATGGTGGGAAGGACGGTTCAAAGATACTTTTCCACATGGATATCTAATTGATCTAGCACCATTTATTTAAAAGATTGTCCTCTCTCCTCTGTATTGCACTGGAGACTATTCATTCAAATCAAGTGATCTTACATGTTTTGGTCTGATTCTGGACTCCCTTTGCTCATCTCTGTCCTATTTGTCTATCTTTGTACCAGTACTACACTGTCTCCTTTACTGTGACTTTATTATAAGCCCAGACATCTGCTAGCATAAATCCCTCTACTTTGCTCTTCTTCAATATGGCCTTGGGTATCATAGTCCCTTTGCATTTTCATATCAATGTAACATTACTTCCTCGATTTACATACACATACACACATGCATGATCTGTTTCAGATTTTGAGTTTTACAATATTTCTGATAATTTTGAGAGAATTATCATTAATCAGAGAGAAATTAGAACTACAACAGAATGCCACTGCATATCTAACAACAGTGGCTAAAATTTATAAAAATCTTAAAAACCTGATAAACCCAAATGTTGCCAAGGATGTGGAGTGACTGGATTTCTCTTACAGGTCCAGCATGAAACAAACTGAGCCAGGCACTCTGAACAAATGTTTGACAATACCTAGCAGAGCTAACCATATGTTTATCCTTTACCCTGTGACTGCACCCAACCTCTGATGCTATTCCATGTCTGGTGCTCCCTTCTTTCTTTTGTGTGTGGAATTCCTTTCTCTGTAGAGTGTGTGGTTTAAAGCAAGAGTTCAGAGTCAGACTGCTTGCCTGCATGTTGCAGCTCCAACTCACTGGTGAGGTGGCTGTGGGTGAGTTACTCACCCTCATGTATTTCCTGTGGACACAATGATTAGTGTGTTTGCATATCGGTTATGATTTTCATCTGCAAGATGGTGGAGGGAGTGGAGAGTGCCACCTCACAGAGCCTCTATCCTGGGAGGACGAAATGATACAACCCACAGGAACAATGCCTGGCAACCAGCAAGAGCTCAATAAATGTTGGCTGTGATTATTTTCTACCTATTGTAACGCTACCTTTCAATGCCTACTTAGTTCAAATTGCACTTCCCCCATGAAATTTTTTTCAAGAGGAGGAGGAAGGAAATATTAACTCTGACAGACATGTCGTCCCTCTCTCCACGCTTTATTTTAATCCTCTTTCACTCTTATTCTATTTGGCTTTGATTGTGGCATGCCCTACTGGTGCTTGCCCCTCCAGACTGTGAGCATCCCAAAGACAGAAATGTCTGCTCACCTGAGTGTCTTTCTAGATTGATGCTTGGCACTGTGCGCTTGCTTAAATGTTCAATAGATGCTGGCTACATCACATCAAATCAGATCAGGAGGGGAGACTGCTAGGTGCCTTTGAGTAATAATCTTGCTGGATATGTTTGCTTTCCAAGAAGCTTGCCATTTGGAATTGCTCTTAAACAAACAGTTGAACTAAAACAACAGTTTTTTAGTGACGTAAGAGGAAGGCTATGAGCAGTTATGCCAGGATCCAGGAGAGTGGCCCAAGTGGCTGGGGTAAAAACTGCCTTTATTAGGAAAATGTGAAGTTGATAGACGTTTGCAATTATGATCCCCAAACCAGAAACTGTCCTAGGGGATATGAAGATGCCTGTAGTTTTATTTTTTTAAAAAAGATTCATTTTATTTTAGAGAGAGAGCTTGTGTGCCCTGGACTGCGAGCAGGGGGAGGGGCAGGAGGAGAGGGAGAGGCTCTCATGCAGACTCCCCACTGGGCGCAGAGCCCAACGCAGGGCAGGATCTCATGACCTCTGAGATCATGACTCAGAGGTCATGACCTGAGCTGAAATCAAGAGTCAGACGCTTAAGTGACTGAGCCATGCAGGCAGCCCTAAATACCTGCAGTTTTAAAAGAATTGCACTTTCATACACTGGGCTCAGGCTCGAGTTTGTGGCTAGGAAGCCTCAGGCTTTTAATCCTGGAGTTTTTACTTACTCAGATTGATTCTGAGGTCAATTTGTGCTAAAGGCTTTTACTCTGCACTGAGACTTATTTACAAAAATCCCTGAAGTGAAAGAAGTTCTATCTGGGGCACCTGGGTGGTTCATCAATTAGGCGTCCAACTCTTGATTTGGATTCAGGTCATGATCTTGGGGTCCTGCCTCAGGCTCTGAGCTCAGCACGGAATCCACTTGGGATTCTCTCTCTGTCTTCCTCTGTCCTTCTGCTCACACACGCTCTGTTCCACCCCCCCCCCCCCCAAAAAAAGCTCTATCTCCAGGTCTATCTCTAGGGCTCCCACTTGGAAGATCCCCAGGCGAGAGTACAAATACGGGCCCATATGATACGTGTAAAGATTACGAGGTGCACATTAAGGTAATGAAGTGCTACACAATATATATTCTATCCGTCCATCCTCACAGAGACCTGGGGGCCACGAACAAGTGGAGAAATCCTGGGCTCCTCATACTTCCACAGGGCACGTGTTGGTGTAAGGCTTCCCTTCTCTTCGCAGCCCCAGAGGTCCCTGATCTTGAGGGGCTTCCTGAGCAGGTGGGGACAGCCCAGCCTGTGCCCCCAAGTTCCAGCTCCAGCCACACCTGCCCACAGAGAGCTTCCCGTTTGGCCCCAGAGACAGCACAGTCTACCTTCTGGAAGCCGAACCTAAGAAAAATGGCCATTGGACAATGTCAAGGAGTTCTGGGGTCCTGGGCTTTCTAGCGTGGTGTGGCCCCTCCCTCACATTGTGGGCAAGGTACGGTTGGAATGAAAGCAAAACAAGGTTTTCCAAAGTATGAGGTCCTCCTGCGTGGGTCTAAGGGTTGTACCAAG